>NW_009954497.1:1904791-1995143 GCF_000747805.2 Chaetura pelagica
AAGAGTGGAAACTTCTTTGCTTTGGTTAATTAAAAAAACACATGAAGGGAGAACTCTGGAGAATATACAGCAAGGAAAATAACTTGAATCACCCAAGGACAGGTGTCTTCTTTTTTCATCTGTAATACTTATTTGACATGATTTCTGTTCAGTCTTATCAGCAGGTTGTTGCTCACTGACAATTTTTGTTGAAGGGGCAGAAGGTGGAACACCTACAGGAAGAAGAGATCTATGATCATTCTGGGTCAGATGAAACAATGCTGATTTACACCACCTGAATATATGTGTGTCATCTATTGAAATATTTCATCATTATCCATAACAATATCACATTAGATTTAGAGCTTGTGTCTTTTCCAAAGTGTCCAGGAAATAAATAAAATTTTTAAAAGAACCTTCCCTTATTCCTTACTTAGCCCCTGTAAGAAACACTCAGAACTGCAGTCTCTGCATTTTGTGGAATCATTATAATCCTCTCAGTGCTAGTCTGGAGGGTGAATAAAAAGTGAATGGAGAGATCTGGGTAAAGGGTAAGGCTGTCAAGCCACCAGACATCTCAACATGATAGGAGGGAGCAGCACAATCTCTCTGCATAGTGACTACAAAAAAACTCCCATAGCCAGAGACCTTTATAAACAAGGACAAGACCTCTATATGCAAGAGCAGCTGAGTGTTATTGCTAGAGGCATATACTTGCAATGACTGCTATCCTAGGAACTTCATCTGCTGTCCTATTAAAGTTTGCCTTGATGTCTAATGAAACTGTCCATGCTTTCATTTAAATCCAGTAATTCCTCCTTCATTTTCACTAGCTAATGAAAATAACAGTCAACTTCTCTAACTATGAATTTGTAGACATCTATCAAATTTGTACTCCCTAGCCTGAAGATCTTTCTCTTGACTCTTTCTTCTCTGATAATTATAATTTCTAAGTCTTCCGTCTCATTACTAGCATTTGTCTGGTTTAATATTTTCTTTGAAAAACATGCTTCCAAAACCAAATATTTCTGTTGAGGGCTCAGTACACAGGGCAGTTTATTGCTGCTGAGTGAAGAAGAATCACTTCTCTTTTTTAAGTGTTATACCATAATTTTGTTAGCTTAATTTGAATTTGGTGTGCATGTCACCATCTCTGCTGGTGAATCCTCCAGAGGCGGAAGAATACTCCATATTCAGTTCTCTCCTGAAGATACGAATATTTCTCTCCCCAGTTGTCATTTCATTTTTATGGTGACCTACAACCACAGCTGCACTGTATAAGAATAGGACCAGAATGGACCAAGTAAGAATCCTCTCATCCCAGGCCAGATTTGCCAAGTCCAACACCTTAAGTGTAAGATAAATGCAAAAGGCTGTCTCATAGTAAGGTCTATACATATATATATACCTCACACATGCATAGCACAATACCTAAGCCTTCACTTGACCTTCTTGATCCCACTGGCCAAAGCATGTGGCTATGTAACCTTTAATGTACCAAGACGCTGTGCCTGGATTAAGCATCTGAGAGCAATAGAAAACCACTATGTTGGTTCAAAGCAAGAACCATGATATATAATAGGCCACTGCACCACAAAGATCTCTACTTGAGAGCACAATATCCCACTGACACCCTCTGGCCCCTGCCATCCATCTCTGTACTGTGCCCCACAGGGATATCTACACAAGCCAAAGACAAACTAAGAGTCCACAAAGGAATGCTCCATTATTAGAAAATAAGTGCAGTCAGGCTGCACACTGCACGTCTCACACCTTGCTAATACATATACCTGTTAAAAATCAGAATAATCCTACTCAAGGTGCCTAGGCATACAGGAAAACTTGCATCTAATTCTTTCTCTCAGTTTTGTAGTTTCAGGACTGACCATTTGTGCCTTATCTGGACACCACTATGTTATTGGTTTGTGAACACCAAGAGAAGCAGCTGAATAGTACCAAATAGCTGCAGTTGTTCCAGGTACAAACACTCTGTGTGGTAGCTGAGCATTAGAAAAATTTATTGAACAACTGCTGTAACTCAGCATTCCCTGACATACCAGAGTCCTCTATATTATTATATTCTCCAGATCATGGACCACAACAACTCTGAGCAAACTCTGACTTAAAAGTAAAAATGTCAGTGTTTACTATATTTTATATTGAATTTACAGTATTGAGCACATGTGCCAAGAATAATTTCTGGCTGAGTTATTTTACCACAAGATTCTCAGAAAATACATGTAATCACAAAAAATATATTTAAACAGAAATCAATTAAGGCATGTATTCTCTGTGTGAGAATAACTTTATACACAACTGCTACGCACGTGCTTACTTTTCTATTTCTGCTAATATTAATGGACAGTGTCTTAGAGTATTATTTGTATGTAATGTGTTAATAACACAGATTTCCTGAATCCATATATCATACTAGCCCAACCACTGAAGAGCATAGCATGCTGATATATAATCAAAAAGTTGAAGCTGGATTTTGTGACTAAACAACAAACTCATGGTCACTGAAAAATTAGAATTTTTTTAATGGGATGAAAATGTCTCATTCCTGTCAAGGAGATGTGGAGATGTTCCATGCCATCAGTATCACTCTTATGATGATTTTGCTATTTTCAAAGACATTTCTGTTGCCTTCAGACTTTCAGTCAACTCCTATAGTCCAGTGCAGATGTCCTATCCAAGGTCTTTGTATCATTTAAGCCTTATTTGAGTCCTCAAGGTAGTTTTTGGCTGAAATGTACTCCCTGCTTGCCTTCTGCAGTCTATATGAATTTTCCCCTCTCTAGTTATCCATATTTGCGTCTACTGCAGCTCTCTTCCCAGGCTGAGAATTATTAGGTCAGAAATACTACGTTAAACCAGCTACCATGTTCTTGTGCCCAGAGCTGTGTTGGGTGCCTCTAGACTGCACAGCATTGTGCAGTTTAGACCCACTCTCAAACCATCAGCATCTTTGCTGTGCCCGCAACCCCACTCTTAGAAATGTTTCACTCCAGAGGATGGTGAATGCCATGAAAACATGGACTGCTGGATTTGTAGCTGCAATCAAAGAGAACTAGCAATTAAGAAAATAGACTCAGTTATGTAAATTTTGCTTACTTGTGACATCTATAAAGGTAATCAAAGTTTAAAGCATCAACCATCTTTCACCAGCCTCAGCACCTAAAGTTTCAGCAAATGGCAAAATCTTCTCTTCAGCTTATGTGAGAATAAGGGAGGCACTAGAAGCAGGAAACACAATCACTGTGTGCATGCATTTTCTAGGGTTCACAAGGTTTTACAAGCAGTAGGTGAAACCTTAATTCAATGTTCTATCACACTTTCAGACAGACTTGCACAGACTTTCAAAATTACACAGAAGATTTTCATACTGTGCTTTTTTGTACCTGAACTTCTCAGATATTGAAAAATGCATTATGCTTGGAGTTTGTTCAGTAAGATTTCAGGCAAATGTGTTTTAATATTTGATATCAAATAACTCTCAACTCTGTAACTGCAGTTGGAAAGATGTCAAGCAGAATGGATAACACTGCCCACTCAGTTCGTCTGACAAATTTAGTTATCTCACTGAACTTCAGAGAGGTGAAAATGAAAGACGACTTCTATTTTTTTGTCTAGCAAAGAATATTGCACCAAAGTGGTACAAAACAAACAAACAAACAAAATATAACTCCTAATATATGACATCCTTAGTGATTCAAACCCATGTATTTGTATTTCAGAAAAACTCAGGCTCTGTTGGGTTAGTTGAGTTTAGAGGGCAATGGAGCCCTGTTAAACTGATAGCATTTGCATTTGTGTGGCTGTAGGGGAGTTTTTGCCAATTCAGGCTTTCTGAAGCTCAAAAGGACAAATAAAATCTCTGTGCTGCTGCAACCAATGTACCAATAAACTATGGACTCCAGGTACTTGGTAGTATTATGTTCAGAAAGGGAGTACAAATATCTTCCCTCATTTTCCTTGCTGTAGATTTCAAGTTACTTTTCTGACATGGCAGTAAATCTGAAGATAGAAAAAGCATTGAAAATATATCCCTCCATGAAATGGAATTATTTTATTTGCAGTCACATACCGTACTTTGAAGGTGAACTCTATTTCATTTTTGATGGTGCTCTTTTCTTTCTATTTTTGAAAGCTTTGTGCATGGAAGAACAAAGGGAAAGCATTTATTCTCATCAGATGTAGTTTAAAAAAGGGAAATACAATACTGTAAATGCAGAATAGATCTGACAAGATCCTGTTATACAAGAAAAGAAGACATTTAATCTCTTGAAAGCAATATAACACTAAGAAGTTTTGTAAAGAAACCTAGTTAGTAAAGCTCAGTCTAAATGCTCTATTTAGCACATGTAATTCTGTATTATACTTCTAGCCATGCATTGATGTAAATAAGTTGTGAAGAAACAAAATGCCTAGTTTATAGGCTTGATAAGGATCTTTAACAGATAGGAGACCATTCCTCTGCTATTTTGGGCTGCCAAGTTATTCCATTTGAGTCATAATCTTGGCAAGCTCTTTAAAAAATTGCAAATTGGCTGCCCCTGCAGTCCTGTTTAGAAGGTGGTCCAGAATGACATTTCTCCCATAACAAAAGAGCTTTCAATTGATTTCCATCTCAAATGCATTCATAGTTAGTTAAATGTGTCTTGTTTCTTTCTACAATTGTTAGATTTTTATTTTGTGCATTAGGTAATTACTTACTTTGTAGTTTAACTGGTTAATTACAAGTTATAACTCATGAATAATAATTTATTATACTCCAAAAACAAAAGGTTGCATTTAATATTTATGGCAGAGGCTTGTGCTCTTTTCTGCTGCTAGACAACGACAAATATTTAAACCCAGTACTGAAATTAAAATTTGCAATTGAGCTTTAATGACTGGATTTCACAAATTGCAATATTTGGTGTGGCAAACTTCACTGCTATTCAGGGAGAAATTCCTTCCTTTATACACAGGCTACATATCCATCAATTTCTACTGCATCCCTCAAACCTGGGATTAAATTGGTTGTCAGGAATCAGAGGGGCCCTTTGCCCAAGGATGTATTCTGCTTGATTGAGAAAATCCATCACAAGGACTCCAGTGCCTTCATATTCTGCAACTTCTTAGTTTGTCTGTACTTTAATGTTAATATTGTGCCTAGATAAATGGTAATAAATACAAATGTTTAAGACTCCCAGCCACAAGCCTCAGCACTTCCTAGACTGTAATAAATAATTCTTGATGTTTCCTAGGGGTATGGAAGAGACAGTTATTAAAGCCTGCCAAAAAAGAAGGGCTGTAAATCCCGTAAGCACAAAATATTACTGTTTCTAGCAGAGATATAAAGATTCACTAGAGGAAGAATTTGTGCTTAAAGATTTCTGTGAGCATCTGTGTCAACAATCAGGTGCTACAGGCATTTGCAAAATTTCTCATCTCACCCTGGAGGCATGTCAGGACCTAATTTTGCTCCTGTCAAGTCTTTCACCTTCATTTTTCTCTGCTTGCCCTTTCTTCCAACCCTCTAAGCACTGTCATCCAATTGCTCAGTTCCTACTTCAGAAAAATATGTTCTCTTCTCACCCAATAATCAAATGGTCAGAATAGTTGCCTATTCTGTGAAATGTTGATTCTCTGCTTTTTCTGGGAGTGTGTAAACTCACATTGTCCATTTTCCACATTAGCATGGCCTATAGAATGCCCCAGAAATGTATGAAAAACAAGACTAGATGTGGGAAAGCCTTGCTTCAGAGCATACTTTAACTTGGAATCTGAGAGGAGTCTTTAACTTAATTTTTTTAAAATTTGGTAGAGGAAGAACTAACAGCATAATCTCCTCTGTAAAATGGGTTACATGGTAGGTAGGGTATAATAAAAAATAGCTGCTCAAACTCTTGGGAGTAAAGGTGCCCAAGTCAGCAGAGAAACACTCTTTTCCAGATCTAAGTATGCCACTCATGACCCTGTTTTTCAAACTTGCTTGACACGACCCAGTCTGCAGACATTACAGGCCTCCCAAACCCCACAGAGATGGAACCTCTGACCTTGATCCTAAACACTCTTCAGGCAAAGCCAAACTCATTAGCTCAATCTCTCTCTACTGTCCTAGAAGACAATTAAAAACTGCTTGTCCCTTTCCTTCCACCAGGAAAGACCACAGAGAAGCAGCAACAACAGCAGGAAGCTGAATATTCTCCAACTAGAACTGCTGTTTGCAAAGTTCATTGTGCCGATGACTTTAGTGAAGCAGAGGGTACCAGGTTGTAAATCCTTTGCAAGAGAAAGGCACTGAAAAGGGCCATGCCACATCTTTTATGGCATTTCCAGCAGTTTAACTGGATCTTAGATCCAGAAAAACAACGACACCACCAAACTATTTTGGTATGTAACTCTTCACATGGACCACACAGAAAAGCAAAGAACATACTTTGGATATTTTGAGTTCTGCTATGCTATACATGATCAATCTGGCAATTAGAATGTTTTGCTGCTCAAGCCACAAAGGCAACTCCAATAAGAAAAAGATAACCTCAATAACCTCACCCATGACAAGCTTTACTCTGTACTTTCCTCTAGGAATCTCCTTAATCTCTGGCATCACAAGAGCATCATAGCATCATATCACAGTACCCTGCATTGCCTCCACAGCAGTCACAGAGAGGGGAAGGAAATATTGACAGACAAGGAAGAGTGTATCTTCTCAAACGACAATTAGGATTCCTCCCCAGTTCTCACATACCACAATGCAGAATCTTCAGGGACTTGGCATAATTGCCAAGATATGAGATACCTATTTTCATCATAAAGCAACTGCACTGGGACACCAAAGAGAAGGCATAGCCATATGGTATTGGAACTTCCGTAAAACTGACCTTTTTTTAATTCAACGAGCTATCAAATATATAACTGAAACATCTGCAACAAACATCCACATCCACAGTCGGTTCCAAATCTGAGCATGGCTGGATTTGGCAAGCCTCCCTGAATCCCCACTCAAATAAGACAAGCATAGCTCTAGAAATTATTAAAAGAAATCTGATATAGATAAATCAGGTTTTTGTTTGTTGGGTTTTTTTAATTACAATAGTTCTCTAAGTCTCCCTCCTACTTCAGAGTAGGGAACAAAAAAAAAAGATAATTCTGAATCTCAACATTTTATATGCTTCTAATAAAAGCCACAAAACTATTCAAGTATAACTCTCCAGAGTTATTCTCTGGTTTCCATGTTAACGATACTAAAAAGATGGTTCCAAGAGCTGACTTGTTTCAATGCAGTCTACAAAGTGATTTGCCCTTATTTCTCATCATGACATATTTCTTTGGCAGTGCTGATTACCTCTGATTCTGACCCCAGTTCATCTGTTATCTAAAAAACACGATCTTACTAAAGGGCCATTTTTAATGGCCATTAGCTCCTCATGCAGAAGATCATTGTTTGGAGGAGATGCACAGAGTGAGGAATGCAAGAAACCTCACTGCATGACTTTCAAAGCTCTCTTTTACTTACATTTGAGTAAATCGGAATAGTTTCCTATTAAAAAAAAAAAAGTTTCCTAATGTTTAAACTTCTCTGATATCCCGAATAAATGAAACATTTTGGTAACTGATTACCGAATGCAAAATCCAACAAGTTTCTGATCTCCAAGTATTAATTTCACCTTTAAAATAAAACTTTACAAAATTGGGTTTGAAAGAGAAATAAATTAATACTGTCTCTCAACAATAATATATAGTACGAGAACTAAAATATTATCATTTCATCTGTCTTTTAGGGGCTTTTCACCACAGAGTGCAGTGATAGGACAAGAGGTAATGGTTTTAAACTGAAAGAAGGGAGAGTTAGGTCGGACATCAGGAAGAAATTCTTCACCATGAGGTGCTGGAATGAGTTGCCCAGACAGGTTGTGGAAGCCCCCTCCCCAGACGTGTTTAAGGCCCAGTCTAGTGTGAGGTGTCCCTGCTAAGGGCAGGGGCATTGGAACCTGATGATTTTTAAGATCCCTTCCAATCTTAACCATTCTATGATTCTACAATTTTCAGCCCTCAGCAGGTCAGCCTAGGTATCACTCAGGTTTTAATTGGAGAGTAGGAGAGTTCACTCAGTAAATATGGCTCAGTTTATTCCTCTCTGCAGGTGATTCTCACTCAAACACTAATTATGTCTGCAGTTTTTCTTGTTGTTGTCAGTAATGATGGAAACTGAAATAATTTTCTAAAAATGCTCTCAGGGAACAGATAATATATGATTAGATCATTGTCAGTCTTGATCTCTTGAATGCTTTTAGAGCATGGTACTTGTCTCCTTTATTAGTGGTCCCATGTTTACTAAAGGTTCCAGATGTTACTATCAATGAACAAATTCCCAGTTTATCCTATATCTTTCTGATTCAGCTTAAAAGCTCATTTTTTGCTTAATATGGGGTATAATGTGCATTTAAAACATCCTGGGTTTCTTTCATGCACGCTTACTTTTTGGAAGCAGGCACATGTTTTGCAGTATCTGATGTCTCTGACAAATTTTCCTTTACAAAATATTTGACAAGGAGTTGTGGCTCCTCTTATCCTCGTGGAATTTTTCTGTATGAGATGACTGAATTGCTACCAATAGCACTAGAAATTAAAGTCAACTTTGAGAACCACTAATCAAGGTTCAATATGTAACATTTTTAACACTGTTCACTTGCCAGAACAGGAGTTCTGTAAATACTACTTTCTCTACTCACTGAGGAGCGGGATCACACATGCCATCAAGCTTATGCTTTGCTTAGCAGCAGTTTACCACACTAATTTTGCCCAACACTGTCTGCTAAGTTCATCATAGAATCATAGAATAGTTTGAGTTGGAAAGGACTTCAAAGATCATCTAATTGCAACCCCCCTGCATGGGCAAGGACACCTCACATGGTCATCATTGGTAGTTTAGTTATTTTCTTGTCTTGTTTTGCACTGATTTAAAGACATGCGTAATGACACATTGAATGGAATATTTATGGATTTAATTCTAGAAAATGCAGTTTATGACACATTTTTGTCAACAGGACTGTGATACAGATGTTTATATGGCTGAACTGTGCATTGATATTTAAAATTCTACTCTCAACTGGGCAAATATTGACTGATACACCAACTACTGCTAATAAGAACTGGTGTTTTATGAAGTGTGTCATCCATCTGTCTCTTTAATGGAGAAGTAAGATTGTCTAATTAGCACAAAGTTGACAGCACAAGTTAATTATAAATACTTTTCACAATGTAATCTAATGATTTAATATGCAATTTCTTTATCATGTAGGGTTTTTTTGTTGCTTGGGATTGTTTTTTTTCAGTTTTTGTGCCATTCAGGAAAAGTTTATATTTCAAATCAATGTCAGTAATTTTTGTTTATGCCTAATGCTCACAACCAAGAATGCTCAGAATGTGCTGTTTGTATGAACTCTCTCTCTGTCTTTTTAGAAGGCAATTTTTTTTTTTTTACACAAACAAATAAGCAAAGGAAACTTATTCACGCAAGTAATTCTCTCCCTCAGAGGTCAGCGAGATATTTCTGCATCAGAAGCATAACTCCAAAGTACTACACAGTGAATAAGTTTCCTACCAATGTTTTATGTAGCACTTTAGTACTTAGTTACAGCATATCTCTCTCTATTAAAATAAAAGTTTGATTCAATGTTTGTTCTAGTACTAAACATTGAGGGACTCACATCATAATCTATCATTCTGAAAATACAAACGAATAAGGCAAGGTCTGAAAGTCCTTTTGCAAAAGTATGAAGTGCTAACCATTTATCACTGATAAGACAGGTAGTACTAGGACATTAAAAGCTGAAATGGTTCAGAAATCTTTAAAACAGCACTTCTCCCTACATCTGAGATTAACTGAAATTCCCATCTTCCCCTCAGTACCATTAATTCTTTGAAGCAGAATCCATCATTTCACAACATGCCTATGTATTGTAGCATACAAAAGTCCAATTCTGATCTAAGACTCTAGATATTATAAAAAATTAAAATTGACCTTTTTTTTGTGGCAGAAAATGTCTTTTTTTTTTTTTAGGTGAAAAACAGGTTCTTCCACATCCAGAAGAAACTATGTAATGTACATAGCTCACTGAACATTTTATATCAGGGAAAATACTGCATTAAATTCCTAAAGGGTCCTACATATATGACTAGGAAATAAGATTTCTGTTGAAGCCAAGTTCTTGGTATTTTTCCCTAGTTCTCTTTCAAGCATCAGACCTGGTCACAAAAATATCTAGCATAAAAATATTTATATAGCCAGATAACAATATGTTCCAAGCTGTAGTCCTGTCCACTGAAATATAACTTTTCAAGAGCACTGATTCTCAAATGCAAGTAAAACACACAGATAAGACTTCTATAATCTCCACTATGGAAGGCTACTGGAGATTCTACTTCACATGTCAAAAAAATACACGAGTCTAATGCCTGCACAGAAGCACTCTTTTGGGGAAAAAAAACCTGAGGGCATATCCTAATATTGCACTTTATAATCTGTAGAGACAAAGCCAAACACTACCAAAAAAAAATCTCTTTTCAGACTTTTTCTGAATGTTCTGCTCTAAGGTTTTGATCACAGGCTGGAATGTACTTTTTTCTTGGGCATAACCACATATTATGATTAGGAAAAAACAAGATAGATTTACCAGGGCCAAATCCTGCTTTACAAACCTGATCACCTTCTTCAAAGTAACCCACTTTGTTGATGCAGGGCAAGTGGTGGACATCGTCTACCTGGACTTTTCCAGAGCTTTTGATAGGGTCCCCCACAGCTTTCTCCTAGAGAAACTGACTCATTATGGACTAGACAAGTGGTCTGTGCAGTGGGTGGGGAACTGCCTGACAGACTGTGCACAGAGGGTGTTAGTAAATAGTTTCTCCTCAGACTGGCAATCAGTCACAAGTTGGGGTCCCCCAGGGATCCATATTGGGCCCAGTAATGCTTAACATCTTCATAAGTGATCTGGATGTTGGGATCAAGAGCACCCTGATGAAGTTTGCTGACATCACCAAGAGTGGAGAGGCTGACACTGCAAAAGGGAGGGCCACCCTCCGGGACGACCTAGACAGGCTGGAGGAATGGGCTAGGAGGAATCTTACAAAGTTCAACAGGGAGAAGTTTAAGTCTTGCATCTGGGAACACATAACCCAGGAGTGCAGTTCAGACTGGGATCCACATGGCTGGAGAGCAACCCTGTGGAAAGGGATCTGTGGGTCTTGGTGGATAACAGGCTCATCATGAGTGACCAGTGGGCTGCAGTGGCAAAGAAAGCCAATAGGATGCTGGGCTGCATCAACAAGGGCATCACCAGCAGAGATAAAGAAGTCACCATCCTGCTCTACTCAGTGCTTGTCAGACTACACCTGGAGATATTGTGTTCAGTTTTGGTCCTTGCTCTACAAAAAGGATGTGGACAGTCTGGAGAGGGTCCAGAGGGGCCACAGGGATGATGAGAGGACTGGAGACCCTGCCACATGAGGAGAGTCTGAGAAGACTGGGTTTGTTTAGCCTTTAGAAGGCTTAGGGGAGACTTCATTACCATGTTCCAGTATTTAAAGGGTGGCTAGCAAGAAGATGGAGATTCCCTATTTACAAGGAGTCACATGGAAAAGACAAGAGATAAGGGGCATAAGATGCTCATGAGGAGATTCTCATTGGACACAAGAGATAAACTTTTCACCATGAGTACAGTCAAGCATTGGAATAGTTTCCCAAGGGAAGTGGTAGATTCCCCCACATTGGACAGTTTTGAGTCTTAGTTTGACATGGTGCTGAGCCATCTCATATCAACCATAGTAGTACCTAGAAAGGTTGGACCACATGATCCTTGAGGTCCCTTCAAACCTGGCCTTCTATGATACTACAGTATTATGCACTACTATCATTTATATTAATTTTGTCAGTGGGAACAAACTGCACAATAAGATGAGGAGGATTGATCTCATCTTTTATCTTGAGTTTTTGTGTAGTTTGAGTCTTTTTTTTAAAAAAAAAAAAAAGCAGCAAAATTTAATGAAACATTCTAATGTACCTTCCAACTAAACTCCTAAATAGGCTGAGATGAGTTGAATGGGCAGCAGAAGAGGATTCATACAATAGCTCTTTGCCCTTTGTCAATAACTGGAATACAAACATTTTTGCTTGATGTGCCTCATGATAGGTGTAACAATGGATTTTGCTACAGAAAGCAATAAAAACCTTTTCCATTTGGATTAATAAAAAATAAGATCACTAATTCACTGTGGATAAGTAAATCCTTACTATCTATCATAAATGTAGCACAGGCAATATATCAGAGTGCTCCCAGCAAATGCAGCTATCGCTTCTGAGCAGCTCTCCCAGGTAGGCATCTCCCAGGCCCAGTAGTGTAGTCCCACATCATTCAGAATTCTTATGAATACTGCCAACAATACAACTGAATCTGTAGATGGAATACCCATGCAAAGTAGACAGCACTGATACAAACCAGTCTCCTAATTCCATTCCATAACAAGCAAAATACGTTTTAAAAAAAGACCTTTATCAAAGTCCCAAACCAGAAATTAAACCTGTTAGGAAAAAAAAAAAAAAAAAAAAAAGACAAATGCTCCAAGTTGAACGAATCCTCTAGAGGTGCTGCAATTGTCAGATTAGATCAAGTCTTTCTGAAACTTTTGAATTATCTTCAGATTAAAGGCTTTCTTGGAAAAAGAAATAAAAAAAATGTGCTGGAGAGAGAAAAGGGGACAAAGACTGCAGCAGACACCTGAAATGGGAGCCAGGTGTTCACAATCAAAAGCTGATCTTGCTGACATTAGAAGTGGAAAGGACATATTAGAGACTCAATACCAAGTAGCATGACATCTTTGACTTGCCAATGAGCATCCACATAGATATGTGAAAAGACAAGACAGACACCAGCAATAAAAGCTCATTTGAAAGACACTAACTAGTGCTGACAGGAGACAGTCCACTGAGAAACCTGTATAGAAGATTTTAGGACACTACGGGAGTGATGATGGTATAAAAATCCGAGCACAAGGGAAAAGAATAGTGTAAATTGGGAAACCATTGTGGTTAGACTTGTAGCATCACACAGGTCTTGGAGATCCTTTACTTGTTTTACTTATACAGTGCTACATACATGATATAAATGGCTGAATTTGAACATTACTTAGGGAATGGAAGGAAAAAGCAAGAAGCAATGTGAGAAAAGCTTGTTCGTGACAAAAAACACCAATTTACTCCATCTGTTATGTGAGGAAACCATATATTTTGCATTTACAAATAACTTTTTTAATAAAGCAAAAGCAATATTGTTCTCAGCAAGCTATGATGTGCTCACATTCATGTTAATGCTCATGCTGCTCTTTGCCCTTACTGTGTTTGTCAGCCTCTATGAGAGCTGGTGAAGTAAAATTAAGGGGATTCAGTTCCTTCAAAGCACTGACATTCAGAGACGCCAGGGCTGAACACACAGATGCTTCAGTAGAAATGCACTGAAAGGCAGAAAACAGCAAGAGAAAGGCACAGAAAATAGGTTCTCTACTCCCTAAGATATGTGCACAGCCTTAATTCACAAGGGTGGGAACTAATTGCACTATTCATTTCAGAAAAAGGTTCAGAATCAGGATCCATATTTGTGCAGCTGGTTACGTACAAAAGAAAATTAAAAATTTGCCTTGAATCCTCTTATGTAATTCAGTACCCTGATTTTTCTGGGTAAGGGACTAGGAGTCAGGATTAAGACCTCTACCAAAGCCACAGAAGCTGAAAACTTCTCAGCCAAATATTTGGGAGAAGGGGAAGCAAGAGGGGCATTTTTTGGTACAAAACCACTTCTCATTTATGCATTTTCAGGCCACTTCCACTAGAAAAGTAAAAAAGTTAAAACACAGCTTTAAAAGTATGAAAAACTCTCTCTCATCACCCGCTTAATGCATACGACATAAACTGTGCACCAGGTGTGATGAAGCAGAACTTATCTGAGACATTCCAATATAATTTTCATAAACAGGAACATGAGGAATTTACATCAGCTTGTCTGAGAACAGGATGTGACTGACTGTCTCAATATGACCAAGCTGTTCAGTCAGCCAGGCTCTTCTGCTGCCCACAATGGGCCCTGTTAAACAGCCTGTTCATCTGTGTTTAAATATCTTCATCTATAGAACAGGATGTTGTGCATGTGCACAGTTAAGCATGTAGTTACATGTTTTCTGCAGCCAAGATACTCACATGGATAATGAAGTATTTGAATGAAGCTGGATTTGTTTGTGATTTTTTGGTTGTTTGCTCATGACAGGAACAGGAAAGGATCTGACATACCTTGTGGGTTTTTTAGATTAAACGTAATGCCAAATAGTTGTTATTCTATTGAGCCAGCGTATGCTACAGTATAACTCTGACTGGAACCCATAAAAACATACCCAATTTTAGGTTAAAACACCTATCCTCAGTTAGTTTATCTTCAAGCAACACAGTGTTCATCACAAATTAGCCCCAGAGGAATTTTCAGGGTCCTGGACAGGTTTATAGCCTATGCTGATATAGAACCATTACTACTTGCTGAGCTAACCAACTTAAAGCTCATTCTGCTGTTTTAAGCTTCAGATTGCAAAGCAGAACTTCTTGTGTAACATCTTTCACAGCCAGCAGAAAGCCTGGTGGTTGTCCAAATCAGGGAGGTTGTATAGCCAGGAAGGCTGTCCAAATTTTCAAACATTCTCTATTCTTCTAACCTTGGGACATCACACAGATGCCAGGCAACTGAAGCCACATCACCAGGCTTCTGGCTTTTTTTTTTTTTTATTAATCACTATCAATGATAAATGTATTTCATGTATTTATAATTCTGTAGCTGGAATCATTCAAGATGTAGTTGTCAGTGAGGAATCTCCATGAAATTGGGAAATTTTCCTGGATATTCACCAGATTAGCAGTTAACTGTTTGCTGCAGAAAGTGCTGAAGCTACTCTAAAATAAATCTCGTTGAAAGCAGGCAAGAGGAGATAGAATAATAAAGAAGTATATGATTATAACAAAATTAGAAAATAAAAAGAGGTTGGATCTGGACAGCTGAACCCCATTGAAAAGACAAAATATATTTAAACACAGAATTTCTATATGCAAAGACACAAAATAGATGGCTCTATTTTATCTCCATAAGACTGAAAAGAATTTCAGGAATCAGAGTAAATGAGCTCCCACTGGGATCAACCAGTCTACAGTCTGAACTATAAAAATGTGTGAGGAGTAAAGAGAAACAGAGCAGATTTTCACCCTTGCCATGTATTTTGTGAGCTGGCTGTAAAGCTGGGTAACATTTGGTTTTCCATACTTTTAAAATAATGTTGACAAAATCAGGTAAGGTACAGAAAGAGATCCACTAATACATTTTTAGGGTTGCAGACATTATCTTACAAAGATAATCAAAGAACTCTAATTGTTCAGTTTCTCAAAAAGACAATTAAGAAATTACTACTATATAAAGATCTTCACAGGGAAAAACATAGAGTACAAAAAGCCTTTGTAATCCAACAAGACAAAAGTCAGATAAATAAGAAGATATTTTCTTAACTACAGTTATGATACTTCTGTGGAGCCTGGTGGTGGATTCTCCAGAATGCCAAGTTTTAAGACTAAGATTAGCTTCCCTTCTGTGGATGAGAAGCTATGGCTGACCATTAACAAGAGCACTTGTCAAATGCCAGAAATCAATGGGGACTGGAAGGTGAATTTCAGTGGGCACATCAGGGATCAAACCAAATTATCTCCTTTTGGAGAGCAGTCCCTTATATAGCAGGTCCCTTGACCTTGTGCTCTTTGAGAGGTCAAGAAGATTGTGGAGGCAGGAGGTAGTTATGCACAGTTTTGTTGTAGACTCTAATCTCATGGGGAAAAAAAAAATCAGAGGAATCATTTTTGAACACTTGCTTCAGCTTCTCCAAGCGAATTTCTGTCAATTTGCAGCTTTGATCTGCAGCTAAAACAGGTCAAATCTGATTGCTAAAATGGATGTTAGTTTCTCCTCCCTTAGCTATGCATTTCATGCCAGTTCTGTAGGACCAACCTGAGAATAATTGTCTGAATATACAGTATTGCAGTGTCTCAGGTGACAAACACATGACAGCTATTTAACCAATACCTGGGTAGCCAACCGGTAAGGGTGGCATTAATGATTTTGCAGAAAGTTAACTAAGTACATCTATCACTTTGTCATGTACAGTAAAAGAAATCATCAGTCAAAGAGTAAGAGGAGAGCAGCCTACACTTCCTTTCTTAGGTTCTGATAAAATCTGCTCAAAGAATCAATACAGATGGAGCTGTGAACCACACTCAGGTTGATTAAATGTAACAAGGATAGAAAAGGGAGGAGAAGGGTCAGCAACTGACCTGTAAATGAACAAAAGGAAGCCTATTACAGTTCAGCAAAACACCAGGGGTTTCCTAAAAGGTTATCCAGTGGTCATGCCCTAGAAGTCTGCCCCATGGTTTTAGACACTCCAGTTATCTTAAACCAAGTGTTTCACATTGGCCAGTGGCAAACTTTGAGAATCCTCCTATTCACATACTGGCTGCACTCCCACAACCAGATATCTGCAATAAATTCCTAAGAAGGTCCATGCTGTAATTTTCCCTCCAAGGGACAGATCATAGAATCATAGAATGGTTTGAGTTGGAAAAGACCTTTAAGAGCATTTAGTTCCAAATCCCTGGCATGGGCAGGGACACCCCCCACAAAACCAGGCTGCTCAAAGCCCCATCCAGCTTGGCCTTGAACACTTCCAGATATGGGCATCCACAAGTTCCCTGGGTAACATGTTCCAGTGTCTCACCACCCTCACACTGAAGAATTTCTTCCTAATATTCAAACTAAATCTACCCACTTCCAGTTTAAAGCCATTACCCCTTGTCCTATCACTACAAGTCCTTGCAAAACGTCCCTCACCTGCTTTCCTTCAGCTACTGGAAGGCCTCTATAACGTCCCACCAGAGTCTTCTCTTGTTCAGGCTGAACAACACCAATTCTTTCAGCCCATCTTTGTTGGAGAGGTGCTCCGACCCTCAGATCATCTTCATGACCCTTCTCTGGACTTGCTCCAACAGCTCCATGTCCTTCTTATGTTGGGTGCCTCAGATTCACAGGTATAGTGAATTAACACCTTCAGTTGCAACCTCAGTTCACAAGAGCTCGGGTTTCAACAAACTGATTTTTACAGCTCTTCACTGAATTAAGGCAGTCCAAATGGCAAATGATTCCTCTCCTTCCTCCCTCGAAGAACAGGCATTGTATACACCCTTGTCCATCATTTTTCCATTTGCTAAGCATAACAGTCCTCTTCAAGGGAGCTCCTAACATCTGAACAGCTCTTCCATTCTTAAGACAACCTGCGCTCTCCTGAAGCCTCATCTTTCTGGTCTAGACTACAGAGCAATTTTAGTCAAAATCATAACTAGAGCTGGTTGAAATATTTCAGTTTGGAACTGTGATTTAAAAGGATTTGCTGCTTTTTAAAAGTATTTTTCTGATTTTTGACAAGTCTGTTTTTACAGATTTTAAATTCAGTATTTAAAATTTCTGCTTCTTTAAAAGGAGAAAAAGTAGCAGAGGAAAGTAAAAGTCAAGAGTCAAAACAAAAAGAGTAATACTAGAAAGCCAGAAGCTACCCTGGAATATTTGAAAAAAAAAAAAAAAAAAAAAACAAACATCCCCTTAAAAAAAAAAAAAAAAAAAGTAGAAAATGCCATAATCTTAGAAAAACAGTTTGTATTTTAAAAAAAATAATAAAATCAGTATGCTAATCCATATTCATTGTAATTGCATTAGTAGAATATACACTAATATCTGATTCAAATTGACAGTGCTCTATAAATAGTAATCCATGAAGATAATCTACACCTAGTTTTAAATTATTGTGGAACAATGTATCAGTTTGTTTATCCAGATATGAAAATAAAAGAAATACATCTATCCCCATGGTATATTCCTAGAGTCTGAGTCATTCTTTTTTTGTTGGTGTTAGCAATTTCCTCCTTCTTTAGAGTACCATATATCTCTAAGTAGACAAATTCATTAGTTTATAAAGAAGTAATTGCTCAGAAAACAGCTTGTGGCAGTATGAGTGGCAGAGAGGATCAGGTTACTCTGGAAGCAGAGGGCACAAGTAGCACCTGGCTGCAGCCTGCTCAAATTAATAGGCTGCTGGTTCCACCCTTAAAACTTGGGGGGGTGAACATTGCTGGTACCACAGCCTGAACCTGCTGTTTTGTCTATCAAGTGATTAGTAGGCACTCTGGTTCCTCATCTTTCACAGTCAGGAAAACTAGTTCCAGAGGTTCACATGGGGACTTACTTGCACAGCACTTAAGGGAACTCATTTTGCAATGGCTGCTACCACAAAAATCTTTGCTATGGAAATTAACAGGTAGGAGAAAAAAATTACAATAATAACTTTTTGCTATGCACTGTATATGTGATACTTGCATTAGATCCTCACCCATTAGCAATATGGTTAAAATACTTAAGAAAGGAATACCCTTTGAGCTGCTGAGATCCTAAGCACCATGGACATCTGTTGCTCACTCATGTTATTAGTCCTGTATGAGAGGCCTGCACAGGACGTTACAACCAACCGTCTGCAAGCTCAGATCCTGCTCCATCACAGTATCTAAGCACAGGGCCCTTAAGCATGCTTGTAGTTAAGTGTACACCTAGGTGTTTTGCTGGGTGAAGGGCTAAATTACTCCAAGGCAGTGATCCAATCCACCCTACTTGGGGCACTCTGAAAAGGAAAGAAATAATATTTCACACTGCTCATTCAGCTTGTGCTGATTTTCTGCTCTCATTGGGCCAGACAGCAAGGAGTAATTACTGTCTAATGTTTGTGTGGAGGGTGACCCTGTTGCTCAAGGAGCACTGGAAAGCTGCCTCCAACACTGTGTAACTGCCCTCCTGCTGCACCCTCATTACTGGGCAATGCAGGCTGCTCCACTGTGACCACATTAAATGGGGCTGGAGGCAGTCTTACAACAGGACTGTTCTTAAGCTCTCAGCTGCTGCTGCTGGTTTTTTCCCTTCATGTGGCTTGTAAGACTCTTCACAAAGATGCTTTTTTGACTTATCTGCTAAGAGAAGTAGGCTGAACTGTTTTCTGTCAAAACTCCAGGAATCAAAAAATCTTTTGTTTTAACACTGGGACAGTATAACAGGATCTCCCACCACATTTTGATTATGTCAGTAATCAAAAGTTTCCCAAAATACATCTGACCTTAAAACTGTAGGACACTGCTACATGCCTGGTTTCCCTTCCTTTCTTTTACAACTTAGTTCCCTGCTCATATAAATAGGATTCCTCCCCTGATGCAATCAAAGGAGCATGCCTCAGTTAGGGACTGAGGCATGTGAGCTGTACATACGACAAAGCCTTAAGCCTTTGGGTTGTAAATACTGAAGTTCAACTATTTAATAGAGATCTGTCCCCATAAAAAAAGAGATAGACCATGTCAACATGGGTTCATGGAGGGAAATTTGCAGAGATATTCCTGCAAAAGTCAAGTATCAACTACTTATGTTCATCTTTGGCCCTGATCTACAATCAGAAATAAAAGACAAAGGGTTGATCAAAAGGCACTTGGATCGAAAAAAGGAGGAAAACACTGTTCTTACTGTGGTGCTGTTCTCAGCTGACTTACTTTTTACCTCCTACATGTGAGTGGCAAATGCTTCAATAGTTTGCTAGATTCCCTCCCTTCCCACCCTGCAACCATCTCTAGACTGGTTCTTACCTATCTCACAGAAACTGTGAAGAAAAAGTATTAAGGACCGACATACTAAAATGTGAAAAGATTTATAAGTGACTTAGATAAGACTAAAGGAGGCAAGTACTCGGTTACACTGAAGAACAGAGTGGTTATTGACCTAGAAAGTTTATACCTCCAGCAGCACCCTAAAGGCTCCAGATTGCATTGTGCAGCCTGGCACTTCCCCTGCCTCCTCCCACCTCTTTCATTACAAAACATGACATTGCATTAATGTGCCTCCAGCTACCAATAAAACAAAAGCTATACCAGTGGCTGTGAAATGTCTGTAACTTTGATTACCTGCAAAACCAGCTTCTCTGTGTTTTGATGGGAAACAGTAACAAAAGAAAGCTATCTGTGATGTCCTGGGTAAATCCAGCTTCTAAGCATGCAGATTCAGGTGCTGAGAAGTTCTCAGCTGCTGTCCTTGGAGAAATCACTCCTGCCCTGGGAGCATACAAGGACATGAAAGTGCAACCCCCTCTGTGAGGGGATGTAGCAGCCTAAATAGAAATTATAATCAGGCCCAGTGATATTTCTCTACCAAACTAAGAGGACAAATGAAAAATAAATGTAATGCTAGCACACCTCATCACCAAAGCATTGCACAGACAAGCAGAAAACCCACAGATGTACAGGTGTCCTGCCTTATTTCTTTTCTGAGGAATAGCCTCCTTTAAGCAGACCTTCCTACCACTCTGCACAGATATCTCAAAAAGAACGAAAAAAGATTTCCATCAGAGTAGCTTTCTTCCTTGCCCTTTAAGAACAATGTACTTCTTGTTCATTTTATGTGAACACTGAATATTTGGAGGCCTAATACTCACATCTGTAAGGAATCCAAGATTTCTTGTGTAATCCCAAAGGGAAAATATACTGATCCAATCACTTTGGTACTGCATCACCAGGCACTGAAGAGAAAAGTCAATAAAAAGCACCAGAGCACAAAAAGGCAAGCTGTAATCAATATCTGATCTTGATATAGGATGTCTGGTAAAAAAAAATCATTTAAGAGTTAAATTTACTTCCTTGTGCACTCTGCTAGACAGGGGCTATTTCCTAGGTTATTCCTTCTTTATCCTTCTTTATATATATTTTTTTTTCCCTCCCTTTTCTTTATCTAAGAAAGCAAGTAAATACTTGGATATCGGATCAATTGACCAGGTAGAATTTGGCAAGAACACAGTAGTCTTCCATCTTCTGCAAGTCAAATGCTGTTATGCCTAAGTCATCTGCCTGCCAGCTATTCAAGGGCAGAGAAAGTCACCATGAAGAAAAATTGCTTGTGCTTTGACAAAAGATAAAAAGCTCAGACCAGCATATCTTAGCAATTCCATCATTATCCAGAGAAAACATTATAAAGTAACTATGTCTGCGTAAAAAATAACAGGAGGGAAAAAAATACCTTTTTGGTGTTTATTCTTTTAATGAAGCAAACAATATAATGGTCAGCCAAGTGCAAACCCTTTATTTTTTCCTCATAGAGATTCATCCTAACACAGGATAATCAATCTGAGAAAAATCTGTCATTCTGTGCATTTACTGATAACTTAAGCAATAAGCTGAAACAAGGCACCTACCTATCCAGTAGTGAGAAGCTGGATGACTGTCAACAAAAATGTGCTGGAAAATGTCAGGAACATCCTTTGTTATGAATGGCTCCATTTTACTTTGAATTGAAATTTGACCCTGCTGTTTATCCATCATTTAGTAATAGTAAAACTTACCTTTACTTCTATCACATATTTTAAATTTAACAGTGGCTTTTGTTAGAATTAATACATTTCTGCATTTTTAATGCCTTTGCCTTCTGCTATTTGAGTTCTTTATAAACACAGCTGTATGTGCACTTTGTAGAAGCTTTCAAGTCTTCCTGTGTACATATTTTAAATATTTCAATTTCTCCCCATCCCATCTTTAAACCCTGTTTACTTTTTCCATCCATTGTACACTCATTGGCTGCACTTCTTGTTGAGTGGCCAAAAAAGAGATGTGAATGTTTCATCTCATATATGAATATGTAGATTGCAGTGTGTCAAGCAGTTTTAATCTAAGTGTGAAGTGCTACACAATGGTTACTTCATCAATTTCTGAGTACCTAGTGAGAATACCTATCTCTCTAGACAAAAAGCTGAACTATTTCCAGAGAAGATGCAAGGAATAATAAATGAAAAGTTATCAACAAAGAACACGCAATGCTTCTCTAGTGGGGCTTATCACAAGGGGTTTACTCCATGCTAAGGTTTGCAAGCCACTGTAGATATGTTAAATTCACAAATAACACATACTTTGCAGAAGTACTGAACAAATAATAGAACCCCTCACAAAAAGTAACAAACTGATTTATTTAATTTTTTTATCCCCCATCTTCCCAGTTTATGAAACATTTGCAAAACACTTCAGCAGTCTGTAAAAAACAAGCTGAGAAGGATAAGCAGATTTTAAAAAATTAAGAAGTACAAAATCAGGATAGTTCACACATCAACACACTGTTATCCTACAGGTGCTGCTCAGCATTCTATTTACCAAAGATGGGCCCTTCCAGCACTCACACAGGTAATGTTCATTCCCACCCACTCTACCAACAAGCTCAGAGAACTAGGAGGCCTGACAGCAAATCTTGCAGGTAAAAAACAGAGGTAAACAAAGGCCTTTTACATTACAATTTGCTGTCCTTCTCTTATTAATGGTCCTTGCACACTTGGTAAATATATATGCTTTCAGACAACAATATCAACCATATCAGAAAATGTTAACACTATCATCTCCAGAGCTTCATGTCTATATTCTCAAATACATTTTAATCCTGCTTTCCTTTTCTTTCATGAGGTTCTTTGAACCTTTTATGTTCTGAAAAAGTCCAATTGCCAAATTCTGCTTATTTACCTGAAACTTGAAAGCTAAGCAGATAGGAACTGCAGACTCTGAAATGAATGTGCATTGCCAGGAGAGGGAGAAGGAGGAATCTTCTATGCAGTTCTAAGGAAGAGATGAACTCTGACAGTAATTCTTGACCAAAATTCCCTCCCCAAATTCTGTGTTTACATTTTCTTTTTCAGTTTACCAGCTGATGTGACAAAGGTTTTCCCTGAGAAAGTTACCAAAAGTTTGCTCGAAATGAAGGACCCTGGTTTGCAGGCTCCTGGTCAGACCCATGAAGTCTTCTGCAGGTTTCTGACCCTAGTTATGTCTCTGAAACATGTGGCAAGATACCAGTTTTGCTCTTTTTAAAACTAGGGAAACAAAACTCTACATTTAAAGTACATTAGGTTCACAAAGCTAAATATGCAAAAGTTCACAAATACCCGAATTACAAGCTGCCTCTGAAACCTTGTCTTGATCTCCCTGCACATTACCTAATGGTCTTTTTATTTCTTGATTGTGTGTTAAAGATGATCAGAGAGCTGGAGCACCTCTCCTATGAAGACAGGCAATGAGAGTTGGGGTTGTTCAGCTAGAGAAGAGAAGGCTCTAGGGAGACCTCATAGCAGCCTTTCAGTACATGAAGAGGCTACAGGAGAGCTGGGGAGGGACTATTTACAAGGGCTTGTACTGATAGGACAAGAGCTAATGGCTTCATACTGGAAGAGGGGAGATTTACATTAGTCATTAGGAAGAAATTCTTTAGTGTGGGGATGGTGAGACACTGAAACAGATTGCCCAGGGAGGCTGTGGATGCCCCATCCCTGGAAGTGTTCAAGGCCAGGTTGGATGGGGTTTTGAGCAACCTGATCTAGTAGGAGGTGTCCCTGTCCATGCAAGAGGGTTGGAACTAAATGATCTTTAATGTTGCTTCCAACCCAAACCATTCTATGAACCTATGTTAAAAAGACTAGGAGTGGTGATAAATTGCTAATGGGAAGTCCCAGCACTATGACTTTACAGCAGAGCACAACACAGATATGAATTTCCAGTATCTTTGTGAAAATCAGTATCATTCATCAAAGGGTACTTGCTTGCCAGCTATTACAGCATCTATGACAATTTTTTTCTAGGAAGGAACACTCTGGCTATGCTACGTATTACAAATGCATTTGTTTTGAATTAAGCCTGTCTGAGGATTCACAAAGCTGACATAATGCAGAAGAAAATAAATTCTGTATTGTTTTACCTGGTGGAAAAACACAAAGTGTACAGCAATGTAGAGGAGGCCAAAAATTACCTTTCTACCACACTGTCTAGGAGTGCTGCCAGGACAGGTGTCTGTTGGCACATCAACACCAAGATTTGCATCACCCAAACTGAGACAGCTAGCAGGGATTTTGGTGCTTTCTTCCACCATCACTTACTGAAAGAAAAGGTGGAGCGAACAAGGGAGCTGAAGGAGGAATGTGCTCATTCCATCGGCACACCCAGAAAGTAAGAGGTAAGCACGAGTGGACAAGTGCAGTAAGTGGATCCCCCTGCTAGTGCATTCCCACACATAAGCTAATGAGCACTTCTACAGCAGGTCTACAGGAGCTTTCTCTAACAGTTATGCCACTTAATCTCCTCTTCTGTTTCATGGCATTAGGCAAGGACTGATCTGCCTTTGCAAGATTCTGCTTTTTGTTCCACTGAACAAGTGGGGCTCTAAAGGGGGGTTGTGCTATGCCTCTGAGCTTTCACTGTGCAATGAGGTTGATGTTACTTACAGCCGTTTTCAAAGGGCTTTGAGTTCCACCAGCAAAAGTGTATTATAGACCTGGGGGACAGAGTGGGAGAGCGTCCAAAGTTGTGTCTGTCATTCCTAACAGTAATGCCAAGCAATAGGACACAGCCTATAAAAAAGTAAAAAACTCTAATCACACCATGTCCAGTGCTCTAGCCCACACTGTGTGAGGGCTACCCAGCCAGGGAAATGCAGTTGTTGAGTTCATATGTGGGGTATTCTGGGTCAGAGGCTGGTGCTACCTCTGGTGACTTGGCTGATTGATGGACAATGGCATGCTGTAGTTCAACGTGCATGAATCAAGTTACTAGATGTTGACAGAGGCAGAAAAGAAGGATTAAACAAGCATTCAGATAAAAGACAGAGTGCCTTGGGCTTATATAAGGATGGCAGCATCTGGAATAAATCCAGAGAATGGAGCACTGAGATTTGAAATGGATACTGAAAAATACTGGTGACAGAACTCCATGTTATTCTTATATGTGATCCAGTCTTCAAAAGGGACAAGAAACAAGCTATCTTATCTAGCCAGAAATTTTCAAAATTAATGCCTCCCCTTCACAATTTGCTGAAACCAGAAGCTGGCATTTTCTTCTTTTGCTTGCAAATTTTTTGATCTGCATGAAACAACCTTAGCCCAGACTGACACAAGAATTGACATAATAAGCACAGAGGCATACACAGGAGTTAGCAAGCAGAGAAGCATCGTAGAAGAGCAGACATCGAGGGCATTTTGTATGTGTAACAGACCACAGAGGTAATGCAGAAGAGCCGTGGTGTCCCCCACTAAGCAGAAGAAAGGGTTAGTGTGATTTTGCTGCAGGTTAGGAGAACAGAAGATTTCTGTCCCTGCAAAGATACACATCGGGAGCTCTTCATAACAAACACAAAAGGAATCATCTGTTACCACAGTGCAGGAAGAAATCAGTGTATCTGATGGAAGAACAGATACATGACTGTAATAAGAAACTTAATTTAGTTCCATTTTCCAGCCATTATTCTATATCCTACAATCATATGACTCTGAGCTAGGTCAAGTAATGACAGATTGTGGGACAGCCACACACAAGCTCCAACAGTTGCTGAAAAACAAGACGTCAGCCAAGGTCTGACTAGACAGAACTTGCTCCACCAAAAGTCCTAAAGAAAACCTCTCCATTCTCCACTTGCGTATCTCCGGAGATCAAGTTAAGAGATCAGTGATTTCATTTCCATTATGCCTATGATGACACCTTCCCTACAAAAAATGGCATTTTTGCCATGGCAAGACAGCAGAGTGAGATATTGCCTTGCTTGTTGGAGCCCAGCAAGAATTGGAGATTTTAGAGTGAGTTTAGCAGCTAACACACAAGATTTCTGAACTTCAGGTCCTTTCTGATACCTCTGTCTCTTAAAAACTTCTATTCATTGCAGTGTTCCTCTTCCCAATTCAAAAGAGACCATCAACAATATTTTCTAAAAGACTTCAAGCATAAAAATAGAGCCCTGATTTTAATACTTAGAACTATAGCACATCTGACAGGTTTTTTTCTTTATACATAAAGTATTCTAGTTTGCATCTGTTATATCCTATTTTAAGTCTTCTGTTAGTCTCCTTTTTCTTATAGTTTCAAGCAGTTTACTATGTGCTAAAGGAAGACAAGGTCATGGTCTGTAAATCCCAAAATCATGACAAGTGCTTTTTTAAAACATAAGTCTGTATTTGCTATTCACCGGTTCTGCACAATAATAGCTGATTTAAAAGTCAAGATATTTCATTCATGCTAAAAAGAAAAGTAATACAAAGAAAATGTAAACAGACTTTCTTTGGGTTTCAAATGCAGTTTCTATCTCATTTAATCTTAGGACTGGATAATTTATTTGTGCTGGGATTTCTTATTTTCTTTCACTCGACTTGCCCAACCACAAATATATTATAAAAAAGATTATATATACGTCTTCAAGGTCAGGCACCATCTTTGAGGGTGATACTTGTGATATCTTTCATTCTTTCTTTTGCTTCCTGTTTAGGTAGACCAGTTAAGGTTTACTCTATGTTTAGATATGTTTGTTTAAACAACAATTCTGCTTTATTTTAGGGGAAGAAAAAAAATCCCTAAAAGCTGGTCTGACACAAACTATACACTATATATCGATTTTATTTATTATTATTATTTTCCTCTAAATTTCTTCATCCATTACACGATAGCCCTCCACTTGCTCTTCTCTTTGTTCTATCTGTGCTGCCTTTTAGTCCTCTCTCTCTCCTAAGTGAAACACTGGTACTGCAGCAGCAATGTCTGAGGCAGAGTCAAACCCATGCTGTCTGAGTGGGTTTGAAGCTAATTAAAGTAAGGATGCACAAAACAGATTCAAAAAATAGCACCTTCCTTCCTAGGTGTATTCACAGCTGTGCAATTTAGCTCCTACCTAGGGTTTTATTGCTTTCAACTCCACATCTCACTGACAAGCCACTCATGAGCCTCTTCTCACTGAAGAGGAAAAAAAAAGACAGTTGTCTCTTGCAGATTCCCCCTCAAAATTGTGTCCCCGTATGAGCCCCAGCCACACTTGTACAAAGGTGCTAGGAACAAAACTTTTGCCTCAGATGCTCCTGCAGGCACAGCTGGGGTTCATTTGGCAAGGAGCAAAAAGGAAAAGAGCCAAAGCAACATCCACATCACAGAGTGGCTGTGGAAAGTGGTACCCAGAACAAATAGTGGGTGTTTACTTACAAGCAGAGAGCATTTTACATACAGATATGGAAAATGCTTAGAAAGAGCAATTGCAGTGAAAAACAATGACAATTGCAAAACAACTTTAACATTTTTAAATGTAGGTCCTTCAGCAGTTTGTAAAATACAGTGATCTGTACTCTAGCATCTTGTAATATTTTAAGGCAGTTTCCTGCAGATACAATACTGATAAGAGTTCCTGATGATGCAGTAATGACATATGCTGCTAATTTCACTTATTTTTTAGTGGTTACCAAATTTCAACAAAACCTGACAGATGCACAGAGGACTCAAAAATCATTCTGTTCCTGCAGGCTTCTTGTAAAGTCACAGTCAAAAAGAGGAAAATGTCCTGCAACAAGACACCAGCTTAGTGCAGATTAGGTACTGCAGGACCCTGGAGATTCGATATGAGATGAGTGAAGTTTCTCCTGAAGGTGAAGTTTCACTGACTTGACACTCATCCATGGGAGAGAAATTATCACAAACTTATGGCCACACAAGCAATTGTATTATCTCATAAATACTGGCATTGCATCAGCCTTCAACATATGAATGTTAGTATGTCCAGAGGAGGGCCACAAAAATGATCCAAGAGCTGGAGCACCTCTCTTACGAGGACAGGCGGAGAGAGTTGGGCCTGTTCAGCCTGAAGAAGAGAAGGCACCAGCGGGACCTTTTAGTAGCCTTCCAGTATCTGAAGGGATCCTAACAGGAAAGCTGGGGAGGGACTTGTAACAAGGGCTTGTAGTGAGGGTACAAGGGGTAATGGTTTTAAACTGAAAGAAGAGAGATTTAGGTTTGAGATCAGGAGGAAATTCTTTAGTGTGAGGGTGGTGAGACACTGGAACAGGCTACCTAGAGAAACTGTGGAAGCATCATACCTGGAAGCATTTAAGGCCAGGTTGGATGGGGCTCTTAGCAACCTGATCTAGTGTGTGGTGTCCCTACCCATGCAGGGGGGTTGGAACTTGATGATCCTTAAGGTCTCTTCCAACTCTAACCATTCTATGATTCTATTATTATAACACAGACAGTCTTAAACAGGGGCTAGTTTATTCATCTTAATTTTATGACCAAATTTATGAGCCATCAGAAAAAACTCTGGCCACCTTAAATCTTCTGACAGCTAAAAAAAAAAAAAAAAGTCTCACAAAATAGTGGCAGAGAAAAGAGAATTTAAACTTTGTTCTAAGCATAAGGTCAATTACACAGCAGTATAGCATACCTGTGGTTAGGCTGTTACAAGAATACTGCACTACACTGCCTGCATACCTCTACATTTATTTAAGAGATAATCTTTATTTCTTAGTGCTGTATTAAACAATGGCATAAAGAGCTATGGAGATAAATAACTAAAGTTAAATCAACATCCAGAGCTGTATATAGAGAGCATACTACAATGCCACTGAGGGAACCTAATTGTATTTTAAAGTAAACCATATCATTGTAAGATACAGCAATATTTTTCTCTGCTTGAAAGTGGGGAGGGTGCAATCTGAACTTCTTGAATCTCCTGGTGACATGCAGTACGAACTAGATGGTGGGTAGGGTGCATAAAGACTGAAGTCTGCACTGATTAAGGGACACAGGAAAGAAAGACTAATTAAAGACTGCTGCAAAGTGAAAGCACATTAGCTAAAGCTCATTAGGTTCCTGTACGGGTACTTTGCTTCTGAATGAGAGGGCCCAAGCAGAGCCTAATGTACTTCAATTAGCATAGTTTTACATGACACTCTAACTTATTATATCTTGACTCTACTGGACATGTGCCTTAAAACACTCAATGCTTCCACAATGAGGTAAAGTAGAAGTCCAAACAAATGAAGAAAGGTTCCCAAGTGTCAGATTAAAAGAGACAATGAGAACTTTAAAGAGATAGTAAAAAAATCTTCTTAGAGCTCCTCAGGCCAGTCACTTCTAACCACCATGGTATTCAGCAGCAGTTGACAGAGGTGACTGCAGCCACCTGTTTGTCCCACCCACCCAGTTATCCATTCTTTGTGCAGCAACAGAGGCAGCAGAACAGGCAAGCATGCTCACCACAAAAAAACAGCCCAGCATGGTAAAGTAAAATTGAAGTAATGATCACCAAAGTTCATGTGCTGAGCCATGGCTGTAGCTGGTGTGGGTCTTATTTCCAGTTCCCACAAGATCAGCTGCAGACAGCTAAAGCTCTCTGTCAGTATGAAGGCGAGGAACCTGTCTCAGCCCACCTCAGCTTACAGGTCCACTGAAGGACTTGGAGTCCAGTGCCAGGCATGTGTAGCCTTCCCAGCAGTCACAATAAGCACTTACACTCTTAATTCATTTTCACAAATAAATTCATGTGACAAAAAGCCCAACAGGTTTGAAAGATTAATGCACTTTTTCAGAAAGGCCACAACCCATCCTCAAACTCTTTTCCTTAAGTCCTATGTGATGTGTTTAAGTTGCAACAGCTTCAGAGAAGCATCAACATGTTGCGTTTTGCATTCACAGAAAGTGCTTCATCAAGGCTTAGCAGCTTATTGTTGCCAGATTAATTTATTTTTCTTATACCTTTAATTTATTATGTATTAATTTATCTTTATTATATTTAAGGAATACTTCATAATCCATTAAATTTTTGTATGTTCATACTGTTCAACTGTGACCAAAAGCTGCAAGGTTTGGGAGACTTTTATCACATCTAGAGCACCTTAGTGACATTTCTCAGGTAGAGGAAAAAAGAAGCAGCAGCAGCAAGCAGAAGTAAAGGAAAAAGCACTTTAAAATATTGGATGGAAAATTCACATGATGAAAAGCAGGAAACAGACCTAAGAAACTAAAAGAAAATCATTGCAATCTATTAATAAAAGGGTCACCATTAAAATAATGAAAAGGAAGTAAGGAAATATAACATATAACATAAAAATCTAAATCTAACATAAACCCACCATGGTGTAAAGCTGCTCACGCAGCCTGCGACTTAAGCTCTCCATTATGGGGCATATGAACTACAACAAGGATTGTACAAAACATGGTCTTCACCCAGATCACAAGTTATGAGAAAGTATCCTTCACTTCAGGAGATTGGTTTTTGTCAATTTTCCTTTTAAGAAGTGAGAGTTGCATACTGAAACCAGGAAGAAGAAAATAAAATAAATTTAAAAAAAAATTTAAAAGTGCAGCTCTGAATTTCTTTAGCTCCGTGAGCTACAGTTAAACCTAGACCTCCTTTTTGCTGTTAGTATGAAAAAATGTTCCAATTTCCACTGAAATCACCAATATCTCCCTGATGAACCAGGTACAAATGTCTCCAAACAACTCTGAAAGAAACCCTTGTGTGTTTAAAGCTGGAAGAGTGTAGCTGTAGGTTAGACATTAGGAAAAAACTCTTTAGTGTGAGAGTAGTGAGGCACTGGAACAGGTTGACCAGGTTGGTTGTGGATGACCCTTCCCTGGAAGTGTTCAAGGGCAGGTTGGATGGGGCTTCGAGCAACCTGGTCCTGTGGAAGGTGTCTCTGCCCATTTCGGGGTTTGGAACTAGATGATCTTAAAGGCCTTTTCCAACCCAAACCATTCTATGATTCTCTGATACTCTCTCATTCTACCCCATATTCACCCAAGAAAAGAGCTTCTTCACCTTCAGAAATTGTCCTACTTCTTCCCAACCTTCACTTCTCCTTTAACCTACTAAATCTCTTTCATGACAAAGTACTTTGCACAAACACATTAATGAGCTGGAGGCATTCTTATAAAGACTTCCAGTATTTAGGGTGTTGTTATGGACTTTAAGATGCAAGTTCCAATCCTGTGAAATCTTCAGTGTCCTCTAAAATGTGAGCACTATCCTTATTCCTCTTGATTGGATTTATGCAAAATTAAATGCTTTCCTGGGATGCGGACTTAACAAATCCATTGCTAAAGTTCAGTTTCCATTAACTTGGAAAGTTAAGACCAAATGCAGAACTCATATTAAATATTGATTTGTTTCATTTTGCCAGACCATTTGTGTAATTATATGTTTTCAGCTTCGGACATCCTGTTAGAAAGGCTAGCACTTTCATTTTTAATAAATTTTGTGACAAAATCATAGTGAACGTCTAAGATTCTCCCACATCTAAGGAAATGGATTATAAGAGTAAAAGCAGCTTAATGAAAATAATGTTTTGTGCCATTTAGGAAAGTCACTTTGGCAAGTACAGCTATGAGGTGGATACAATAATCTAGGTTGCTTATATTGATAAATCAATAGTGATTTTAATAATTCAGTAATCAGCAGGACACTGCAACAACTTATTTTTGGAAAAAGTAAATCTCCGAAGTCAAAGTGCAGAATTATACATTGAACAGCCTCATTCTTAGCATTTAACAGTTGTTTTTTAATTTAATCATGCTATTACAAATACAAATACATTAACTGAAAGAAATTTTTCTGTGAATCATTTTAATTACTTTACAAAGAAAGAGAGTAATAAAATAATTCTAATATAGATGACAGAATGAAATATGCAAGGACTCCAAATAAAAGATTTATGATAATTTCAAACCTGAACAGAAAAGTACGTCTGTACTCTGCCCTTTCAATTTTGCAGTGTAACAAATAGAGTCATTGCAATAGCTAGATATCCATTAATCCTGTGAGAAAAACCTCTAATGATGATTCCTCTGTGTGGTAATTTTCCCATTTGCCAAAATGAGATAAAAAACAATCTGATTACACAACTGTGTGTATGCAATTGTCCATTGAGTTGGCAGTAGTATATATCAATTACTCAAATTCATCTTGGTGTTATGTGCATAGATCATATGGACACCCCACATTGTCAGGCTGCTTTGGTCTTACACCTGGAAATGAAAGCCAAGAGAAAATCAATTCTTCTTTGTTCTATTAAGGCTACAACACTACTGACTGCAGCTGACTCAGAGATTTGGAGCTGGAGCTATTTTTCCTAGTAATTGTCCTGCAAGCATTGTGAGAAAATAAACCTTCTAAAAACAAACATGCTGACTATCTAAATTAGCAAAAGAAAAATAAATCTTCAAGGAGACTGGAAAAAAATAACTTTAATCGCTAAAGGAGTCTTCCTGCAAGGATAAAGTGAACACGGAAAGCCTGTGCAGTATCAATAGCCAGCATTTGTAAACAAGCCTCAGCTCTCACAGCTGGGATTGTCTTTTATAGAGAAAAAACTGAATCCTGCCAGGAGCAACTTCTTCCAGCAGGGTCAGAAGAGCCAGAGGTACTCTGCATCCAGCACAACCAGCTGCTGATTGCATCACTCTATTGACACTATCTGCTTCTCACCTACAGTGACCAACTGCATGAGAAGCCCTTTTCGGAGCAACAGAGATGTAATCAATTGCTGTGATACTTAGAGCCACTAGAAGTAGGAACTGGAATAAATAATGCTAAACCTGAATACATGATGCAATCAGGAAGGACAGTATAGGACACTGGGACAGTTACTGGACCTAAGCTCCAAAACACCTATAAGCAGACCCTCCTGCTGGAGAGTCTCTCTACTGGAAGAGGGTGCCTTTCCCCATCATCTTCCTGGAATACCAATCATTGCTGCCATACAGAAATCACAGTTTGCTACAGTCACTTCTTCCTGAGGGGTAAAATTTACATTTTCAGTCAACAAAAGCAAATGTTTATGCTCGATACAGACAAATCCTGGAAATGATTATCAAAAACAATGACACAGATGTTGTGCTGGAAGCTTCCAAATCAAATGGATCTTCTTTTCTTGCAATAAAAGCACATTTTTCTCTATTTCAGCTTCTTTTTTACATGGGAATCTGTGATTCAGGGAGCCTTGAAGTCCAAAACCAGATAAGAATAAGTGTGTATTAATGAAGAAGGTAGATAGTGCATTAATGACAATTATCTTGATCTTTTTTTAGCATATGATCTAAAGAATGGAAGTCTTGATTAAGCTAAGTTCTGTTAACTACTAACATAACAAATGAAAATTTAAATCACTCATACTTTTGTCACTTCAGGTTTTATTTATTCTGAATATTGTTATTCTTAAGGAGGTTAATGAACAACTTAACAGCAAGAGAATTTGTGTAGTTTGGTATTTGCAATTTGTCAAAGCTAGAAGTATTTGCACACTTAGGCAGTCTAAGAGATACACTGTAATGTGATATAATGTGCCTGAGGACTGGAGGAAAGCAAATGTCACTCCAGTCTACAAGAAGGGCAAGAAGGAGGACCCAGGTAACTATAGACCAGTCAGCCTCACCTCCATCCCTGGAAAGGTGATGGAACAACTTGTTCTTGGCACTATCTCCAGGCACATCAAGGACATGGGGGTCATCAAGAGCAGTCAACATGGTTTTATCAAGGGTAAATCATGTTTGACTAACCTCATAGACTTCTATGAGGAAATTACTAGGTGGATAGATGATGGTAGAGCGGTAGATGTGGTTTATCTTGATTTCAGTAAAGCATTTGACACCGTCTCCCACAGCATCCTTGTAGAAAAGTGGATCAGGTATGGGTTTGGTGATCAGGAAGTGAGGTGGATTAGGAACTGGTTGAAAGGAAGGAGTCAGAGAGTTGTAGTCAATGGGGCAGAATCTGGTTGGAGGTGTGTGACTAGTGGAGTCCCACAGGGGTCGGTACTGGGACCGGTGTTGTTCAACATCTTCATCAACGACCTGGATGAGGGTATAGAATGTACCCTCAGCAAGTTTGCTGATGACACTAAGCTGGGAGGAGTGGCTGACATACCAGAAGGCTGTGCTGCCATTCAGAGAGATTTAGATAGGTTGGAGAGTTGGGCGGGGAGAAACATGATGAAATTCAACAAGGGGAAGTGCAGAGTTTTACATTTGGGGAAGAACAACACCATGTCCCAGTACAGGTTGGGGGCTGAACTGCTGGAGAGTAGTGTAGGTGAAAGAGACCTGGGGGTCCTGGTAGACAGGAGGATGACCATGAGCCAGCAATGTGCCCTTGTGGCCAAGAAGGCCAATGGCATCCTGGGGTGCATTAGAAAGGGTGTGGTTAGTAGGTCAAGAGAGGTTCTCCTCCCCCTCTATTCTGCATTGGTGAGGCCACATCTGGAGTATTGTGTCCAGTTCTGGGCCCCTCAGTTCAAAAAGGACAGGGAACTGCTCGAAAGAGTCCAGCGCAGAGCTACGAAGATGATTAGGGGAGTGGAACATCTCCCTTATGAGGAAAGGCTGAGGGAGCTGGGTCTCTTTAGCTTGGAGAAAAGGAGACTGAGGGGTGACCTCATCAATGTTTACAAATATGTAAGGGGTGAGTGTCAGGGGGACGGAGTTAGGCTTTTCTCAGTGATGACCAGTGATAGGACAAGGGGTAATGGGTGTAAATTGGAGCATAGGAGGTTCAAGGTGAATATCCGAAAAAATTTTTTTACTGTGAGAGTGACAGAGCACTGGAACAGACTGCCCAGGGAGGTTGTGGAGTCTCCCTCACTGGAGATATTCAAAACCCACCTGGATGAGTTCCTGTGTGATGTACTCTAGGTGACTCTGCTCTGGCAGGGGGGTTGGACTAGATGATCTCTCGAGGTCCCTTCCAGCCCCTAAGATTCTATGATTCTATGATTCTATGATTCTATGATTTATTTAAACCAGATATGAACAAAATGTTGATGCTTTACTAAAGGTATGTTAAGAGAAAACTCAAAAATGTTAGGCCAGATATTTTTTTTCTATTTATTTATTTTTAATCACAGAGTTAGTGCTAATTAGTAATATATTTTATTAAATCATTATTATTATTACCAGCAAGTTTGCCGATGACACGAAGCTGGGAGGACTGGCTGATTCACCTGAAGGCTGTGCAGCCATTCAGTGAGACTTGGACAGACTGGAGAGCTGGGCAAAGAGGAACATAATGAGATTCAACAAGAGCAAGTGCAGAGTCCTACACCTGGGAAGGAACAACAAACTGCACCCGTACAGGCTAGGAGGGTATCTACTAGAGAGCAGGTCCATGAAGAAGGTCCACCAGGACCTTGGAGTCCTGGTGGACAACAAGTTCTCCATGGGACAACAATGTGCCCTTGTGGCCGAGAAGGCCAATGGTATCCTGGGGTGCATTAAGAGGAGTGTCTCCAGCAGATCGAAGGAGGTTCTTCTGCCCCTCTACTCAGCCTTGGGGAGACTCACTTGGAGTAGTGTACAGTTCTAGGCTTCCCAGGGCAGGGGATCTACCTCGAGACAGTCCAAGGGAGGGCTACAAGGGTGGTTAAGGGACTGAAACACCTGCCTTGCAAGGAAAGGCAGAGAGACATGGGGCTTTTCAGTCTAAAGAGGAGAAGACTGAGGGGGGACCTAATTAATGTCTATAAATACTGAGGGGTGGGCATCAAGAAAGCAGGGACAAGCTCTTTTCACAGGATGAGGGGCAATGGACTCAAACTCGAGCATAGGAACTTCCACCTCAACATGAGGAAGAACTTCTTTACTGTAAGGCTGACAGAGCACTGGAGCAGGCTACCCAGAGATGTTGTGGAGTCTCCTTCTCTGGAAACTGACAAGACCTTTCTGGATGCCTTTCTGAGTGATCTGCCCTAGTTTTTTTGGTCCTGCTCTGGCAGGGGGGCTGGACTCAATGATCTTCGGAGGTCCCTTCCAAGCCTTAATATTCTGTGATCCTGTGATTATATTTTAATTTATATATTATATTTTAAATGTATTACATTTTCAGAAATATGTTTACTTCACAAATTAGCCACTTCAGCTTAAATAAGTCACAGAATACCACAGCAAGGGTTACACATATCTCATTCATGTATATCTGTGGGTAGGCATAGTAATACAAACTTATGTAATAATATATACTATTTTGCTAATAATTATTCTACATTCAGAAATCACTTCTCAAAGGGTTTAGCACCAGCAGTAGTTTGATGTTTCTTTGGCTCCATCCATTCATTTCACCTGCACTCATTAAAGAGTTAGTAGAACTGGCTCAGTCAGAAATTTTGAAACTGTATTTCTGTCCTTCACTGAAATTGTAGAATAACACTTCCTCTCGAAATCAGAGACAATGTTCTTCTTTCAGGCTTCATGATTGTACTGTAAGCCTGCTGAAATTTTCAAACTGTTAATTTCTCTAAGCATTAATAAGATGCAATTTTTAGACAGCATAGCCTAGTAATAATTACATTTTCACAGCTTCTTTAACTTGTGCTTTGTCCTTCTGCCTTGCTTATTTTGTAAGAGCCCCTTACTTAAATAAACAGTAGTATTAACTGTGCATTTAGAGCTTTTTAATGAGAATAGATTAATTTGCAGTTTTTCCATATTCTCTCTACTTTCTGAGGTAGGAATACATCAGCATGCTGTCATTTCCCTGCCACTTCTAATCTCTAGATGTTGCCACTACGCCTAACTATTGTCAGAGATACATATCTTCTTACTAAGTACCTCATCACAAAGGTATCAGCTTTTGCCTTTTATGCTGGAGTAGGCAGTACTGATTTCTCTATATATACAGTATTGCCATAAAGGCTTAGCAACAGATAGCTACTACCTCACAGAAAGAGCCCTGCAGACATATGAAGTTTAAGCTAGAAACAGTCAAGATGCTAACAGCATCTTTCTTGGGAAAACTTTAAAGAGGATTGACTCAGCCTACCAATCTCCCCCAAAAGAAATCTTGCAAATTCTCTGAAGAAAGCTTATTCTATGTTAAACATATTGTCATAAACAATAAAAACAGATTCAAAGGCAGTTAATTTATCAGAAACTTGGTGGGGCAAATACTGATTTAAAGCCTATTTCCCAGGTAACAGGCAGTTGTCGGTGCCACAGCAAGTGGCAAGAACACAAAGAAATGCTGCTCCTTGTTAAGGGCCCATGTTTCCTTGTGCATTTCAGGTTTTGCTTATCTCTGCTTGCTAGCTTAGCTTTGCTAGATTGTGCATCTGGAAATCGTAAGTCCTTTCTGTGTCTCAGCTGTTTTCAGATCCCCTAGCCAATTTGATTCTAAGCGTCTGAGCGTGGCATACAAGAGGAGCAACTTGGCAAACCTTTCCTGCCCAGACATCTGATTATCATAAAACCCCACATATTTTTTTTGTCACATACATGGCTGTATAGAACAAAGCAGAGCAGAATACAACTCTTAAAGCCTTTTCAGTGTAATTAGAGGAATATTTCTAACAGCAAAACTCCAGATTAAATTTAAAATTATAAAACTTTCAAGCTGAAGAACTTTAAAAACTTCCTATAAGGTTCTTGTTCTGTAAAGTTGGTATATTCCAACAACAAATCAACACACCAGCAAACTCCTGAGAAACTCTACTGTCCTGCTCTATGCTCATGACTGAGTTATGGTGCAATGGTATCAGTGGCAAAACAGCAAGAGGGAAGAACTAAAGGTGGCACCTGTCACATTAAGCACACAGGTTTACCTTGTACTGCATGCCAGAGGAACATAGAAAATGAGGTGCCAACAAAATATCTGCTTCAAAACCAGCCTCTCACACAATTACAAGAAGAAATAGAGTGTGTTGATCCATAGGAGAAATTCAGAATGTTTAATAAGATTGTAAAGACTGCCTGTCTGGCACTGTGGTACGTGCGTTTCTGGGAGAGTGCTGGCAAAACAAACTGCTGCCGTTCGCATTCAGCTCATATCCCACCTGCTGGCACCGTGATTCTCTAAGAGAGATTTTGCCCTCTGACTTCCCTCATTCTGTTTATAAGGAATAAACACCATTGACATTGAAAACATACAGTTGCCCTTAGTGCATAATATTACTGTTTCCAGTGACACATCCACTGACCAATTTACTTGTTAAACTTCAGCCAAAAGACAAAGTTTCATCTGTCTTTGTGATGACATCTGGAGGCTCTGTTATGAAGTACTGGCTCTTTAACCCCTCCTGGACACATTTCCTTCACCTTTTTTCACTTCTTCCAAGGACCTTCCATTCTGATACTTGTTTAAAAAAAGAGTTTCCAAAGATTTGTAGACTTTAGAAGGCAAAATATTAGCGAGATATTTTTTGTTTCATTCCCCCAGCTTTCTCACTTTTGGCACACTACTTTTGACTTGCTAAATGGATTTGCTCCAATACCAAAAGCATACTGTCCTATTACCTTCTTTTGTAGGACAGTTAGTTGGAGGACAGCTACCCCACTATCTGCACCTCACTTCATTTGTTTAGACCTTGCTCACATGTATCTTCAGATCATTTGATCCTGCCACATACCCTCACCTTTCATTTGCACAAATCTACTCAAGTGTTCAAAGCAGTTTTATTTTTCGCTACTTTGATCTCTCAGAAAACATCATTTTGATCCTTGATGCCATGTTGAGTTTGCTCACTTCCTCTCTGAACACAGTTAGTCCACAACACTGCCAAATTGCTGCTCTCTATTGGCAGAGCCTTACCAAAGGAGCATCTGTTCCCATAAACTGGATTAACTTTTTTTAAGGGAAAAATATCCATGTGGCTCTCCATGACTCATACAGAATTGTTGTGTGAGTCAGTGAGTAAATAACGATCACTAACCTCCAAGTCTGGGTATTTTTTTATAGAATCATAGAATGACTACGGTTGGAAGGGATCTTAAAGATAATCTAGTTCCACCCCCCCTGCATGGGCAGGGACACCTCCTTCTAGATCAGGTTGCTCAAAGCTCCACCCAGCCTGGCCTTGAAGACCTCCCAGGAGGGGGCATCCACTCCCTGGAGTAGATGTTTTCAGTAGTTATATTATTCCTGCTCATATTAGCAGCAAACTCAGGTAAACACTCAGATTCAAAATACTAATAGTCTTGAGAAATTAGTGTTTCCCTTCTGCCTTTCATCCAGCAATCTGCACAAAAAAAACCCCCCAAAACAACAAAAACAGAAACAACAACAACAAGCAAACAAAAAAAATTGCAAGAGAAATTGAAGTAGAAATAGTTGGAATATGAGTTTTCTTAACACTGTTGCTTCACATTTTTTCAGATCAAAGTGACAAAAGTAAGAGGGTTATGGAAAATAGTGAGCTACATTGCTACATTATCAACTATAAATATCAAATGCTGAAATACATTCAGTCTAATGCCTCATGGCTCAGTAGTAGGGTTTAGCCCACTACCTTACACTGTTAATGTTCCAGTGACCTGTGTGAAGTTAGTCACGCAGCACCACCAAAAACAGAAAGAAACATCACATGAAAGCACCATTCCCATTCCATGGTTCTATCATTATAATGGAGCTAAACTATGAGTTTGCTGCTGAAAACAGGTTATACTCTTCTTCTCTTAAAAAAATCCTGTTCTTCATTCGTTCTTGCTGTAATCCTCTTTCTTAGTCTTCCCTAATCACTCAGCTCAGCCTTCCCAGACTACTGTCATGTGGGCATTAAAAATACTCTTTTTTTCCCTCCCTCAGATTATTTTTAACTGATTTAGCAAGATCTAAACACACAGTTAGGAAACTGCCAAAGCTAGCTAAAGGCAAGTGACACATGTCACAGTCTGGAGCAAGAAGAGCATAAAATAAGATGTAAGCGTTCAGCAACAACAGTCTGTTAATTTGGATCAAATCCTAACACAAATCCACAGCCTTACAGTTCCTGGAATCTTCAGCTGAGATTCTTGATCTGCCATGCTCAGTAACCTGCCTCACAAAATCCTGACAGTCCCTGCCCCTAAAGCTTGTACTCTAAATAGATAAAGCAAACAGCAGGCAGGAAGACAAGAGAGACTACTCAAAATCATCCATCATTTCAGCTGTAGGGTCAAGTGCAGGATTTGGCTTCTTTATTCTCAGATCAGCACCAAACTCTAAAGATGCTGACATCTGAAACGTCCAAAGCCTTCTGGCATGAGTTTGCCGTTTACAGGGGTCCTGATAGTTTTGTGGTCCAGCTTTACTCCAGCAGGATGCAGATCTTCAACTCAAGGTCTAAAAGGATCTACAAACAAGGTTGAGTCCCAAATATCAATGTATATCAGTACTCCTAGTGTTCCACTATCTGGATCAGAGAAGTATTAGTGAGAAGATGAATCACAATAAAATAAATTCCAAAATAAATTTCAAGATGTTCATAAAAATGGATGTTAAGAACGTAGCACACTAAGATGTAGGAAAGCAAGCAACCTGGTTTGTAAAAACCTAAAACCAAAGGCAACCTTCTGTCATGGATCAGCCTGCTGAGAGGTCCATATGCAAAGCAATAAATGGAGTTATACCTTTTACAGATTTCCTATATCATTCCCACTTTATAAGTTTTACAGCAAGAAAAGTGGAATATCCAATAACGAAATACAATGATGTTGTAAATCTGCTAACATAAAACGTGCTTTGCTATGCAGCCATTGTTAAGTATGAAAACTTCACAATGCAGCACAGCAGCTGTTCTCTTCTTGCACAAACTTTTCTTGAACAATGACCACTGCAAGCAAGAAAGCACAGAAGCCAGTCATATGTCTAACACTAAAGCGAAGAAGGAAAAAACAAGGTGAGCCCCTCCAAAATAACTCTCAGTTACTGGTACCACCTCTGGGGGACTTCTTGTAGACAAGTGCACTAATAGAACAGTTACATCATGGCTCAGCCCCTCCCTTCAGAAGGTTTGTTAATTAAGCAGGTTTATTGACTGAAGGTCCAGTTCAGGGATGAGAGCTCAGCCTGAAAGCTCTGTAACATATTAATATACTTAACATACTCAGAAGAAAGTTCATAACCATTTTGTTGGCTTTCTTGAGAAAAAAAGTTCTCTTCCATTTTTTCCTACACACAAAACGAAATACATGTGTGTAGCACCTACTCACAGTGACCACAAACCCAACTCATCAACCCCTGCCAAGTCCAGCAGTTACCAACCCACTGTGGCCTTAATAATTATAGCAGCAACCCACTCTAATGCTATACCACCAAGTCCCAGCACCCCACTAGTCACACACTCAGGTTCATCCCTCAGCGACAGTCCCCAGCCCAGTTCAGGAAGCCCTTGATGCCACAGCCTAGAGTACATCATAGCACAGGAACAGTTTTACGCAGCAATAAACATACACATTTATGCCAGATGAAAACCTAGCCTTCATCCAGTCAACAAGACTGATGACCTCCAACAGAATTACACATAAATGGAATTTCTAATATCACCACTTACAAGACAATTAATCATACCAGTTGCCATCTGATATGATGATTGCTGATATGATATCAGCAATTGATAATTAAGACTGGAAACCCTATAAAAACTTGTTGTAACTAACAAGTAATAATAACTTCAGGTAAGGGCTCTTCACCCAACCAAACTGACTATCCAAACTTTTGTTCATGGTTTTAGTTTTAGAAATAAACCTGAAAGCCCTGAAATTTGAAAGTTAAGATCTCAGAGTTAAATCCTTTGTTACTTTTGAATTAATTTATCATTCTTTGCTAGCTCCAAGAAAACACTATGTTTCTGTTTTTAAAAAATTTACAACTACCCTGGGAGAATGAAAAAAGGTCCAGCAGTCTCATTAAAAATACTGGTTTTCTGGCACACTACCAGCAAGAAACAATACAAGTGAAAGATGTAGGTTTTCAGAATAACATTTCTGCCCCCTCTGTTTTAAACCCTTACTTTCAAACAATAGAATACTTTCCCTGATGGACAGAATAATAATTGAAAATCCACAGCCTGTTCCTATGCAGCCTTCCTCTGCATTATGCTTTTGAGATCAGTATATTTCTATTAATATATACCAATTTTATAACACCTCTCAGCTTACTAATTTACTAGATGACCACCAAATGTGTATGAACCTTTCCAACTTGTTAAATAGAATTTTTTAAAAAGACAGGAATAGGAATATATCCATAGAGTAAGTCTGAGGTAGAAAAAGCAATTATTTCTTTCTTCTGTGACATATTTCTGACTATTTGTACTTAACAACCTGCATGCAAATACTGAACTCACTTGTATTCTTTTTTTCTGCTGAGGAAAAAAAGTGTTCCTTTTTCCCCTAATTGGATTAATGAGTTCAACGTTACTAAATGTGCTCAGCAATACATTATTGTCATAAAGCAGTAATTACAGAGACCTATGAAAACCTGTTGTGAATAACTGTATTTTTTTTTCCATTTAGAAACACAAAGAAATCCATTTTGTCAACTTAATGTCAGATGAAAGCAAAATTCTCCTCTCAGAATACAGTCTCCTTCAAAGTTTCTTTTGCAGTGTTTTGGACAAGTAGAAATAATTGCTGAGAATAATTTATTGAGGGGTTTACCTATTTGTTCTTGTTAAATTTTGTATCACCAAACTGCAATTACAGTTCACACTAGTAAGGCTTCCATGGAGAGTTTTATGAACACTTACATAACTGATTATGTGTCACATTAAAATTCCTCATAAAGTCCTGGGACACATCATCTCCATCATATGCTGTTGTTCCTGACTACTGACTAGACAGTTTCACAGCACTCTTGTAATTAATTATAATTATTTCATTAAAAGTCAAATTTTATTTCTTGCTCTAGCAAACACCATACAAGAAGCTGCAATAGACAGGCTCTGTGTACAAGAGACAGTTTTGTACTTGCCCAGGTAGCCATGATCTGTGAATGTCGGAGAAGCAAAAATAGAGTGACTCTGGCTTCAGCTCAATTAACAGTTCATGATATGTTTGTATGCTGTTGATCAGCCATCTTTCTGCATTTATTGCCATAGCTTTTGTTCTTTAAGGAGCTGAGTGTACTCACATCATTTCAAAGCTGCATTCTGTTTCAAATCAGAAAGAAAATCGTAAAAGTTCAAGGGACGAGAAAATCTAGAAACCAACAACATGTAGTTGCCAAAGTTTCATTCAGCAAAACTAAAGCTCTGTAACTCAATGAAAAACACTCAACTAAATTACATAGTCCAATTTGGATCAAACAAAGTGAAAACATCCATTTTCAATTCTACTAACTAAAATTGGAAAGACAAGTGAAGAGACTTGCTTAATGACCAAAACTCATCATCTGGAATTTGGGGTTATACTTCTAAGAATATTTTTTGAAATTTCTGTCATGAGAAATTCTACATTTTCAACTTCCCAACAGTGATGTCAATGATTGAAACCAAGCTCATTTTCATTGTTTCTGCAAGTGCTCTTCAGTTTCCCTCATTTGCAATTTATCTGATGTTGATTTGAATTTAATCCTGAAGTTGCTGGTATTAGCAGCACATAGTGCTCTGTACTCCATAAACATTCTTGTCTAAATAGACAGTGCAAACCACAGCAAAGAAAGTCTGAAGAAATGTAGTGACTTGATTTCCACATTATCTGCTTATTGCTTTTCTTAATCTTACTCCTATGCTTATAGCATTTTTTGCTGCAACTTATTGAGAATCTGGATGGGGACTGGAAAGACTGGAATTTATTGTTGCTCTTCAACCTAATAGAAACTCTAAAAAAATTGCACTACGATTAACTATTGTAATTATATGTCTAGTGCTCAATCCTCAAATCTTCTGGGGCATGAAATTAAACAATTTAGTAGCATCTTTGCGATGTCTTGGAAGGCATCATAGAATGCTTTCATGAAGCACCCCATTCTGCTGTTGTCTGTAGACAAAAGTGGGTAGAGTAAAATGAACACATGACAAGAAGAACAGACAGCAGTGAATAATAAAAAAATAATAATAATAAAAAAAAAAAAAAAAAGTGAAAGCAACTGGCTGCACTGCCCCCAAAACACACATACTCTAGCTACAGCTTGCACAGGTTTACTTGCCAATTTAGAAAACACTTTCTGCCTCCTCTACACCCAAAACTCAATGTACTGCCCACCCACAACACAAACAGTTCCCATGTACAGGGAAGCTTGCTGTTCCTTTCCAGTGAGCTGCTGGTACTATCAGTGCTATGAAAGGAGGAGCAACAACATGGATCCAAGTTGCTACAGCAGATTTTAAGACTGACTAGGAGACTAAATCAAGAGAGCTAGGAAAGACATCAGATATGGAACGATCTGTGAAAAAGACAGACATCTATCTGGAAAAAGACAGAAATACAAAGCTGAATTTCTCCAATATTTTTTGGAGCAAAAAAAAGGTGCGATGGATAAGTTGCTAAGAAACGGGAAGAATGAACTGGAGGGAAGGATAAGTTCATGATCCAGTTGTGGTGAGGGAAATGAGATCTTGTTGATGGGAGCCTCAAACTGTACCTTAAAGCATACAAACATTGTTCTGCAGTAGCTAGAGCTTTGGGTACTGCTTGAAACTATAGCAAAAGTTTAACACCAGATTCTTGCTCCTTCACAAACTTTCATTCACAGCACCCTTTTAAACAACAGACCATCCCATCCAATTACCTGAAGTCTGTCCCCTAGCTGTCTTCCTGGCTCTTGTTATGAGAAAGCTAGAGCAATAACACCAAAAAGCAATGCTCACCATATTAGTCACTTCAACAGCCTAGAGCCACGTTTTACTACTCATAGAATAATACCACACTGTGATTTTTAAGTGGACAAACCCTACTTAAAGTGAATAAACAGTAATTACAAGCACAGGAAGGACTTGGTTCATTAAAAAAAAATAATCATAGCTGTTCAGCTTGAGTGAGTCAGAGGAATGTATGTATGCACCTCACCATAGCCAAGGTCACATTATTCCCAAAAGTTTTAGCACCATCTCATTCAACACAATACTCCTTTCCCAGATATGTGCAGTCTGCAGGAAATTATTTTAACTTTTCCACATCTTAACTTTCTCTTCCTGAATCCCATTTCTTAAGCAAATATCTGACTTTAATCCAAACAAACCATATGTTAGACCCTAGGGGTAGTCAAAGACAACAGCAGAGCTGCCTGAAAAGTTGCTAGATACTATAATCTACACAGTTGGTTTGCTGAAACCTGCAGAACATGCTAAGTAAAGAGCAGAAAGGAAGACGTTGAGAAAAACAATCTCTCAGAAAAACTACTACTAACAAATTTTCAGTCTGAACACACTAGGTTTTTCTAACTAGAGAGAATCAAAGGTAAAATAAATAGAAGACATTACTTAAGTGTAACATTTTTGTATCAAATTGACCTATTTTCCCACTAGATTGAAAGGATTATTTTTATTTCCCAAAGTTATTTTTCACCTTGGATAAACTGCCAGACAACATCTTAGGGCCCAGACCAGAGCCAGTACGGCAGCCCAGTGGCTTATTTTGAAGACCGCAAATCAATGCCCAGGGTCTTTGCTACCTCTCTCTACAAACAAGACCTTCAGTGGTGTCAAGACCTACTCCTACACTTGCAGAGGACACTTGCAGAGGGTAGTGAAAATACAGTTAGCACATATCTTTACTTCAGTGTCCTTCCCATGAAATCAAGACAGCAGCTCTGATATATTAATATTCATAAATGTTGGAAGGATACTTCTAAACATAACATAATAGATTTATGTCCAAAGCTTTAGTGTTTTTGTTTCATATTTCAGCCTTTTTCCTTAGAATTTATCATTTTCACTTCATAGGATTAAGGCTTCAGAGACTTGATGTGGCTTGATGATGTCAGCACACTGACAGTGTGGAACTGTGTAGCCTTGAACTGGAAGATGCTATACGTCTCATATCGAGAAAAATACAACTGTGGCAAGCCTCAGAGGTCAGGCAGAATCCTTCCCTCTCCCCATCTTCCTAAATATGGAGTTGCCACCAGTGCATCTCTCCATGGCAGCAAACTCATATTTTACAATCTAAACATTAGGAAAACACTTAGAATCTAATTGGGCTACATGGTCTTTGGTTATAACCAATCTCCCATCTGAGAGCAGATGTAACAGTAAGCAACCACCTCAGGCTGGCAGTATTTTGGCAGGTTTTGTTCCTTAATTTCTTTCTCATTATATCCCTTTCCTTCAAACACAATCACATACAAAAACATTATCAGCTACATACAGGCACTCACAAGACCAAGTCTTGGAGCATCATGTAAAAAGCCCTCAGGGTAAAGAGACCCATGTGAAAATTACACCAGTGATTTCTTGCATTTCCCATGAAAATTCTTCAGCACATGCTGAGAAGCAAAGCCAATTCCCCCATCATTAATTTGGTACCTGGATAAAGCTACTTGTACCAAAACTAGTTCTCTTATTGCTGAGGCCTCTGCACTACATCGCAGTCTGCAGTACAGAAATACCACTGGCCTGAAACACCTATCACATCAGGCGAGGTGTAGGTTAGTAAAAAACAGTGCTACTTAACTCAGTGGACAGAAAAATCTCATTTCTATTAAATTATTTTTCAGCAGAAGATAATTGTATTATTGTTCTCATCCCTCTGCCATTGTGTTCTCTCTCAACACTTAATGGGCTTTTTGATTTTTGTTTTGATAGAGTTTCTTGGTTGGGGTGGGGGCAGAAGTGTGCTCTATTCTTTTTTGTTTGTTTGGGATTTTTTTCCACAGTTAGTCATATGTTGCTAAAGCAATTTACCATCTACTGTTCTTATTTCTTCCTTTTATTTGAAAAGCCTAACTGTGACTTCAAGAGTCCTGTTAGTTTAGCTTTGAAAGAAAAAATAATTATAATAATCTTTAGCCAGCAAAGGTCTGACTAGAAGGAAGATTTTAAAAGGTGTATCTGAAACCAGTTTTAGAAGTGAACTGAAAAAGCTAAAGAAAAAGCTTAAAACAAGGGAAAAAAAACCCAAAACGTAAGAAGCAGAACATTACTTTCAAGAAAAGAGTAATTTCAGATGTTTGAATGTTGTTCCTGGTTTAAGGCATCTTTTGGTGGGCAGTCCAGCTGAAGATTGCACCATTGCAAAGTATATAAATGTGTCAAAGACGGATCAAACACAGTGCATTTTCAAAAAAATTAATGAAAACAACCAAGTTGTATCTAAAGAGGAACTTCATATCTATTTTGAGTAGGTGGGATGTGCCACCCACAGACTAGGATGTAGAAGTTAATCCAAATCCTTTTCATAGGGCAGGAAAGCCTTCCCCTGGCTTCGGTGAGCTTTGAAGCACAAGCAAGTAGTCTTCAGTTTTCCATCTGCAATAGCACTCAGACTGTTGCCTACTGACTTAAGTAGGTCATACTCTTCAGGAACAAAAACGCGAGCAGCTTCTTAAGCCATTGTGATCAATGTTCCCCTGAGCCTAATTAATGTGTTTCCATTTGCCATTACTGTTTTTCCTCACATCAAATGCTGTCAACCTTTGGGAAAAAGATAGTGGGAGAGACCTCAAGGTTTTCTTTCTTATTTTTTGATGTAGGTGCTGGTGAAGCTCTCATACTCATACCCTTGGGAAGGAAAAATCTTGCAGCCTCCCCACAAATGAATAGAAAAGATGTAGTATTGCACAGCAACTTCATTAAACCTATACACTAGTCCTTCCCACTAAAATTCAGCCCAGCTATGCCTCTAACATATGGAATTGGGAACAACATACACAATCCAGCATTTGAATGCTTGGTTCAGTTTTGATGTACCCGGTGCAAAAGTGACATGGAAAAATTGAAGGGAGCTCAGCAGAAGGTCACCAGTATGGTTAGGGCCAGAGTATCTGATCTGTGGGGAGACGCTGAAGTAGCTGGGCTTGATCACCTCAGAGGAGTAAAGGTTTGGGGGAGCTCAAGAGCAGCTCCCAGTAACTATGAAGAGAGTATGAAGATGACAGAGCCAGGCAATTCTATGGATCTGTGATCCTGTAATTCACTCACTGGACTCTCATCTTGCACTGGTTTTTCCTGGCCATAGTTCCTTTTCCATAGCAGGAGGCAGCTGTTGCTTTTGAGCTACAATTCTGTGTAATTTATGATTTCTTGTACTCTCCTAATTTTATTTCCACTTACAGAAAACCATTTCACTACAGCAATGCCATAGTAAAATATTCAGAAAATGATACATAAATACTCTTATTCAAGATAGCACTAGTACAAGAAAAAAGACTGAGGGTAATATATTTTGCAAGAAATTTGGATACTTACCTTTTCTGGTGTAAACATAGATATTTTAACACATAAACCAAGATTGAAGTCATTGTAAATGAAAGCAGAATACTAGTTGATTAAATTGTAATAGGACAAACCTGGATAAAAAACCTAAGGCAAAGCAACTTAGTTAAATTGTATTTCTTCAAACAATAAACAGATTTCAGCTGTAACAATCTCCTTTTGGGAAAGGCAGCTTTCAATAGTATACTACCTTGAGGCAAACTGTCTGTATTTCCCTTTCTAGGTTACTAACCAGTAATTTGCCACTGGGAAGACACCACCCACCAACACAAGCCAGTAATTTCCTCTGTGATTCTTTGTCACAAAACATCACGGGCATTCTTATTATATGTCAGCATGTAGCCTGTTTATTTCATTATTTATGGAAGGGAGCCCCCACCAGGAGAAGAAAAATCCAGGAAGATACCACATGTTAGACATTGCCCAGGACTGAGCAATCCCCAACAGTGCCATCCTTTACTCAGCCCAGGTTTTCTCACTCTCAGCAATTACAAAGTGGAACTTTCCTTCAAATTACTCATGATTGACTTAAGCCAATAGTGGATTTCCAAGAACATATCATTATGAGCTCATTCTTCAGCAAATGGATATCATCTGAAGAGAAACCCTCCTGTGAACCAATCTTTTCCCACCTTCTGCCCTCAGAAAAATTCCTATTGATGATGAAGATGGCATCATTAGAAGTGGTCTGCGTGGTGAAATAAATTGCAGGAAATTACAGGGATTGGGATTTCTTGTTTCATCTTTCTGAAATAAATGCCACATTGCCTTTCTTTGTGGCAATCTTTTTTAAGCAAATAAGATCAGCTCATCAGAGGTGGTTCAGTGCCTAAAGGTGAAGAGAAAAGCTTAGTGGAATTTTTACTTTTTTTTTTTTTTAGAAGCAGCTGTCTGCAATTCCTGTCAACATCAGTGTTCTTTATAGGTAAATGTTTGCTTAAACCTTTGCAATAATGGGTCTGGAATATTCCAGTAAAAAAAATAAAAATAGACACTTGCCCTTTATTAATGTTTAGCCTGAACATCTTTATGATTATGCACATAAGGCTAAGCAGTCCTATATCTTTTTAGGATTGTGGTCATAATGAGGAAACTCACATTAAAATAGTATTCCATTTAATGTAATTAACTTACAAAGCACAACAAAGCTCAGGAACAAAACATAATTAGGACACTTATCTTCCCCAATTACCTCCAAAGAGAAAAAAATACCCCTAAGAATAAAAATACCCCTAAAGAATAAAATGTAATTATTACAATCTTCTCACTTTGAAATACTCCTTCCATTGGCAAATTAAGCCTGAACAGAAATACAAATTTATGTGAAAATACTTAAAATAACATTACTGAAGTTATTTTCCAAGTATTGTGCTCAGACACATTACGATTGTGTTCACACAAAAAAAAAAATATTGAAAAAAACCCCACTCTTTAATTCTCAGATTGCCTCTCTATTATTTTTGCAGCTCATTTCTATTGCCCTGTGTGGCAAATGCACTCATGAAATGTTTGTACCACTATGTATGCCAGTAGAATCTAATTAATGTTGTTATTGCTACATAGGACATCAATACCCCAAAAGTAGAAGCACATTCTGTGTACCACCATATTACTCAATTTTCCACTTGTTCTTTGACTACATGATTATTTGAAACTGAAGACTTGTTGTTGCCCAGTGTAGGTCCACTCATTATGCCTAAATATTCAGCCTGAGTCGGTATAATGCTGTTGCTTTAATACACCGTAGAATAAAACTGAACAATCCGCTCACTTGCAGTGTGTTCAAGCTGTCAGTAAGTCCAGAGTAAATTAGACAAGGTCATATATTAGTATTTAAATGGAAGATTGAGCACTTTTTTTTTTTTCCCTTCAACATCCTGCTCTCTTTTTGCTAAAATTTACATCACCTGAATCCTATGTTGCTCTTGTAAATGTTGAAATACTGAGGAGCCAAATTTGAAGCTCCAGAAGTATTCTGTAGCTCAGCTACAGTCATGCAAAGCAAGAACCCATGCTAGGTTTGCCTGCACTGAGCAGTCCTAGTCAGCAGTGAATCAAACTGATGTCCCAGGAAAATATTAGGGACCTCATTTTTTTGTTTTAGGTCACTAGGCAATCTTAGCACCAGAAATACTATTCACGTTGACCCTAGGTCCTTGGCAGCGGCCTGAACAACTCTGTTGAGCAGAAGGTGTTGAAGCTCTGAAAGGCGCTGCATGACATTAAGGCTGACAAAACCACTGCAAAGCGTCAGGTCTTAAAGAAAAGGGTCCTACAGGATACCCATGTCCTTCATACATCTCCAGAGCTGCATTTTGATTTTCTGTGTACACTCTTCTGCTTGCCTTAGCTGTAGAAACAAGTACATTTTGTCTTTGAACAGCCTTTCTATGCAATGCTGGGGAGAGAGGCTATTGGCCTCAGATGTTCCCTGCAAAAGTGAGCAGTCCCAGTAACTCCTCAGACCAAGCATGAAGAAGCTGATCAAAGGAGCCCTTCATGAGAATAAAGACCACTTGACACACAAACCAGGTCAGCAGCAGACTGAGATCATAAAGCACCCTGCATAACTCAAATGGATGCTAAACTTTGGCCAATTTTTCTTTCCGAAACAAAGCATCCGGTTTCTTAGAGATGTCTGTCTTCAGTTAAAGATGGTTTTTCAAGCACTGAAGTGGTGAGGTTCACAAATCTTTTTGGTTACATATGGAAAATGTACTTGTTATTTTCAGAAAGCTGAAGTCTTAAGGCTGCATCTTATAGCCCTGCAACAGGAAAAGTTTTGGAGAATTTCACTCTGAACTCCAGCTTTGAAATACAAAGACACTTAATTTTTAATATTTAATGAACTGGATTTGAGTGATTTCCAAGAAGAACAAGTAAAATCACATTAGCTGAAATTAGCGATTTTTGAATGAGTGGATAGTTTGCAATATACAATGTTTTTATACCTAAATGAAGTTTCTGTTTAGTAGTTTATTTAGTAAATGATAAGGGATCTACTTAAATCCCAAACACATTTAATTTTTAAAAAAAGGTAATTATTGTAGAGCTATATTTGAACAGACAATACAGTTGCAGCAATTATCTGTAATTATGCAGCTTCAATCACAGAATTACAGAGGTTTCAATGTCACCAAGCACAATAAGGATAATTACTATTTCCATTATTCTGATGGGCACATAATTAGAAACTTTAGAAAAAAATCTCCACAGGGACTTAATAGCCCTACTTTAACTACAGGCTGATTGAGAATTATCAAGGTATTCAGTGCAAAAAGGAAAAGTAGCATCCTCAGTTGGTTCCAACCCAGCTGAATTGTCATGCACATCTCACAGAAATCCTATGCTTACTGAGCAGGATGTTCAAATAGTAGTATTTAATAACACAATTGAAAAAGTCTTAGATAGAAACCTCTCCTGTACAGAGGTTATCCAGAACCAGAACAGCAGTTAAAGCCACGGATTTATTTGAACATATAACGTGTTCGTAAATATTATATCCTTGGTCTGAAGAGGAAAAGATCTGAGCCAAATCATACATTTTCTTTAAACATATAACTGAAAATCAGATGGGAAAGAATGTAGAAACTCTGATAACAGTACTAAAAGACTGTACTACAGGGAGAGCATAACTCCCTACAATTTTTTTGCATTCACTGTCTCCAGATGGTCAGTTTTTCTGTGGTTCACTTTCAGGGCAGCACAGCAGCTGTGGCCTTACAAAAACGGGTGCATCTAAGAGCTAGACACCATAACACACTTCAGTCTGTTCCTTGCTCTGTGGCATGGGTATTACCTTGTAACAGACTGAGAACGAGCCTTTATTCTGCTAGCAAGGAAGCATGGTATGTCATGGCCACACACAAAAAAATAGTCATGTTCAACCAGCTGGATGTGCCCACAATGCCACCTGACAGCTGCCAAGCAAGACTGACATTTCAACATCCATCACCTCTGTTGGCGCTGTCAAATGCTGCTTGGATCACCTGCCTACTACCTGATAGGGATGACTGGCAGATTCCCTCCCCACATATTCTTCCCAGTCACCTATGACCACTGTGGTGCCCCAGCTAACTTCCAGATAAGTTCCCATTTACTTCAGGTGTGTTGCTGACTTATCTCAGACAGGGAAAAAAGTTACTAAAAGTTACTAAGCAGGTTTCCTGCTTAGACAAACAGGGAAATGAATGTGTCTCTGGGTGAGATCTAGTGGACTGAATTACTCCTTGGAAGAGTTTTTTTCACTTCACTGGCTCCGGCAGCTAAAAGTCTGGAGGGTAACTCAGTTGCATACCTGAAGCCAGATTGGATGAGTCCAGACCTAAGAGGCAAGTAATCTTCTCTTCTCTGCTTTCCATTCTTAGCAAGGGTGGAACAGCAAGAAAAGGGCTGCCCAGACAGGGTTGCCATGGCATCACTACTCCTCACCTAGCACATAGTTTAAGGATTCAGGAAGTCTGACAGACCTGCTGTTGTTCCCAAACCCAAGCTAGAAACTTTTTCTCTCTTCTGATGCCATATCTGTAGAACACAAAAGACACCCCACAGACAACTCCTTGCTCTTTGGCCAAACCTTCAGGAAGGTACAGTTTTTTCACTGGCAAGGAGTATTTCCTATCTGTACAAAACTCAGCAGCTATAACCATGGAAATTATTTACAGAGCAAGTAATGTAGTTTTAAAGCGGGATTTTTAAATGACAATCAATTATAGTCAAGGCCCTGACAAGCTCCCAGATTTTCACTTTTACAAGTGGTATAATCTTTTCTGCTCCTTTCTGGAAAGAGAAACTGATCTAAGAGTCAAAACAGAGGCTTTCAAGCACAAACATTTTAGAGCATGCAATGGAATAAAAAATACTAAAACCCCCTCATTTTTCTCTCCCTGGACTAGGCAGAAATGGTATGCAACACAGCTGGGGGAAAAAAAGTAGCACACATATAGTTGCAGTTATAAGACCTGAAAATATTAATGTTCCATTTTGTAGCACTGAAAGAACTGAAGGTTTTGGAAGCAGCTTTCCATGTTTTCCCTTAGTGTTTAGATTTAAAAGAAAACTGAGGAAACATGGTGGTTTTAAGAGAGAATACTGAGACCTACTGGGCTGATGGCCTTACCTACACAATAAGAATTTGTATTTCAGATTTGGCAAATACCACATGCTGATTGCAAGGCTCAAATGAAAGGCTTGCCCTGGCCATAGTCCTCTGCCAACAGGCTGTTCATCACCTATCTGCAGCCCAGGGCCACAGCCTCTCTCTCCCAGTTTGGGAGACTGGCAGTGGGCTAGAGCAGCTCAGTCTGAGCTGGTAGGTGACAGCCAGGAAGGCAGTCAGGCTCCTCGGGCACACACTCCAGCTGCCCTGACTCAATGGCGTAGAGCCTCATGGAAAGGTATATCCCTGCCTACAGCTTGTGCTCACCAGCACCCACTCCCTTTTTAAGCAGCAGCAAATTCTTACTAATAAGTGCTACCATTACTTATATAATCAAAATGCACCAGTGTTAAGTCTTAATGGAATTTAGCCATTTTGAGCTAAAATGCAGAAGCAAACTGAAATACTAGCGCACACTTATTCCTCACAACTCAGTCCACCATCTCCTTCCTATTAATAACAATAGGAGACATGCAGTTTGGCTGATACTTTTTTGGTGATGCAAGATAAAAGGAAGAACACTTTCTACATTTGAGCAAGGTCCTCCTAGCAAATGCCAGAGCAGTTGTTGTGCCATATATATGGGATTATAACTTAATCAAGACTGGCTCCCACAGGGAAGGCCAAAGTCTCCCAAGAGACAATCTGCAGCCACATTGGGAAAAATGTCCTTAATAAATTCAAAAGCAAAATTGCAATGACATTTGCTTGCTACTGGTCAGGGATTACATGGTATAAAAATGTCTTCCAGCGTTAGGTTTTGTGACAAATACCCATTGCTTGAGTGGATTACAAACATCTCCCCTGGAATGGAATACCAATTGTTGCCTTTCAGTTTGTAGCATTGTCATAACTGTGCATTCTTCAGAACAGCGAAAAATTAGGATAGGAATTTTGTCTCCAGCAAATATAATATACTTTTATACTATGTCTGTTCTACACACTTTCTTGTTTTAATATGTTGGTGCTGTTTGTGCACTTTCATCTAAGAAGACTGATATATTTTTCCTCCCAGTAGTGCTTCCTTAGTATTTTTTAGGAGAGAGAAAGATGTCAGTACTCTATTGATACACATTCCTCACTTGTATGTAAGCATTTACCTTTCGCATTTTTTTCCCCAAAAGATACCATGCTGTTGTAGTGCTCCCATTTTCTTCCATTTTTTTTAATTTTTAAATTCAATTCTGAACCTTGACAGTTTTTCCCTTTGAAACAGTGTTTAGTTAGTCCTCTTATTGTTTCTGGAGGATTTGTCATTGTCCTGTTTCGAGCCAGGATTAAGCTATTTTTCCTTTTACTGATGTTTGTTTTTCCTTCAGTAAGCTTGGGTTGACTAGCACTGTATTTACAAAAGTTAGTACTCATACCTATTCCACTGCACTACATAGATTGCTTCCAGTATCAACACTGTTTTCACCTTTCCCTGTGCCTCTGGGCGTGTACTGTACTGAAATTATGGGGTAAAAAAAATAAAATAATAATAACAAAGAAAACACAACGTAAACAAACTACCACCAGAAAACACCAACATATTTGTATTGCCCCACTCTGTAAGCTATTCGAAACCCTGCCAGAGAAAAAATGCAGCAACAGAGAGCTCTAGAGGCCCCTTCCAGCACTGCACTGAATAACTCCTCCGTCTATACACACTTTGACAGACACAGAATGCATGCCCTGTCTTTTCTGTACATCTGATGCACAGCAAGCTTACAAAACACTTCAGAAATTAGCTGCAATTATATGACATCCATCACTTTTTTCAGTTACTAGGTGCAGGTTCATTTAGTTCTTTGAAAATGAATGAGGCAGAAGAGTGTTTTGCTTGCTCTTTGTTTGCTTGGGAAAGTAGATGTTGATGTTTGATGACTGCAAAGGGCTGTTCATTTCTATTCTACAAACAACAAACCTGATTTGATGCGTATAAAGTAAAGTGTCATTACAACAGATTCTGAACCAGTTCTGCAGTCTTCTAATTTTCCTAAAATGTTATTAAATCACAAAACCCACAATACTTTTTCAGTTCATTTGAGGAGCATGTGGCTGCAGCAACAGCACTCATTAAAATGTCTTTGAGGCAATCTTTAAGCATTTAGCCTTTTTAAGAAATCCCAAAGTCGTTATTGTAATACAGGCATCATCACATACCACTGAAATTTGTCTTTCCAAAGTACTGTTGGGCTATTTGGCAGAAGGTAGGTGAAAAGCTTGTGTGAAGGACCCTGTACCACATTCATGCTTTTAGGATTAAAACCACTCTACCATCTGCCTGACCATCCATTCACCATGACTCATCCACAGCGCACATCCAGAATAAGAGCAATAATATTCCTACTACTACCAAAGGTCAGAGACTGAACTTTTGTACCACAAAGACACAAGCATAGGTGTGTTTCACAGGGACTGTTTTATCTCTGGTCCTGAAGTTTTGTGTTTACTTCTGAGACAGAGCTTGCCTTTCTAATGGGAGAAGTCCCCAAACAAGCATAACTCGGCTCAGTAACTGTCCCAGGGCACCTCTCTGGTGCCATTCTGGTATCTCTGGAAGCCCCTTTCCCTGCTGCTCCTGAAGGAAGAGGGCTGTGGCCATGCCTGCCAGCTCCCAAACCAACACTTCCTCTTAGAAAGGGTCAGGTTATCTCAGGCACTCTCACTGAAGAGCTAAGCCAAGTGGTGAGGTTTAATTACAGAACACTGATTTGTCCAGTACCCAGAGACACAGAAATGTTTAAATCCATCCCTGCCTGCAACCTCTCTTCAAGGCTGCTCAAATCACATTCTTCCACAAAATCTTTGATAGGAGCCACACAGAGATCTTTTCTGTGGCATACAAATGGTCTGTTCCTCATTTTTGCCATTCCTAAACAGAAAGGCATATTTCTTAACATCTCTTCTTCAAAGCCTCTCTCTCTTCTTTTCTTCCCCTCCAGAACAGCTACTGTCAGACTACTTCAGAGATCACATCTTTCTCTTAAACCTTTCCTGCATTTCTTTCTCTTGGCAGCCCTCAAATTGCTAGCCACAAAATTCTTGATTAGTGGATCAGACTCTAAAATACCATGAAACACCAACTACACAAAATAACAGCTGTCATTTGGAGATGTTCTCTGCTTACTCGCAATACATGTACATGGTGCTTACAGCACTGCAACCCTCACACATTCTAATGAGTACAGAAATCTTGGCTACTGCTGTGATACTCTCAACAGGAGCTCCCATGGGAAAACCAGGCCGTTTTGGGATTGATACAGCACCTATGCATAGCAAGAGAGAGTCCCCATGCCATACAGCACCCACATGGCTGCCCATCATTAGCTGAGAACAGCTTTGAACTGGGCAAGACAGGTCTCAAACTGGTGACCTACCCATGAAAGACTCAACAATTTGCTGAGCCAGGAGCTAAGGTAGAGCACTGCAGCTGAAATACCAATGATCCACCATCCTCTGCAAGGCCTCAGAGGGACAGGGGGAAACAGGTTTTCTGTCAGCGCTTGTGAGAGAAGCTTCCCAGCTCTTGCAGACTTCCTGCATTTGTCAACACTGAACATTACAGGCTTCCCCAGACATTTCTGCAAAGGAAAAGGTGACTGTTATTACCCAAAGAACACTGCTGCTGGCCATTGGGCAATTACATTTTTGGATGAAGGTGTCTCCGAATTGCTTTATTATCCATTCCACCATGTTAAAAAGGTTGGACAACCTCATGTCCACATGCACAAAGAAGGTACAGTGTGGGTTAGTTAAAGAGTCCCAAATATTTGATGTAGAAAAACCTAGGGAAAAAAAACAAAACAACAACCAACAGCTACCCTACAGAAAATGAGCTTGATAGAAGTTCAATAGTTGGTCATCTTGAAAGTTATAAGGAGGGCCTAAAAAAAGCATTGATGCCATCTCACCATATAAGCACCAGAAAATTATTCATATGAGTTTAACTACATATGAAACAGCTTGTATTTATCTAGTGAAAAATAAAAAAGCCCAAAGGAAAAAGCAACTCTTAATTCAGTCTGATGTATTTATTGCTTTGGGAAAATATTCCATGCAAAAAATTAGACTGTATAGTCATAAGCAAAATTAATATAGAGAAATGGCTGTGCATATGTATATATATACATATGATTCTCTTAAGGTAAAGTAACTTATTTCCAGTAACTGAAGTCTTACTTTTCACTCTGATTAAATTCATTACAGGAAAATTCAAGTATTCAGATGTTTAATAATCACAGTAAGCAAAGTCATGTCCAAAGAGAAATATCACATAGTTTTTTGCTGAAAATGTGCCAAGAGGAAATAAACAGCTCTCTGGATAAGTAATAATGAGCAGCAAACTGCAATGCCATTAAGTTTTACAAAGGACCAAGTAGAATGTGTGAAAAGATTAGAACAAAAAAATAAAGCAAGCTATAAAAAGCCCAGATACCTGACAGAAGAATGAGAAAGCGACACGGCTCAGTGTTCTGCAAAAAAACGATTCAAATAAATCTGTACTTTGGCAAATAGGATAAGGAAACAGAAAATATGTAGTAGAATCCAGTTATTTTTCTTCACTATTTCATTTGACAGCAATAATATCTAAGGTCATATCTCATATAAACTTACCCTAAATAGAAACATTTTGCTTCTGTATACATTGAGATTGGATGGTAAAGTCATTATAGTTTGTTCATGTGGTGTTCTCCTTTCTCCTGCATAGTTCCTTATGAAGTAAAGTCATATATTTTCAAATTGGAAAAGTAAAAGCTTTATAGCACAATGAGTGTTATAGGTAGTGAAGACAGTTTTACTGACTTATAAAAATTGAAACAGGAAGACGTCCACAAAAATCTCCATAAAACTTTGCCAATCAACTCATATTGTTCCCATACAGAACTCCCAGGATACTAACTTCAAATCGTCATCTCTATCTCCTACTATGCTATATTTTTGGCAAGGCTTATGAGCAATGTTTCCATCTCTCAAATCATTAGGTTACCATAACATACTGCCAGCCAGCTTTGTTGAAAGAAAACAGCCTTTACCACTTTTACTATTTTTCAAAAATTTCCATTAGTCTGCAAATAAAAATCACACAGTACAGTGCTTTTAAAGGCTTTATAAAGGGTGTTTTCATAGGAATCTTTATACATATATAATTATATATCATTAGTTTGAAAGCACTTTTTTTTTTCCTGGAAAGAGGCACCCTAAAATTGTTCAAATGGTAGGTGCTATCAGGTTTTGGATACCACTTGGTGCCATTACCTGAGTTAAAAAAATATATTAAATATATTAACTTTAGAAAGATATTGGAGTAATCAGCCTAAAAGTTTGACTGCAGCTATAAACTTCTGTATTTGACCATTTCTATGACATATTCAATAAAGTGTGCCCTAAATCTTATTATGTTGTCCTTTTTTATATATATATACATTGATGATGCCACTAATTGTATCAATAACATTCATAAATATATACATACATATCAACAATATTAATACATTGCCATGCTCTGTATCATGTTAAGAGCGGGAATGAAGGTCCTTTTCTCTAGTAAAAATGTTCTTTTAGCCAAAATCCAGATCAAAGTGTTAGTGCTTATACTGAAATACCACCAATAGAATGAAAACAAGTCCAGGTAATTACTGTGACAATAAGTAGAGTAAAACTGTATTTAATACCCCCTTCATCACAAATCAATTTGGCATCCATTTTAATTGCCAGCCCATTCTCAGGAAAAAAAAAAATAAATGTTTTATGTGAGGTGGATGTCAAATGTGCCACATACTTTTCTAGCACTTCTATTGTAATTCAACATTCATTGTATTTCACATTAATGTACTGCACAATGCTGCAAAATGGGAGCTCACATTTTGTAAATGAGAAAATTAAGCTCATTTTTGTCTGTTCTTATCCCATTTTACTCTTATTAGACTTGAGTACCAGAACTCTCCCCCTCTGTTGTACTACCAAATCCATGAACACCTCAAGTGCAGCTTTCTCACTGAAGAGAAAAAAACATCACTACCCTTTATTAAAAAAAAAAAAAAGTAAATAAACCCAAAAAAACACCAAACACGAAAATCACAGAACAATTAGTTTTCATTAATTCTGTAGCATTTTAATGTATTTTCCTGCTTTTGAATTCTTAGTGGGATCAAAAAATACTAATAGGCAGAAAAGATTAAGCACGAGATTCCAGTCATCACAGATATAGAAATATTAAACATCTATGACAGCAGACTACTTGTGAATGATTTTTATAAATATGTCACTTCATGTATAGCCTGACCTCTTCTCAGTTAGTATGACATTTGCTCAGAGATATCTGGTGTTTATTTTCCCATAGCTGTGTTTATCACAGGAATGTAGGATAAAAGAAAAATACCCCAAGAAAAATAAGCAATCAGACATTTCTGATCTTTTATTTAGCCATAGACAGCTATCCCTGCTAAAGCAAACATGACTGTGTAGAATAAAGAAATTAAAAAGGTAATAGTACAGTGGAAGATGCACATATACTTGTAGGGGGAAAAAAATAAATATCAGGACAGTTTTAAAACTTTTTCTGATGTTCTATCATTGACATACTTCATAAAGGGGAGTCTCATCTATCCACTCACCTGTAAGAATTTTTTTTGTTGTCTTCATTTCACCAGTACAACAGCTGACCTTTCTAGAGACCCTGTGAGTGTGTGAAAGCCCTAGATTCTTAGTGTGGTCAGAGAGGACGAAAACCCACATATGTTCTCTAAACAATTTAGTTAATCAGTCCTTCTGTCAAGTACTTGTGTCAAATGTGATGCTTCTTGAACGGAAACTAAAAAAACAGCAGCACAAAAAGAAAAAGGAAAAATAAGAAAGCATGGACAACAGATGAGCTCTAGGCCCATCCAGACTCCCTTAGTCTGTGAAACCATTCTTGTCCTTCCTTGCTGAACCTTTGAGCTAGGCTCTCCAGAAGCTTTCTAGCAAATGAGACAGACAGGTTAATGCCTTGTGTGCTGACAAACACTCTCCGAGAATAGGCACATGGTTGGAAAGGACTCTACAAGTCTTTAGTTCAAGAAAAGCTTTGGGAATATCAGACCACCTATTTCTATACCTGACAGCAGGTTTTACAGCATTTGTCTTACTACAGGTTTAGAGTGGAACCTCATGAGGCATCGTTTTACTCTGTGGGAAGGCTGCCCATGCTGGACCAGAAGACCTGATCTCATGTTCATCAGTGAAAGTGGGAAAAAATACATTTCCACATGCACTTGGTTATCTTAGGTTGCTAACTGTGGCCACGTGGAGGAATCAAAGGATATGATGACTTGTGGGAGATGCTAGCTACAGCCCCCCTAAAGCCACTTATGCAAAGAGCTCCTAGATGGGCACTCTGCAGTCTTTCTTTGAGAACTCAGTTGATTTGCCTATTTCCCTCTAAGAGAAACAGGCCCTTTCTCTATTTGGTCTCAAAATGCATAGAAGCAACCAGAGTCTTCATCTGATTTCTGTGAGGCTTGCAATGTTACTCATAAGGGCTGGAAACCTGCTTCTTTCCAAATTGGGAAGGGATGTCTTGATTTTCTAAGACTGAGGACTTAGGACTTTTAAAGATATATCACACTGACCAGCTAACTCAGAAACATACAAAATCCTTCCTTACTTTTGAGCCTATAAGGGAAAAACTGTGTAAAGCAATGTCTTGGAGGAAACTGAAAAATAAAAATACAGTAGAGGTGAGGAAAAGGAAAAAAGAGAAAGGATGAAAAGGGAGGTAACAGATTGAAGCTTATGAAGCAGCTATGTGCTGAATTGGAAAACCACAGCTGTCTAGCCAGAAGTAATGCCTTTATAAACCAAGTTTTTGTTCAGTAGCAATTTAGCCACTTCATTTTCCAGCTAGAAGAGAGAAGTAGCAAGGAAGATATTTCTGGTTTTTATACAAACACACACTCCATAGCAGTGTACTGTATGTTGAAAATGTCGACCAGTGCCACAGAAATTTGGAATGAATTGGGGACAACTTTGGGGAAAAGACCCAGAATAGATACTGCATAACAGGTGTTTAACAGAAGCTTTCTGAAGGTACTCCAACTATAATAGGTGGAACATTCCTTATAAATCCTTGTGAGTATTAAAAAGTTAAAGTTCAAACTTGGGACTCCCATAGGAAAATGGATAGGTAGGTGCTTGTAGTTTCCAGGCCACTTTCAAAGTTTCTCAGTAACACATTTACTGCATCCAGGAAACATAATAAATAAAGTTAATATTATTAGTACTATAAATAAGTTTCTACAAATACTCCTAATAATTCTCCTATAGTTAGCTATACCACTCCTGATTATGTTGCTGTTTCCATACACTTAAATATAAGACTTCATTCTAAGACCCCTGTTTCTGCAAGTTTATCACACACTCATAAAAGTTTCATGTTGAATTATTAGATATTACTGTGGTTATAGTATGTACATTATCATAGAATCATAAAATGGCTAGGGTTGGACAGGACCTTTAAGATCATCTAGTTCCAACCACCCCACACATGGGCAGGGACACCTCCCACTAGACCAGGTTGCTCAAAGCCCCATCCAACCTGGCCTTGAACACTTCCAGGGATGAGGCATCCACAACTTCCCTGGGCAACCTATTACAGTGTCTCACCACTCTCACACTAAAGAATTTCTTCCTAATGTCTCACCTAAATCTACCCTCCTCCAGCTTAAAACCATTACACTGTCCTATCACTATAGGGTCTTGTAAAAAGCCCCTCTCCAGCTTTCCTGTAGCCTCTTTCGGGTACTGGACGGCTGCTATTAGGTTTCCTTGGAGCCTTCTCTTCTCCAGGCTGAACAGCCCCAACTATCTCAGCCTGTCTTCAAAAGAGAGGTGCTCCAGCCCTCTGATCATGTCCACAGCCCTCTGCTGGATTTGCTCCAAGAGCTCTATGTCCTTCCTGTGTTGGGGGCTCCAGAACTGGACACAGTACTCTAGGTGGGGTCTCATGAGAGCAGAGGGGCAGAATCCCCTCCCTTGACCAGCTGGCCACTCTTCTTTTGTTGCACCCCGGGACACAGATGGCTTTCTGGGCTGCAAGTGCACGTTGCCAAATCATCAAGCTTTTCCTCAACCAGCACCCCCAGTTCTTCTCCTCAGGGCTGTTCTGAATCTATTTACCACTGAATCTGTATTTGTGCTTGCTTGTTAAACTTATTATGTATTTCTAACAGGCATTACATGGCTTGACAACACAGACAGTGGTTGCAGACCTTATAGTTGTCTTCCATTACCTGAAAGGGCTACAAGAAAGCTGGAGAGGGACATTTGACATGGGCTTTTAGTAAGAGGACAAGAAGTAACAGATCAAAACTGGAAGAGGGAAGATTTAAGTCAGATATTAGGAAGAAATTCTTCAGTGTGAGGGTGGTAAGACACTGGAATAAGTTGCCCAGGGAAGTTGGAAGTCCCATCCCTGGAAGTATTCAAGGCCAGACTGGATGGGGCTCTGAGCAGCCTGATCTAGTGGGAGCTGTCCCTGCCCATGCAGGGGGATTGGACTTAATGATCTTTAAGGTCTCTTCCAATCCAAATCATTTTATGATGCTATGATTCTCCATCCAACACTTCAGAATTAGCTTGCTAAACTTCAAGCAGGTATCTCTGAGCATAGGAAGACTGCAGTGCTAAGGTTGAGACTTAGCCAGAAACCAATACCTACAGCCTTTATTCAAAGGACTACAAGCATCAGCATGCCATGCACACAGCAAAAACTTACTATACTTGGACCAGTCACTGAATCCATAAAGATTTCTTTTATATTCTTCCTTTACAGTGTGAATTTCTTATGCCATTTTAGAAACTATGACTGTGTCCTGGCCCCATACCAAGCCTTTCGTGCACAGCAGCCTACCCTAAACTGTGTGTGTACAGACTCAGAATATCCTGTGAAGGTCTAATGAGTATCCTCCTCACTGCTCTCTCTAAGCCCAACTCAGATGCTGTAGCAAAGCTCTATCCTGCAGTCAAAAGTCATACATAAATTAATAATACAAAAGACTGATGCTCCATAGAGACAGCACTTTCGAAAGTTGTCTGCACAGCATGACAATGTTAGAAGAAACGCTCTTTGCCAGAGTAGGTTAGGGAAACAATATCACCCCATGAGCCCATTTAAAACTTGTGTGACAGTTCAGTTTGGTTTAAGATAGATACCACTGTTAAGTTGGCTAAAAAGATAACAAAAACACAAACAATAAAACACAAAGTGCAGGAGTATTCTCTTATGGCAGCTTGCACTCCTTAGTCACTTTGCATGTAATCAACCTAGTCTTGTCAAAATATCTCACTGCAAATTTGCAGTAAAAATTCCGGTTATGCTAATCTTTGTCCTCTATTATCCTTAACAGCATTTTCATAGGTGCTGCCCTGGGGAGCTACACAAGTCCTGACATTTAAAAATCAGGTATTTGACATTTGGAATAACATAAAATAAAGGTTGTGTGGATGTGGATGCACGTAATTGCACAGCTTTTCTCTAAGATACCTCTACCTTTCTTAGTACCAAGACTTTTTTCTGAGTCACAATAGGTTTGGTACTTGAAGTCCAATAATAGCAAGTTCATATTAAAGATTTAACCTGTGTCACTGAAAGATGGTTATTAAATGCTAATTGCTTCAAAGATGCACTATCTGCTCATTGTTAACTTCATTTGCTACACACACTGATATGTGAAAGCCCAGATTGCAGGACAGTCCACTGCAACATCTGCAGAGCTTTGCAAAGCCTGTTTGGACAAAGCATTAGTTCACCAGAAACTGGTCAGTTCTGGAGTTCCATTCTTTGTAGCATATGTCAAAAATAGGCTTTTAATACAGTTCAACTCTTGCAGTGGTTTGCAAGAGAGAAAAGCACAGTTAAGCCCATGGTACAGATCAGAAATTCAAGCCTGAGATATTTATGATCTCTACAATAGTACTAAGTAGATCAATAACAGAACGGGAAGAGAACTTGCTCTCTTTATTCTGACCAGTGTGATATACAATTAATCATTTTGCCACTCTTGAGTTGCTCCAAGATTTGCCACTGTCACTGCTTAGCATCCCAGTTTAAAACATCTACTTTAAATGCATTTTATGAAAATGAAAAGTTATATTAACAAGAAATTGATACAGTTTTTTGTTTGTTTGTTGGAGGACAGAAAGAGCAATACATATAATTATTACTTAGCATCATTTTCCATACAGAAAACAGAGAACTGTCTGGCTTCATATTTAGGCTTCTCTTACCAGAAACTCACCAATTAAGGTTTTGCTTCCCTGCATAACCCTAAGACTCTTCTAAGAGACAAAAGAATTATAACAAGGGCTCCAAACGGGTTGACAATTTATGCTGACAGTAAGATGCAGAGTATTATTGTTTATCAGCTTTAAAAAATGGGAGCAACTGGAATGAGAACTTCTGACACTTCCCCATGGCTGTCCCTTGACTCACCTGTCTAGATGAGTAATGATCAAATAAATCCATTTATGTGCAATGGTCTTTTTTATCAGGCTATGAACAGACTGAATTACTATACCATGGAGAGTTAGGAATTTCAGCTAGACCAAATATTAATTTCCAGTGTCCCACCTATTTTGCAAATCACTGCACTCTGCAGCATCCCCTCAGATTGCTGCTGCAGTCCTTTTCCTTCTGTGCTATAGTGAATAGTTCACCAGCTGTACCTTTCTGCATCAGAATAAAATTAACATGGAGAAGGATTTCAAAATGCAACAGATAACTTTGCCTTTCTACACCATATTTCTTTACATCCACTGACTGTCCCAGGTGCTTGCAGAAACCATGATACGTTCATCTGATTGTAGTATTCAGGAGACATGATGAAGCTACAGCCGCTGCAGGAGGAAGCGCTTGAATTTTTAGCTCACTGAGTCTCTTAGCTTCCACTTTCTGTTTCCCTCATCACATCCTTGCTCCTTTCCCTCAGACTGGAATATAAGAACTGTGCTTTATAGAACTGTCTTTATTAAAAATATAAGAAAATTGTGCATATGTGCACTAGACTGTCTGGAAGCTGCAGTATTCCAAAAAACTGTTTACTTTTGCTTTCCTGGAGAGACAAAGTGGGATCAGTCCACAGTAGAGATGCCTTGTGCATTCACACAGAGTGGCTGCTAGGAGCTCATCAAGAATCTGGGGTTGGTTGAGTGGGTTTTACCAAAGCCAGAAGATGCACCTAGTCTGTGTTCTATAGCATTGAAAATTTTAGATTTAGAAAGATATTGAAATTCTGGTCAGAAGGCATTGTGCAAAGTATCACAGAAACAAGTTGTTATCTGAATTACTAACTCTTTACAGCATTCTGCACTTACATTTGCATTTCTAAACTGACCTGGATATCAGCAGGATGCCAGTAGTCTCCATGTCCCTCTGAGATCAGATGGAATGGTGAAGTACCACTACAAACTGATGGCACTCTGTGCCAGTTGGGTTCTGCCATGGTTTCGGCAGCAGGGGAGGGGACCCAGGAGTGGCTTCTGTAAGAAGTTACTAAAAGCTCCCCCAGTTCAGGTTGCCAATGCTGGGCCACTGGAGAGAATATATGTGCCTCTGCAATATGAAAGAACTTATACAAGACCTGAGAGAGACAAAACAGAGTAGAAGAGCCGTGCTGGAGAGCTGAGAGAGGTGCAGAGTTGTTGAGGAGTAAGGCGGAAGGAGGTGCCCAAGCAGAACCTGCACTGCAGCCCATGGTAAGATGGCAGGCTATCCCCCTGTATCCCATGGAGGAGAAACACTGCAGAGTATTCCCTGAAGACATCAGGAGGGGTGAATGTGGATTTGTAGTCCATGGACTTGGATCTGCAGCCATGGAGGACCCCATGTCAGGGAAGGTGACTGTTCCCAAAACAGCTCATGACCCTGTGGGAAGCCTGTGCTGGAGCAGCTTGCTCCTGAGGGACTGCACCTCATGAGAAGGATTCATGTAGGAGACATTTGTGAAGGACTCTCTCCCATGGGAGGGACCTCATGGGGAAAAAGGAGAGGACTGCAAGGAATCCTTCTTCCTGAGGAGGAAGGAGCATCAGGAACCACCAGCCTGTGAACTGACTCTAAACCCCATCCCCTATCACCCTGTGCTGCTGGAGGGAAGGAGGGAGAGAAATTGGGAAAAAAGTGATTTGGGCCCAAGAAGAAGGGCAGGGTGAGGTAACATATGTAGGCCCTGCTCTGTGTGTTGCCTGTGTCCTGTTTGCATCTGATTAGTGTGAAATTTAATTATTTTTTTTTCTCCAAGTTGAGTCTATTTTGCCCAGAACCATTAATGATGAGTGAACTCTCCTTGCCCTTTGTCTCAACCCAAGAGCTTCTAGGTGGCCTTTGTCCTCCCCACCCTCCAGTGTTGCAGGGAGAGGGGGAAGAGGAGGTGGTGACTGAGAGGCCAAGTGGCTGGTTCTTTGTTGTTGGGTTAGGCCCAAACCATGACACACACACTCAGGGCAAGTGATGTCAGATGCAGCTCTTTTACCACCTGGTTTTTATCCATTAACAAAGAATCAGAAGAATAGCAGTAGCTTGCAAATCTTTGTTGGTATCATTAAGATGTGCATTGAGAATTAGCCAAGCTATAGACACTACAAAGAAGTATGTAATTGGTCCTTCCCTCAGGGTAATATATTAATTTGATTAGTGGTGAACCCACATTTTCTTCATTAGCTATTACTAGCCATGTGGGAAAAGGGCCTGCTGTGCACAGGTGGCTTGTACATCTCCTCATGTTTCAGGACTTCTGTTTATGCCTGTGGGACAGTCTATTAGAGGCAGGGAAGTGATTCAAATTAATTTTCTCTGGGCTAGCAAAACCACTTAATTTAGTCTTGTGTGAGGAAACAAGAACTTGTAGTAATGAAAACAGCTGAGGATGCAGAAGCTGGGCTCAAAGTTCTCTAACAAGATTCTGCTTGGAGGAGCTCTCCTGTCTTTGATTTTACAGACCCAATGTGAGAGGCACTAGCTGCAGTTTATTTACACATGAGCTCCTTTCCTCTGTCCTACCTCAAATGGTTCCTCACCACCACCACCTTGCTTCCAATCTCCAGCCAAATTTTGTCAGAACACTTTTTTTCAACCCTATCAGTCAAGAAGTAGTTCTTTAATATGAAGTAGTTCCAGTGGTGGATCACTGGAACAGGCTGCCGACAGAGATTGTAGGGACCCCATCCCTGGAGACATTCAAGGTCAGGCTTGATGGGGCTCTGAGAAATCTGTTCTAGTGTGAGATGTCCCTGCTTATTGTAGGGGTTGGACTAGATGACCTTTAAAGGTCACTCCCAACCCAAGACATTCTATGATTCTATGATATTTTAGCTTCGTTGTACTTAAAAAATCTGCATCAAATGATGCATCTGCATCAAAGTCTCTGACCATGGCTTTCCACGCATTCCCTGCTCATTCGCTTTCTCGCACTCACTCCTGTCTCCAGGAAGGATGCACTGCTGGGAGAGAAAGCTGCCCTGTCTCCCAGCAAGGGTCTGGATAACCAGGAAGAACAAATGACAGCAACTTGCAGAATGGAGCCGGCTGTGCACTGCACATAAGGGAAGCCAGCACAGGGGATATTTTGGCTTCTCTGAACATGATACCTCATTTTTTTTGCCCTGGGCAAGGCAGCTTTTAGTGCTGCTCATACCACAAGCTGTGGCACAGAGCCCAGATACTTCCACTACAATTGTTTCTTGAGAGGCTCCCTGTCTTCCAAACTACATATATACAATGAATTTAATTATTTTATTACCAAATACTAATTTATGAGAGTGTTCTAAGATAAATAAACAAGGTAGTCATCCTGAGTGCTGAAAAATAACGTCTTTCACAAAACTGAAGCATTCTAATACTACTCTTTAGCATTAACCTTTTCCCTAACCCATTTTTGTGTTAGTTCTACAGTGCATTCTTAAATGCTGCTGCAGTTTCATGTACCACATTGTGGGTAAATGAGGGCCTTGAAGGTTTATCACTCCGTGGGATGTGGCCTTGAATTATAGGACTATAATGTTGGGAATGAGCACTGGGATATGTTCTAGTGTTTTCTGTGTTCTGATCCATCTATGACAGGACTGGAAACCAAACAAAGATCCTCTCCATGGAACATTATAGTACTTAAGGTAAATACACTGAGGTAGATAGCTGAATTCTGACCTCCTTTTGTACCAAGTTCTCTACCCCTCTCTTTTCTCTTTATCAAGGCATGTCATTGTAAAAATAACATAATGGGAAAAACTTTTCACACAATGTTGTTCTGAAAAGTCACCTTTTTCATATTACCGTATAGTTGCCATAGCAACTTGATGCAACATCTTATTTAATAATCATACTCTGCATCCCTTTTAGCATTTCAGTTGTCATGACAACAACATGCATTTTATTTCAGACCTATTTCCCAACATTCTTAGATGTGTTTTGCTTGCTTTGAATGAAATCAGACTCTGTCTCCACTAAAAAAATCAGAAATAAATATATTGCAGTGTCTAGGAATGAAAGTATCTTTTTAGAAAAATGTTTTAAAGCTGTTGTATAACATCTAATGGTGTCTTTCCTGATGTATTTATGATTACTTTCAGAAAAAGCTCAATGCAAATACTATATTTGTGAATTGAATGCACAGAATGAAGCTATACGTATGTCCAACATTCTGTCTAAAAATAACCTACTGATTTGAACAAAAAAAATAAATGTAGAATAAGATTGTTTAAACTAAGGTAGGTATGCTTTCAATGTGTAGCTTACAGTGGAATACTGACTTTAACTCCTTCTGCCCTACAGATAGGTCAGATATTTATGTTAGATCTGAGAGCCATCAAAGCACAATAACATTATTTTGCACTCAAAACATTAATCTTGAATAATTCTGAGCTTCAGTGGAAGAAAACTTGAACAAAAACAAACAAACAAACAAAAATGTAGCAATCTGATATTGAGCTAAACTATATGCTGCAGTGGAGATTTACACTTCTTTGTTATGAGGTGGTTGTCATGTTATTGCAAGGTAATGTGCAAAAAGCTACCCAGTCAGTGACACTTTTGCTGTTGAATGTAAGATGAGAGTTCACAAATTATAAACTGAGATTTGTCATTTCCAGTATCACAAGTAGTCAATTCACATCACTCAGAGAGAATAGACAGATCAAAAAGCTCACCGTGGACATAATTGTTCATAGAGATGTAAGGCCAAAGACTAAACAAATTCTCGTCCCATTTCCCTTTGGGGTTTTTTTTTAACGAGCTCTATTGACACTAACACGAATTTTGTTACCTGGAACCTACCCATTTCCTTCTGACAGGAGTTGTGCTACTTTAGCACTTGAAGTGCAGACTGCAGAGATCTTCTTACAGTGCTTAGCTTTTTGCATCTGTCTGAATTGTAAAATATTTACAAGCTGTGAAAACTTAAGCTCATCCCAAAAAGATTTCCAACCACTTCCTATTACACATCAGAATATGCTTTATGCATTTACAATTCTTACAAGTGTTTTCTCAACTATGGAAAATGTTACAGCTTTCCCTAATTCGAGCTTCTTACACAATGTGAAATTTGGAGTCATCCAAAGTGCAACATGTGGTTTCTAGGGTGCACTAACTTTAAGGGTACAAATGGTGAAGCACATACATGTAGTCAGGGAAATAGAGGTTATGAATTTTAGAGATATGAATCTTAATTTCCATTTTATTGCCACTGTGAACTGGTATCATGTGTGCTATACGCAGGTGCAGCTTGACTCCCTTATTAACACTTCCTTCAATCCTAATAGAGCCTGTTATCTGGGCATCCTACTCTGAATCTGATGCTTCTCTCTAAATATCCTACTTCCAAAGTAGACTGCAGAAGCAAAAATATGGGGAAGAAGGCGGTCGCCTGATTTTTAGAAGTATGGAGAAAGACAAGAACACATAGTAAAAGGAGAAGGCTTGGAAAGTAATGAACAGATGAGATACCTTAATCTTTTTCTTAGCACAAGAGCTAAGCAAAAATCACCAAGAATTAAAACACATTTTGTCACTTAACATCTGTGAAATTAGGAAACTAAAACTTAAGCGTTTTGCTAAGGAAGCAGCTGCAATTACCTAAACAAGATGCAATAACAGTATTGTAAGCCCTCATGCTCAATTGTTAACTGCAAACCCTGTGAAATTTCCTAATGGTAGAAATTCCCACAGACGTTTACCAGCTTATAGTCAGACAGATACCTAAAGACCATGGCAACAGACAATCATAGAAAACAGTGTACTTTGTACAAATGTGCAACATGCAATCGAGAGACAATTTAAAAAGAAACTAAATTAACATCTAATTGTTTGGAAGTGAAAGACAAATAGGAGAGATGTGAAAGTGAATTATTATGAAAATCTTCCTAGATAAGAAAAATCTTTCAGTTATTTAAATCTTGCTGCTTGGAATTAGAAAGCTACTACATGCAAAATCTGTGCTGATTTACTGATCTTCAGTTTAATCTTGACTCTCAAAGTGCTCTTAACTGTTACTATTTGTGTTAAAATACTCCAAAGAAACTTACTTCTTTTCCCTCAACACTATTTCTCTTGTGTGAATTAAGAATTTATTTAGGAAAGAGATCAATATAAATGCTTCTAACTAAGAATTCCAATTGCTCTAATTATGTTTTATAGGAAATATAAATATTCATATTCTTCCTGAGCTTTATATTGGGATAAAATGTAATTTATTAGAACCCATACCAAAACAACTCTTCCCTCCCATTCAAATAAATTTGTATGGCCTTATTTTTCAAGTATGAGCACTCTTACTAAAGCCAGTCCAGTTTCTGTGCTGCTACTGTGTTAGCTAGTTGATAATAGTATTTCCCTAACTCAGTTTTCTTTCAAGTCATCAGTATCAATGCCTGCTCAGACTTCTACTTAGCATTTCAAATAATAAATACTATATTTTTAGTTTAGAAAAAGGTACATGTCTCCTCTAATCATCACTTCTGCAAATGAATTTATGACATATGGCATATAAATGAGCATTTTGCCTATTTTTCCCTCTTGCAATATCTAGTCAGGTTTTCTGTTTTGGTGAGACCAAAGGGAAAAAAAAAAAAAAGGGAAAAAAAAAAAAGTAAAAAAAAAACCAAACAAACTAACCCTGACCTTTCTAATTGCATCTGTCTGAATTTACCTTTTTTATGAAATGAAGTTGAAAGACAAGTTGCAGCTAACAATTTTTTTTCTCTGGATTTTATTAGCACTAATTTATTCTTTCTCAGATATACTCCCTTAACATACTTTGAGACCATCTAGTAATTAGAAGAAAACCTACAATATCTGCTAAGATATTCCACCCAGAAGTATTGGAATCCTGCTTTAAGTAGGTTTGCAGAGCCAGGCCAGCTCTGAAACTGGTCTTTAAAAGTACCTACACAACAGCTTCTTGCATTGCTTTTACAATGCCATCCTGTTGACTGCAGCATGTTGGAGAAGGGAATTAATTTTTAGCTATATCTCATTTTATTTCATCACATAAGAAACAGAATTGAGAAAAATTTGGAATAAATTAAAAAAAAAAAAAAGGAGAATTTTTTTTTTAAATCATAAATATCCATGAGCACTATCATACATCAGTGCTTGTGGATAGAACAGACAGGACATCATGCCTGAGAATAAGATGCTACCACTCCTGCCTATTACAACACTCTAACTCGCTTTTAAGTGCTTATTATCAGAACCAATACAAAGCGGTCGGAGGGGCAGGAACATTGTGTAGGTGACTCCATTATAACAAATCTAACCTTTCAACAGCACAGCTTGACTCTGTGGGTAAGTCTCCCTCTCAAGTATTGCACTGGCCAGTCAGTAGATAGCATAGCTCGGGGGAGGTGGGAATTAAAGGAAAGTGGAGAAGTGAAGAGGCTCTAGGAAGCAGCTTCTGCAGCTTTCTGACCTTTGCAGATGTGGTAGGTACCCAATAAGTGTTAAGGAGCTGCCTACAGATTTTCTGGTGTTCTGTAAATTGCATCAGGCACAACAAGCTCCAGCACAGGTTTGGCAGGGTGAGACTGCCAGAATGCACCAGTGGTACAGCAATAATCCTTCTCCTTCCAGCTTTCTCCTCAACACACACCACTCACCAGAGTATACCTCAGCAAGCAAAAAAATATTTTAAGTTGCCTACTTAGCCAATCCTTGGGGCAGCTTTTTGCTGCTTTAGCAGCACACAGTGAACCCAGGAGGTGCCAGACACTGTCCCTTACAGCAGGGTGTCAGTAATACTGCTCTACAACTGCTCAATCAAACTGCTGGGGAAATAAAAGCAGGCAGTTTTATTCCCACTCAAACATAACAAAATCAAACCAGTAGACTCAAAGGCTCCTTAGTTCACATGATGGCAAGACAAGCCTTTGATAGATGGAGGTAGGTATTAGCATGTGCTGGAAGTGAGAGGAAAGGAGAAAAGGGCCACTCTGTGCCTGAGATAGTCATCTGCAGAAAAGAAGGTGCGTGTGGAACATAGTTCATGTAATATTAGCTGCCAATAAATTACACCAAAAATTGAGAACACAAAATAAAATATGAAAAAGGAGTAACAAAGGGCTTTTCTGAATCCTGTCCCAGCATCTGCTCCTGTGTGTGTTACACAGTAAAACCCCATCATTTCCAGGTCACAAGCAATATCCCTGTCAATCATAACAGATCATAAAACACATCTCCTGGTCACATGTTTTCTCAGGCAGCCAGGAAGATAACTTACATTCTTAGAGTGACAGAAATCTTTCTGGAGCAATTTGCTTGCATTACTTGTCATAATGCCGAACAAAACTGCATATGGTTACCACTATTTCCATGGAAAACAATGGTTCTTGTTCACAGTAAGTAGAGCCAAAATTATTATTATGCAGAATCACATTCTGTGTCATGGCAACTGGGAATTTAATACCATAGTGCTGCCTTTTTCCAGTGAACTGATTTGTTGCTTTGATAGCAGTGTTAATTATATCATTGACAGAAATGCAATCAAATTAATGTGATCACAATTTACTATTGACTAATATCAAGCAATTTACTTCAGACAACTGCCAATTAGTTCATTTTCCAAAAACACTCTCCAGAAACATGATTTGCAAGTTCAGCTGTTAATCTAATTGAAGTGCAACCAGTACTATAATTATTTATCCAAATGTTATATCATCTAACAGGTCACTACTGCCCTTTGGGCTTCTTGGAGTTCCCCTCTGCTACCTTTAAGCAGAGGGGAGAGGGTAGAATAAGTAATCTCAGTGCCACGAACTTTGGAATAGTAAAATCTGTCCTCACTTATACATCCAGCCCTTGACATGTTTTACCATTGTCCTGGTTTAAGCCAGGATGAAGCCAATTTTCCTTTTACTGTTTTTTTTTTTCCTTCAGTAAGCTTTCTTTTAACTAGCACCAGCGCGTTCTAACTAAGATTGATAAGAGTGGAATGTTTTTGTAGCTGCTGGTTTGCCAAGGTCACATCTTTACTCTGCCAGCTCAGGCACTACTGGGAGATCTATGACCCCCCCGTAAGAGGCTGAGTTAGACAGACAGCAAAACTGGCCAGAGATATTCCATTCCATATATCTACTTAAGCTCAGAGGAAGGTCAGAGATCACAGAAGACAACTTCTTTCCTTCCTTCTTCTTCCCTTCTCTTCTGTCCATGGCCGGCATCCAGGGAGGACTCTGTCCATCTGTCACCATCAACCCCCAGGCTCAAGCTCTCCTGACCCTCATCACCCTCTGCTTTTCTCCTGCAGCTCCGGGATTTTCCTACAGTCCTTAACAACCAAGTATTAGCCTTCATCTGCACCACACCAAAAAGCTTACCCGAAGTTGTGGCAAAAGATACAAAGAGAGAGGAAAATACCAAGCACAGAGCAACATGAGATCATCACCACTCAGGATGTAAGAGGGGAGGATGCAGTGTAAGAACTGGACCTTTTAGTAAGGTAGAGCTTGTTAGTTTTACTTCTCAGTTTATCTGAGATCTACTTTCTCTGTTCACAACAAAAAAATACCTTCTGAACTCCTAGAGCTTAATTTTCAATTGAGCCAGCCTGACAACTGGCTGGACTGTTCACAACCAAGAGGAGTGCTGTGGGAGTTGCTGGGGGTGGGGGGAGGCAAGGGGCTTTTGCACCTGAACATATTGTATATAATTGCATATATTTTCTTTTATCATTAGTGTTTAATTAAAGCTGTGTAGTTTGCTTTTCAATCCAGCCAAGTCTCTCTCTTTTTCTCTCTCTCCTTCCCTACCTGGGTGGGTGGGGATCGAGAGCATTGTTGTCGGACCTGAGTCAAACAGTGGCAACCATAAAACACTGCAAGGGTTCTGGGGAAATTAATGTAATCTTGCTGATCAAAAGCATATAGCAGCTTACAGCAAGTATTCTGTTCAGTGTTTCTTTTGATTCTAAGTCTAAGAGAAAGACAGAAAATGTGTAAGACTTCCATGCTTATATGGCAGAATTTTTTCAAAAGCTAAAAAATGTTTGTATCTCCGAAAACTGAGTTTTACTGAGATTGGCTCTGCGATTCATTGTTTTGGCAATTTTGTTAATTTCTAAGCTCTTTGGGGAGATTCCAGAGCCATCATTTCTGCAATATAAATATCTAAAACCTTAATTAATACTTGGATTTATACCTGCTGTTTTGAAAGTTTTTGCATACTTAACTGAGCCTTTTATACTTTAAACTGTTTAAACAATCATTACTACTTTTTTGCCTTTTTTTTTTCCCAGATCAGGTAAGCTTGGAGTATAAAAAGATCAGCTCCCTACACTGAACCAGCATGATCATGGCACTGGCAAAATGTTCTGTCAGGTGCAAAAGCACCTCAGTGTCCCAGGTCTGGCAGCCAACAGACCTCTGGAATGGCATGCCCAGACCCCAGAAATAAGCAGCATCTTGCATTTACCTGAATGTGCTATGGAACTCTGTAAGTAGAATAAATGGGCTTTTATAGAAGTTACACATAACCCATGAGGACTGAAAGAATTAGACTTGATTTGTAACCTCTATGGAAAAGAAGACAGTTGAAAAATTGAGTCATTTTGTCCCCCCCAAAAAACATGTTTGCAGGGATGTAAGCTGGATCAAAGCTAGTGAACTTGAAGTCCTATGCCACAGTCTGACCTTTCAATTTTTTTTTCTGTGTAATTTTCAAGTATTTACAGCACTTATCCAGTTTATGTCTCCTATTGAACAACATCACAGCACATTAAGAACACTGTAGTTACCAACATAGAGTCATATTTGCTGTAGGTAGTCAACTTGTATAAATTGTAAAAATTAACACACACAGGTTAGGACTGATTCTAATACAGACTGAGAAATTTTTAGAGAAACTAGTCAAGACCCTGATTTCACTCTCCTTTGAAAGTTTCTGGAAAACAAAAAAACCAAACAAACAGCCTAACCAAAAAGCCAGAAGTCAGAGTGGCAAGATGCCTTGCAAATTTACTAAATGCACTGCTCTTCTTTAATTAAAAATTAAATTAAATTAAAATTAAATTTAAAAATAATGAGAGGATAATAGTACTAAAACAACTGTCTGTATAAACAATATATCTGTTCAATATATCTGTTCAAGAACACTAATCTGAAAAGTCCTTTAATTGCAACAAGGATCTCTCTTTCTATTTTATAGGAAATCTCTTTCAATTTGTTTAAAATATAAATTAATGGATAAAACACACTTCTCAAAACTTTCCTGCAGTGCCAAGCAGTATTGAAAAATAGCAAACCCTAAAGAGCAATGGAGGGGGTTACACCTAGCCCATTGACAGAGCCAAGAAAAGTTTGGCTTTCTCTTTGATATGCCTACATGCAAATGTATTTTTTTGAATTTGCATTATTGACAGCTCTGCTTCTTGAAACACAGTTTTGCACAAGTTCCTTCCCTTTACCTTCCACCTACTACCTAGTGCACACACATCTTCTTCTCTCCTCTGCCACAACTTAAAAACCCACGAGGGAGCAATTATCCAACATAACCTGAACAATGTGTGCAGCTTTGGATGACAGTCACTCTACTGCAACAAAATGAAAAGCAACAGTTTTTACCAATGCCATTTTTCCCAGGGCTGTCTTGCTGCCCTGCATCACCCATTAGCCTTAAGGATGCATTGGCTCTCCCATGAGGTCTTTCTCCTTTCCAGATCCTGCAAGCATTGAATTTCAGCAATTTTCCTCCTTCTCCTGTCCCCTGACTTCCTTTGCTGTGGGCTGGAGGAAGAAGGAAAGGAGAAGGGAACCAGGCAAAAAGGAAAAGCCCTTCCCAAAGCCCATGGGGAGGCACATGAAAAGGCACTGTCTTTCCTCTTCATTTTCCCTAAGGGAAGCACAAACTAAATGTGTTCTATTATGTTCTTAGTCTATTTATTGTGGTCAGTCTGAGACTATGTAAACAGCTGTATTTCAGGTGAACATTTTAAAGTCTCCAATAAAAACCCGGGAGAGGACAGTCAAACAAAACGTCCGTTTCTCACTTACACTATTAAATATTAATGATGGAATAAAAATATTAGCAGTTCACAGAAATTGTCAGGCTTCACTGAGTAGGACAAAAGACATTATCATTTGAACATGGTGGATACTATTCAATTCTGGCTCAGTTATGCAGTAACTTCACATTAGTACTGTCAGCATCTACATGGAAGCAATCCACTTCAAATAAAGTTGGCTGGTTTTGCATCCCAGAAAATTTCATTCAGGACATTGCAGCAAAGTTACAGCTACACTGAAAGCCTTAGGACTGTGGGCAGGCTAACCATAAAGACAGCTACAACAAAAACTCTAGCCCATGATCCACAGGAATTTACTTAGTATATCCAGCATTCACAACACTGAAAGTACTGAGTACACTTTGAATGACTTACAGCTGAGGACAACCTCAGGATCAAAGGGAATTACTCACTTGAAAAAGGGTCATTCAAACAGCTGATACTTCAGAGTATAACTTGGTAGGAAGTCCCATTTAGGCTTTGTGTCTGCAGAAACAAAAGAAGAGAACAGCCAGCTTTAGTCTTGTGTACTTGCAGACATGAGTTGAGAGATTTTTCTGCCAAGTGGTGCCACTGAAATAAACTGCAAAGAAAAAATTGATCCAAAACCCACTGGCTCTTTCCCGTAAGTCTTTCCACTGACATTAGAAGATATCAGTTCAGGCCACAGCCTCATGCTACTAAGTACAAGTCCTTAGAATCAAAATCTGATCCAAAATGTATCAGTACAGACAGGAACAGTTGGTACTTCAACAGATCACACATTCATCTCCCTGCAGTTGAACCATGCACGTACCTGCTGTGAGTTTTGCAAGCACTTCTTTTGTTGGTATTTTTATTTTCTTTTGGCATTAACCAGTGTGTCACTTACCTTTCATCTGTCACACTGGCATGAAAAGCAAACAAATGCATCACTAAGCCTTAAAAAATTTCTAATTCCTTTGAAAACAGAATCCTGCTTACAAATGAAGCATTGATTCTCATGACTGCCATCTAAGATAAAGTTGGCAAAATTATTGCCCCAAATAAATCAGCAGCCTGAGGTAGGTAAACTTTTTTCCAGTTTACATTCTTCACCTCTTGTAAGGTATTTGTTCATTGCGTATGTTCTTGGGCTGTACAAGACCATTAAACTACTTGTTGGCAAAATATTTTGCCAGTCGATCATAAGCTCTTCCTTGGCTTTGGTCGGTCACACCAGAGTTACATAATATTGCTTTGCTCTCTTGTACAGGGATACCTTCATAACGGGGAACATTGAAAACCTGTAAACTGAGTGTGGTTAACAAGCAATACATTGCAATTCCCTAAGCACAACTGTAAAGACCAAGCAGTTTCCAAAAACATTCACTAGCAGCCTGTCCACTTGATCATCTTAGAAAACGATTGTTCAAAAACACTTATTTCAGCTACCTGTGATCTTCTACTTTAAAAAATACAACATACAAAGGCAGAGGATGTAGCTGAAAACAAAAGTCTGCTGTAAGAGACTCATATGACCTCATCTGCTCTGTATATGTTACATTGCAAAATGACTAGGAGCACAGGAAAAAATGAGAAAGTAATCTACAAGCTCATTAATGTGTTTTTAAAATATGCTGACTCATGCTTTCAATCATACTTTTGCTTGCGGCAAGGAATAATTGTGTGAAAAAATAAACTATCAGAAGGAAGAAGGGAGACTCTATTTTTTTCTTCCTATCCATCTTCTGCTCCAGCTTTTCTGCATGTCCAGCACAGATCTGCATCTTCCCCAAGGAGCTTTTCTAATAAAAGGTGAGAGTCTCATAATGCCAAAGGAGCTGCCAGGGGCAGTGCTCCATAAGAAGTTTCACTGAATGGAACGTGGCTATTTTTGTACAGCAAGGTTGTGCCCAGCAAGAGTTGAGGCAGCCTCAATATCCAGCATTAAAGCATTGCCTTTGGTCAACAACTTCCCCAGCCAACTCAACTCACTGGCACATGGTGTATTCTTGGGCTGAAAGTTCTCTTCCAAACCACTGGAGTTTTGCAGGCTTTGTGGTTGGTTGTTGTTTTTTGTTTTTTGGGTGGTTTTTTTGGTTGTTATTTTTAAATCCCTTGAAACAGGCAAGCTCTAAGATATAGTGGATTTAGCTGAGCTGCATACTGAACAGTACAAATCACTTAACGACACATTCTGCTCAAAAGTGAAATAGATTTCAGTCAGTACAAAGGGCATAAGGTGCCTGGGAGGCTCATTTGGCAACAATAGTGATGCATAACATTGTTCAGTAAAATACATCTTTTCAATTAAAATTTTATCTGCTGGAGGTTTATTTAAGTTACATCAAACAATTTTAAAATCTACATTGTGATGATTTGTCAGAGAACACACGCTCTGTTATTTGCAAGCTGTTAAAGTCACTTGTTCCAGATACTTCCTTCTGTTTTCTGCCATAAACATGAAGCAAAGTCACTGCAGCCAAGGGAATCATCCCACTTCCGTACTGCTGAAATTGAGATCAGGATTCAATTCATTGTTTGTCATTAGCAAAGAGGAGGAGGAGGACCCATGCTTTTTCAAAATAATAAACTGTGACAAGTACAGTGCTCCATAACACATCTATTTTTATTTTAAATGGTTTATCCATGGCTGAAGAGCTTGAAGAAAATTAAGCTTCATCAAAAATCCTATTCATGCTTTCCAAACTGGAATGAACAGTCTGTCATTTTACTTATGCAGCTCTTTCAATTATGTGCTTATGGAACAGTGGTTTTCTGATTTGTTTCTACCAGTGTGGGCTACTGATTGTGTGCTGCAGCTAAAGCCTCTTCATCTTGAAGAAAAATTATTACTAATGCATTGTGGGATGCCAGAGCTACTGTTGAGTGTCCAGTAGCTTTTGCAGTTCATCAGACTGAAGCTAGGAACACACAGCAGGTGGGACATCTGCCTGGAAAGCCACAATAGCATCAGTCAAAGACACACACACAAATTATAATAATGACTAATTATAAACTCCTTGTGCCTCTAGAAGAACACACATATCACAGCTTGCCATCTTGTTATCATCAAGAATGTGAAAATGCTGCTTAAAAATGGGTGGCGTATACTCATCTAAACATCTCTACTAATAAGAAAAGAAGAAAGTTACCATTAAACTATATCAAAGTAAAGGCAAAACACACAATACTAGTGAAAGAGAAAAGCCTCTTGGAACATAGCTCTTTCCAAAAAGTTAAAACAAAAGCAGCTTTTTCAAGAGGAAATATGTGAACATGGAAACCCATTTGGTTTCAAGGGAAGGGTAGTTAGGCAATATTCATAGGAAAACAGTAGGGTTTTTCACATTATATATTTTTTCTTCTTATATTACTAGGATTTTGCATCCTCTAGGTCTTCGTGTCTGTCAAGGGTCCTTCCTACAAGTTATATTAAGGTCTAAATTAAAGTTCATGTTACTGGTTTCCATACAGGGCCTTTTCTCTTTGCCACATTTGGAAGTGCATTCCTAGCACGCTGGAAGTAAGGTGAGCAACAGCCCACAACTGCAAATACAGGATTTAGAACAACTTTGTATTACAGAATGGATTAATAGTAAAATAACAACTTTGATAAACACTTAAATGATAGAAGGTTCAATACTTAATAAAAACTTGAAAGGAAGCTTTATTGACTGGAGGTGAGATGGGCAGAGAGAGAAAACTGTCTTATGCATTCCTAGAATGTTTTGCTCCCAGCCTGAACTAAATCCAGGAATACAGGACAACTATGAAGTCAAGACCACACTGAAAAATATTTGGCAAGCATATACCCTGTCCTTAGACAGGTCCTTCCACAGTCAAGATGGAGAGAGATAAAATCTGACAGAACACATTCTGGAGGTTTATCCAAAGTGTATACTTTACTGGGGACTGCAGCTTTGTAAGGAACTGATTTCTCAGATATACCAAACTAATGAAAATGCAGAAAACAAAAAAATGCTTTACCTAAAACAATCTTTCATTGAGGCAGCTTACACAAGACAATAAGTTTTGGAAGTGAAGTGCTAGTCTTCCAGGCACCTTTTACAAAACAAAGTGTGGGCAGCAGTGTGTCCCCTCTGATTCTGCACGCATTCCAAGAAAGTAATGTCAAAGGATCTACATCTCTGCTACTGATATCTTGTCAGCAACATTAACATCTACAGTAGCAGAAACGCATAATCAAATTTAATGATTGCTCTAGCCCACTGCAGCATCACTAACAGGTAGTGCAGAGTACCCACTTCCCAAAATAGTCCTTATACATAATGACATGATACTTTCTTGGAAAAGAACATTTGATTGCAAATCCTCACAGATGAATGGTGGAGTGAACCAGGATCTCCTGTACTCCCAGCAAGCTCTCCAGATAGTGGAGTGAGCGTGAGGATGTTGAAACTGCTTGCCTGCTGCACTCATGCAATGAACATGTGCCCCAGCACAGAGGTAGTTGAAGGTTATTAAAACAATTAAATAGCATAGACACTTTTTATCATTTTCTATAAATACTGGCTAGTAAATGTCAGGTAAAAATGGCACCCCAGCAATGGGCTTGCCTATGGCTAGCATCACTGAGACACATTTCAGCACCCTAGTGAAGGCCATTTACCAGTGTAAACCAACTCTTCTAGCTTTCTCAGCCACTCGATGCTGTATGAGAAGTGCTTCTGCCTAGCTGAGCTGTCTGCATGCTGTCACGAACACAGTCGGCACAGCAAAATCACAGTACACACAATATTAAACCCACTGTCACCTCAAGGGCGTCATTTGGCAAACATTCCCTTTTATATTAATCCAACTTTTCCTTCAAACAAAGTTGTGATCCATTTGTCCACTGGCTTTTCCTGGCTAAATTCCTCTGAATACACAGTGCACCAAATAAGAACTGACAAGGAGCAGACATCAAAAGTGATTTCGTTCTCTGGAGCACTTAACTATAGAGAGGCAGGCACAGCAAAGGAGGTGCATGGATTCCCTATTCAGCAACATTTGTGATTTTAAGAAAATGTCTCACATATGTAAACTTTTCAAAATTTTTAAAAGGTTAAAAAAAGAGAGGGAGTGGACAAAAAAGGGTGCTCTATTGTCTTTTTAGGACAGAAAGACATAGCTTATAGAAACTAAGAATAGGTATATATGCTTGAATACCAAGCAATTAAAAGATACCCAAAAAAAGAAATCCATCTGAAAAGGAATAAAGACATTAATCTGGAGATGCCTGCTTACTGAAAAGGAAGCATACAAACTAGAAGAGTAAATAGTAATTTACCAATATTTCTTCACCAAACTGGTGAAGGAGGCAAACAGCACCTGGCAACCACCAGTCCTCCAGCCAACAATGAGGCCCTGTTCCACTCACTCTGAAGAGCTGTCACGGCACAGTGAAAGTTGGTGACTCTCCAGGGCCACGATGATGAAGCCAAGACCTGTATTCACTGCCACATCCAGGGCAGGGCAGCCAAGGGGCAACAGGGCAGCCCCAGACACCAGGCATCTCCCTAGGGCCAGGTCAGGACATCAGCCTAAGGGTGGGCTGAGTTGAGGCATCAGGCACCTTCATTTGTGCTGTGCCATTATTGGGGTAGGGGTTGACAGTCTTCCAGGGGCTGAGATGGGGTCCTGAGCTGTGAGCAGGGTGGTGGGAAGCCCCAGGTCCCTAACAAGAGCTTTTAATACCAACAGTAAAGAAAGCTCTTGGGGCAAGGCTTGACTGCTCTGCCAGTCTGCCCAGGCACATACTGACATCTAAAGGAAAGCTCCCAGCCCAGCACCTGCCAAGGTCTGTGCTCCACCAGTTGCCTCCCAGCACCAGGTCACTTCACCCAGGGCCACCCCACATACCCAAACCCTGAGACACAGAGGCTGTGCCCACCTTCAGGAGCAGCATGGCCCAACAGCAGTGAAGCTGCCTGATAAATCCCTCACACCATGTACTCTGCTCAGGCCCCTGCGACTCAGCTGCCCGCTGGTGCCCGTGGGGGTTGTCCTGGCTCACAGCTCCCAGCTGAGCTTCCTCCCAGAGATACCTGGCTTGTTGAGCCTGTGACCAGGTGAGAATGCACACCAAGGCACCACAGGCAGTGCTGGGAGAAGACTCACTTCTGTAGAAACACACTTGGGCATTGCTACAGCCTATTCAAAGAAAAACATTGTTCAAGCCCACAGAATTCACCAGAAGCTGTGGACATCTAAGAGCATTGAATCCTGGCCTTTGAGAGAAGATGTATAAAACTCCTTTCAAGCACTACCCTATGACACTGACATCCCCCTCGATCTCCAGAACTGGGAGAGACTTTCATCTCATCTTGCAGTTCTTCATTTCTTTCTCTGGAGGTCAGAATGAAACTCAGACAACCACATCTGACTAGAAGAAAGCAATAATTTTATATATGGAAATGTATTTCCTGATTATTGCACTAAGTCCAATCTTCTCTCTCTCCTCTCCCAAAAAACACCTGGCATTTCAACACAGCAGTCCATGATATTCACAAATTATACAGGATCTACTTCAGACAGCAAGAACAGCTTTTCACCTTAATATCTCTGCATTTAATAGAAGAAGATAATAGGGCTTTTTGTTGGCAGCTTGACTGACTATTTCTGTACCCAGAAAGACAGAGCAAAAGCAAGGAGCCTGAGGTTACAAAAGCAGCAGTAAGTTATCACAGGTTGCTTATCTCCTGAGTCACAATATTTTTCTTATCACCCTTGCCACTATCAGGTTGCCTAATGCCCACTACAGGGAATAATTATTGTTACTCGAAGTAATACTTTTTCTTGGGGAAAATATAAACTTAACTGGAATCTAAACTATGCGCTTTACTCTTACGCAAATGTGTTTGGTAATAAGAGAAAATCAATGGCAAGAAATGGGCAAAATCATAACAGTTTGAAAAATTCTTCATGACACATCTGCTGTTCATTAAATGAGACAATCTGTTCATTGCAGGAGCTGCTTCCTGAAATCCAAGTTTTTTCTTCGCCAAGGGGCAACAGGGCAGCCCCAGACACCAGGCATCTCCCTAGGGCCAGGTCAGGACATCAGCCTAAGGGTGGGCTGAGTTGAGGCATCAGGCACCTTCATTTGTGCTGTGCCATTATTGGGGTAGGGGTTGACAGTCTTCCAGGGGCTGAGATGGGGTCCTGAGCTGTGAGCAGGGTGGTGGGAAGCCCCAGGTCCCTAACAAGAGCTTTTAATACCAACAGTAAAGAAAGCTCTTGGGGCAAGGCTTGACTGCTCTGCCAGTCTGCCCAGGCACATACTGACATCTAAAGGAAAGCTCCCAGCCCAGCACCTGCCAAGGTCTGTGCTCCACCAGTTGCCTCCCAGCACCAGGTCACTTCACCCAGGGCCACCCCACATACCCAAACCCTGAGACACAGAGGCTGTGCCCACCTTCAGGAGCAGCATGGCCCAACAGCAGTGAAGCTGCCTGATAAATCCCTCACACCATGTACTCTGCTCAGGCCCCTGCGACTCAGCTGCCCGCTGGTGCCCGTGGGGGTTGTCCTGGCTCACAGCTCCCAGCTGAGCTTCCTCCCAGAGATACCTGGCTTGTTGAGCCTGTGACCAGGTGAGAATGCACACCAAGGCACCACAGGCAGTGCTGGGAGAAGACTCATTTCTGTAGAAACACACTTGGGCATTGCTACAGCCTATTCAAAGAAAAACATTGTTCAAGCCCACAGAATTCACCAGAAGCTGTGGACATCTAAGAGCATTGAATCCTGGCCTTTGAGAGAAGATGTATAAAACTCCTTTCAAGCACTACCCTATGACACTGACATCCCCCTCGATCTCCAGAACTGGGAGAGACTTTCATCTCATCTTGCAGTTCTTCATTTCTTTCTCTGGAGGTCAGAATGAAACTCAGACAACCACATCTGACTAGAAGAAAGCAATAATTTTATATATGGAAATGTATTTCCTGATTATTGCACTAAGTCCAATCTTCTCTCTCTCCTCTCCCAAAAAACACCTGGCATTTCAACACAGCAGTCCATGATATTCACAAATTATACAGGATCTACTTCAGACAGCAAGAACAGCTTTTCACCTTAATATCTCTGCATTTAATAGAAGAAGATAATAGGGCTTTTTGTTGGCAGCTTGACTGACTATTTCTGTACCCAGAAAGACAGAGCAAAAGCAAGGAGCCTGAGGTTACAAAAGCAGCAGTAAGTTATCACAGGTTGCTTATCTCCTGAGTCACAATATTTTTCTTATCACCCTTGCCACTATCAGGTTGCCTAATGCCCACTACAGGGAATAATTATTGTTACTCGAAGTAATACTTTTTCTTGGGGAAAATATAAACTTAACTGGAATCTAAACTATGCGCTTTACTCTTACGCAAATGTGTTTGGTAATAAGAGAAAATCAATGGCAAGAAATGGGCAAAATCATAACAGTTTGAAAAATTCTTCATGACACATCTGCTGTTCATTAAATGAGACAATCTGTTCATTGCAGGAGCTGCTTCCTGAAATCCAAGTTTTTTCTTCTACTGTCAACCACATCTAGCATTACTAAAGCCTCATTTGTTTCCTTACTTCTGGACCTTCTTGTTCTGTTTTTCTAAGAGGCATTTCTATAGCCTAGGCAAAAAAAAAAAACTTGGGTAAGTCCAGAGCCAGTTTCCATAAGGCATTAAAATAAGCTTTTGTGATAACAGCAATAGTTAACACAGTCACAAACAAAATCATGTTCAGAAAGTAGTGTAATTTCACAGCCGTGTAAAACCAGATAGAAAAGTGAGCCCTCTCAAGTCAGTCTTATTCTTCACATTCTTTTTTTTTCAACTTTTATTTTGTTTCCAGATACCATCCTCCCTGTTGGCTCCCAGCAGCACTTGAGAAAAACATAACATTACTGTGATGCTGCAGTGCATTAACAAAGCCAGTCCAAATCATCCTGAGAAGCTGGCCACAGGATTTACTCCTATTGTAGCAAAGTATTAATTGTTAATCTCCCAAAGACTCAGTTAACTAGGTTCCTTATTTTTAGAAAAGAATTTCTAGAGAGCAGAAGAAAAACAATTTTATTATAACAGCACTACGTACATATTCATATAGCGTATATGGACTAGTCCTGTCTGTCATTCTTGTTATTTTATTTTCTCTGTGGAATAATGTTATTTTTTGACAGAAAATTAAGCATTTTAATATCTTTACTTTTGCCATTAAAAGGAAAAAAGCTATGGTTTGGGGTTATTTACAAAGATGCTGTCTATTAATAATACTGAGGGGAAAACAACTTAAATGGATTGAGGTACTGGAACATGGTTTGGATGAGTTAGTCCTTTTCTCACTTACTCCAGATTCATAAGACAAACTCATCTCAAGTAAAAGTGTCATCAGAAGGATTCATCTTGCCTATAGGTCAAATAAGAGAATTCAAAAGGATATTAATACATTTCATTAATCTGACAGGTTTTTCCATTTACTCCATTACCAAGAAGAATCTCCAAATATTCATTTCATTCAGTGCATCATCTTCCATTGATCCTAGAAGAAAACACAGACTCTCTTCTAAGAGCAAAAAGATCAGCCTTCCAGAAGAGCAGAGCTCTCAGAGGCATGTATAACACTTTGTTCTCTTACAGGAGAGACTTGTATCTGCAGTCTACTTCACAGGTAGGAACTCTACTCAGAGTAGATAGTTGCTCTTTTCCTAATTTTTCTTTAAGTATTTTGAAACAATAAAGCCTGCACATTTGGATTAATTTTAGTATTTGCCAGAAAAGGTTTACCTTTTCTAGATTGACACAGTGTTACCAGAGCTAAACTGCACAAACAAATGCCAGTACAAAAAGAGTCACTTGGAGCAATCACATCAGGTTTTCAGTGATCCAAAATGGCCAGATCAGTTTAGGGTGCATAGCAGCTTTACTGGTACTCTAGGAAGAGCGCAGCAATTTAAAAGGCTTGGTGGTTTAACTAGTTTAAGTAGGGTAGAAAAAGGCAAATTGGCTATAATAATACATATTATATAATATATAATAAAATAAGAAATAAGTTGATTGTGGCTCATGCCAGTAAGAAGCCAGTCAGAAGCACACCATTAACACAACTAGAAGAAGCAGTTAACTAAACCTTAGTGTTCAATGTCAAGTGCAACGGAGCAAAGACCATAACTGCCAAATTTTACTCCTACTCACTTTTTTCCTGTTTAGTGAGTAAAAAGAGACTCTGGCTGTAAATCTACTGCCTCACCAGAGCTGCTTATGTTTCAAGTAGTAATATTCATATTATGAATATATTCATTCATATATGACGCTGAACAAAGGTATTGCCCCAAGGTGGTAACAAAAGGGCTCAAAAGATAAGCTTTTCTCAGTGGATTTCCAAACAGTGCAAAGAAAGGTTGCAAGGTCTTTTTTGTATTTGCTTATCCCATGCTGGAAACTGGAGTGAGTCTTCAAGATATCATTAGAATATAAGAGATAATCTGAAGCTTGTCATCAAAGAATTTGTGCATTACAAGAGTCTTGTTACTCACAAGAAATTGAAATGGACTTTTTTTTAAAGTGCAGATTTAAAAGCTGCTGACTAGGAAAACTAGACTTAGAATATGACAGTATTTTACAAACTTCTGAAAGAATACAAAATTCTACATAATTGAGGTTGAAATCCCCATTTAAATGACTGAGAATAATATAATAAGAAAAAGGTATTATCTTTGCTAGTGTAACAGAACAAAACCAAGCTAGTGCATTGAAAAGAAACCTTAAGAATCCAGTTTTTAAAGCTCTGCAAATACCTTTCTAAATATTCTATTATTTTCAGCTTTTCAAGTATTAATGTTACAGGATGTAAAATGAAAATACTGAGCATAGTATTTTCAAATAAAAAGATGTACTGAAAATTTTAAAAGTAACCCATTATCAAATGTTTTCTGTAAGCTAACCAAGAAAAGTCAAAGTCTAATATCAAAACTGTATAACTGATCCAAACAGAGTCCTTTAATGGTCCTACTTACCAAAAACCATTCAGACATTCAGAGCAGACTAGATTAGACAAAATGCGTTTTTAGAAAATTTAGGCAAATAACATAAATAGAACACTAAATAAAAAAATGCTTGAAAGGCAGCAATTAAGCATCTCCGAGGTGCCCTTAGTGAAGTTATTCTCTCTGTTATACTGTGAGATGCTACGTATACACCCATAGTACAGGTACCCCATACCATACTCATCCATATGTTGGCCAACTGACACTGAAAGGCTTAAGTCAAGTGGCACATCCATTTTCTAGTGAAGAGTTCTATTACCTGTATATGGCTTTCCAAATGAACAATATCTAACTATTGGGTTTCCCCACCCTCCTGCAAAGCATGCAAGCTGTTTAGGATATAAAACAAAACCCTCTAACAATCACAACTTCCTGACAAGCTGCTGAATCACGTATCAGTTATATAGAAATTCTTGGGATTTTTTCTTTCCTAATCATTGTAATCCACAGCTAAAGGTATAGTGTCTTCTTTTAACATCTTGGCTGAATACTACCAGGTAAAAATACTTGCTAGTTAATATTCTACTCTATTCTTCCTAAATAATTGCCCCGAGAACAAGAGATTCTGAGTCATCATCTTGTGGTTTGTTTTGCATCATTCTCCTGCAATTTTGTTTCCTCCTCATTTTGCATTGAATTCTTTTCATTTAACTCTAGAAAAACAAAACAAAACAAACAAACAAAAAAAAAAAAACAGCCCAGCTTATCTTGATCACCCACTTAAAGTAAGGTGATTCATGTCTTCTATCTCTCTGCTCCTGACTAACAGAGCTACTTTTAAGAAGCTAAAGTGAGACAAGATGAAACCCATTGTTAATGCCTGACAGGTATGTCTGCATCAGCAGCTAGCATGGTGCTACAGGAGTTCAGCTGTAGAGCAAAACACTTGGTGCTGAGCAGCACACTTTCACACTAGGTACACTTCAGAGAGAGCAAGGAAGCAGTATTTCAAATTTGCTGTAGTCTGTCCCAACAGGCTAAAAGTCCATTAGCAGCCAGAGCTTATTTAGGTAGGCTCCTGCAGCATAGCTGGCAGTTTAGTTTTATCACCATTTTCCACAGCCCAAGACTGTTCCACAATGAGAACCCAAATCAGTAAGTGGGAAAACTCAGGAGGCTTGATTTAAAAGCACGTCCTTCATCCAAACTAAACTGCTAATGTAGATGTATTCCAAGTCAGTATTTTTGTACTCTGAAACATGACTTTGGGCTTATTGGCACATCCAGGCAGTGCCTTGCCATTCAGGCAAGTACAATCCCCTTGGTAAACTGCCCACTCTCCACATCAGTGCTGCATTTTTGACCCTTGGGGCTTCTTCTAGAATGCCTGTCATTAATATAAGTGGGCCATATGCGATGTTTTGAGCAAAGGTCCAGCATCAGCTACAACGGCATCGCTGGTTCCACCAGCATTCCCTGATGGAAACGCCTTGACTGGTATTTCTTTGATTGCATTTGATATCTTCTTGATTTTATGTGGACATCTCCCTCTCTTGCTCCACAGATGACTGATTTAAGGAACAAACAGCAATGAGACAACAATGCTGTTGTGAGTGAAGTGAAAAGCTCTTAGCGTGAGTTGAGGAGTGAAGGATTTCAATGCTCTGATTTTCTCAAACACATTGTTCTTGCCTTTGACCTTAATGAGTTTTTCTCACTATTTAGGTTTTAAAAGCCTCTGATGAATCTAAGGCCTAAACACTTTTGTTTTCAATAAGAAATCAGGCCAAACACAGCATGAGGCTAACTGAATTGAAAAGTACTCCCTGGGAAACAAAGTAAAGACTAATAACAGACACTCTGAATCACCTCATGGTGGGTCTCACTAGTAAAGGTCACTGCTAAATCAGGCATCCTTTGTTATCACAGGCAAGCAGATGCATGGAAAATTTAAACCTCACAAAAGGGAACTACTGATTTTAGAAGATAAAGTTGTACTAATAATGAACTCAGCAACATGACTTCACAGACATTTAGCAGATAAACTCCATGTCCTGCATCCTTTCGGTAAGCACAGACAAAGATCACTGATTTGTTATTAACATCACCACATTTCACTTAAGAGACTCTTCTACCACTCACAAGGAAGAAACATATGTGTATAAATCAGCATTTTGCATATAGACCACAGCCACCAACAAGCTGCTTCATGTCAGGAATGCTCTAAATTTAACATTGCCAACCCAGTTGTAAGTAGTAGAGTGACCCAGCAGGGATAAAGCAATAATTCACAACATCTAGCAGGCGCAAAAGTATGATTGGTATTTCTCTCTTCTCCGGCTCCCATATCATTATTAGAAAAAGCTGCCAAAAGGCTCATCCCCAAAAAGCCACATCTACTTATTTCCACAACCCAAGCCTGCATACTCACTTTCCCCATGGTCCTTTCAGAACCTCTCTCCAACCACCTTCACGGACAGGGAAAACACACAGTTAGAAATCACTAGTGGCCCCTCAGCTATCTCAAGCGAACTCACTACGCCCAGAGGACACATGGAGAAGGCCAGGAACTTCTTGCATTCACATCCCAGCAGTTCCCTGCTCTTCTCTCTACATCATCACTTGCACCTGCAAGCCAGAAGGGGTAAAAATGTCTAAAGTAGAGCTGTCCTAACCTTTACACACAAATATTAATGTTTCTCAAAC
>NW_009954497.1:1995165-2020769 GCF_000747805.2 Chaetura pelagica
GAAGAAAGAGATCAGAACTTGGAGATAACAAAAGAACCATATAAGTTATATGTTTGCACCCAGATGATGCTAAAGCCATCTCTGCAACACAGTCAATGCCTTGAAGTAGATCAGGTTAGACCAAGATAACTACAGCAACAAGCTCAGCACAAGGCTGAAACACCTTCCATGGAAGCTTAGGAAATTCTTGGCAGCTATATCATGCTGTTGCACTCTTGCCAACCAGCTAATTAAAAGTTAACCTGGGTACACCCTACTGCTCAGTCACAGTAGCAACTACGCAAGGGTAGACAAACTAAATAAGAAGTTACATCTCTTCTCGTCCAATTTCCCACTGCTTTGTATTTTGTCACTACATAACTCATGAAAAATTATTACAAAATATTCTGGTTCTATCTGAAAGCATTTTATATATATGTTTACACAATTCATGTGAAACAAAGCTTTAAATATCTATTATAAAGATTGAAGAGAAGCCAAAATTAAGTGCAAAAGCTCTAATTCCAATCTCCAGGAGGCTTCACATCAGTTTTCCATTGATTTTGGTGTATTAGTCACAATTGACATTAATGAAAATAAAAACAGATGGAGGCCCAAAGGCAGCAAAAAGACAAAGTCTACAAAATAGAAAAAGAGAGAATCAGTTGTATAAATAGAGGAACTCTTTAGGCTGTCTGTATAATTTCTAAATTTGCAGCACCATACGTCATATATCACTACATATATTTCTACTGCAAAACATTTTTTTGACCAATAAAAAAAAGTTGCTCTTTAAACTAAACTAGAATTTTTATTACTAAAATCTCTTGGGACAGTCTTGAGATAAAGCTAATTGGAGTTTGTGTTTCACAGGCAAATTGAGATCTGCTCCTGATAATCTTTAGTACTGAGGGCTTTTGCTAAACTCTACTCTACATTCTAAACCTAAGAGCTTTACAGATTTTACAGAAATTTTTAGTTCAGAATTATTTAGTGTCATTGTCACCTCTGTCAGACTACAGCATTCCTGTATTTCCATAAAAACATAAAAGCTGACAGTTTACTCTCATACAATAAAATGCTGAACTGCTAGAACAGGTATATTGAAATAGAAAGTGCATGGTTCATATCAATTTATTCCAAAATTGTGTAGGACTTTTTTAACCACTAGAACATCACACTAAACTGTTGGGCACCTTACTTATTGCGCTTTCTGCTGACTACCATAATGTGTACCAGAACACTCTTTTTGCCTTACAACAAGGCAAAAATGAAACAATGTGACATCACCCGTGCTGTCATCCCACTTCCCATGCTTTTCACAAAGGTACAAAATTGTTTCTATTGAGTGGCAGAAGTTTCAGTCAATAACTCATCTGAGGATTGTAGTTTATCTGGACTCAAAGTACAAAGAAATTATACCTTTATACTCAGTGAATTTTTAATCAATTCCCTGCAGCTGTTATTTGCAGCATCTTTGGTTTCGCTTACTAAGAACACTAATTGAGATTCAATACTATGAATGTTTTCACATATTAAACAGTCAGCTCAATATTTTAAGTACTGTGAACTAGTTTCAAGTAACAAATACATACAACAACAACAACAACAACAGCTGTTCATAAGCATTCTTCTAATCATAGGCAACAACAGGTTTTTAGTACTATGCACTATGAATTTTTCCCATGCATAGTACAGTTTGGCCCCAGCTAGCAGCCCAGGCCTGAAATTGCAGTGTGAATTTCTCCCCCTAACACAGTGAAGCTGAATGGTTAATATAGACCCTAAACTTTGGAAAAAAGTAATCTTTAGACACAAGTCTGGAAGTCATTTCTTATTACAGAAACACAAAGGATAAATGGGGACCCAGACTTTCAATCTGAAATTCATTATGTCCTGAAGAGGCTCATTTCACATTGGAAGTCTACAATTTAGTTTTACAAATCACCACCAACCATTAACAGAAATGCTTCTACAACCAGTCTAAGGGCTGAAACATCTACCTATAAACCATGTCAAGTGCCATTCACAACATATATTCAGTGTTCTCTCTTCGTGCTTATTTGCAAGATTGCTATACATTTAAATTTTGCATTCAGATCACAGTCAGTGTGAAGAAGGATTGGGATATTGAAACTTCAGACACACACAGGTCAGTAATGCATCACCTTTCCTCAAAAGTTTTCGACCTTACGTCAAAAATTGATATGTGTAATGATTTATTAGATTTATAAAGGACCTCAACATATTGTTTGTGTCACCCTAATTACTCCTTATCCTATGGCTTCATTCTGCAGGTTTTCCTTGTAGTGTCAGATACTTTGAAAAGTGGTAGTGCTGCCAAAACACATAGGATTACTTAGTAAGAAATGCAGTGCTTGACAGGAAAATACTGAGATATGTTAGGCCCAGATAGATGAATACTGCAAACAAGATACACAGTGTAAGATGAAAAAGCTTTGCAAAGATGAAATTAAAAACAGCTAGGAGTCCATTTCCATTTTCCAGATGCTGCATGCTGCTCCAGAAGATCCAGCTCCCGTGCCCATGGGAGGGGACTCCTTGGCCTCTGCACCACCACTAACTCTTTCCTTAGCCTCCTGAACTGCCACCATGCAATGGCTACACATTTCTTTATACAGCCACATAAGGATTGACAATAACACTTCTGGACTATGAACTGTTCAGCTTAATGTCTAGAACACTAGGTAAATAAAATATTTTCACTGACATTTGCTTCCATAAAACAATCTTCACTTTTCTTTTGCAAGCAGTTAAATATCTCTCAGGGAACATTCATGTCACAAAACCTTAAGCACAAAACAGAACATATACTTAGCTCTAAAGCTAGGTCTATCCTCTATCTGTGCAGCTGATTCACCACCACCCTATGAAGTTTCTCTTGGAGCATTTGGTCTAACAAAAAAATAAATAAATCTCTGTTCTCACCTTGCAATCACCTTGTAACACAGTCTGATGCCCTGCCCTTCTGGATCACAGCCTGCCATCTGGACTTTTGTCTTCCTCTGAGCTCAGTCCCTGTCCTTGACCACCTCACAGTTGTTAATTAGTGGCACTGTCTACATGCAAAGTACCCTACCCATCATCATTTATATTACAAATGCCTTTTCCCCCCTGACTTTCTGCTATGTTCCTGCTGCTAAATGTACTTAATTTCAAATTGTTTCTGTCAGGTTTTGTCTTTAATAACACTTGACTGAAGAGTAATTTTAAAGCAATCCATTCTGTCAGCAGCCCCCTAAAGCAAATGTGATTTCTTAGCTTTTGCCTTCATGTCTAGGTTAAGAAGTTTAAATTGAGTAATTAAAAAAAAACAAACACAACAACAAAGAAAAACAATAAAAGTTTAAGGTCAATCATTGAACAAGCCACATTTTTATACATTTCCCAAACAGCTGGCCATATGCTTGTGAGTTCCTGCAGACCGTCAATCTCCACTCCAGCCTACTTGCATCATTACAAGCTTTAGCTTGTAAGAATGGCTAATGTAACACATTACAAAAGGAAAGCTTTAGCAATGGGAAACCAACTGAAGTGAATTGGTAATGAATGCAACAGCTGACTGCCAACACGTTCTATTATGGCAATATTATATCAGTGTGGTAGCATAAAGGAAAATGAGGCTTTTTGACCTGAAGAATTCAGCAAACAAGAAATCAGCTCAAAAAAAATCAAATGTGATTGCAGACACAGTTAAGGAAAATATACAGAAAGCATATTCTTAGAGACAGGATCCTAGACTGGGATCCAAAAAAAGCACGTTTTAGGCTTTCTGAGGTTCTTAGGTTTTCAGAGATCCATAGTATGATCTTCAAATCAGTTGCTTTAGGAACAGCAGAGCAGAAGAACTTATTAACACAGGTGGGTTTTGAAAATCAATGATTAAGCACTCAGAAGCCCACAAACATGCAAGTGCCATCCACTTCAAGTTTCCAGAAATAATTAGGTGTCAACATGTTTTTGAAAGGGTTATCCCAGCGAGTCTCTGATTCTGCTCCAATAATAGTATTTCTCTGCTCCAAACTTTCCATCTCAAGCTGAGGTATCCAGTAGCTTGCAAAGTTCAAAGAATAAACTGGCCAGTAACTCTAGCACAGGATTTTCCTGGAACTCCCTCTACCCAGAGAGGTAATGGAGACAACAAGAAATGGCCAGCACTTGATCAGAAAGTGGTTTGCCTAAATAGTGCAAAGCCAGACTAAACTGGGAAAGCACTGATTGACTCTTTTGCCTTCTTTGAGGCAAGTAGACAACAGTGGACCACATACATGAAGGAAGACACAGATGACTGAATAGAAACAGCACAGCCTTGGGCACAGAAACATTTCAAAACAAAAGCACACAGGCTCTGAGTCGTGCCATAAGAGGAAGAGACCTCTGTGTAACCCAATAATTGATTTATGCATCTCCGTTGTGGCACTGCTATCCTCTGCAATGAGAGACTCATCACAGAAACAAGTTACAGGCTGGAAGACAAGCCACTTGAAGGCTACATAAGTCCTGTCAGAGCTATCTTGTTGCTCTTCTCACCACAGACTAAAAATAGTTTACATTTTTGTCTTTCAGTAGCTTCATGTAAGGTACCATCTTTCTTGCAATATTTTTAATTTTTTTTAACTTGTAAGTTTAAAAAAAGGAATACATTTCTCCGCCCCATCAAACTCACTGTTCAACTTGAAATTAAAGCTAGGTTCTTTGGTTTTGAGCAAAGGCCACCTCTCACCTTCAGCTAAACTCAGTCCCTCCTATTACTGTCCTTTGTAGCATTTGTGCAGAACCTGCCCTGTGGGTTTGTGTTGTAAAATCATAAGTGATCACTATCAGTGGGCTTCCATGGTGCTGAGGTAGGAGAAGAAGGTTGGCAGATTCCTGTACCACCATTTTTGGAAGTTGCACCGATTTCTGCTGGGAGACAGATGGGACAGCAATAGCTCTTGTACAGAGGTTAATAGAACAGCCATTCCCACAGTAAAATTCATGTCCTTCACATCCTTGACAGGGAAGTGGGTCCAACAAGCCTCATTCTACAGGCCTCTTATTTCTAACGTTCACCCTAATGCTGGCCTTTTCTCCTACCTCTTTCCTTACTAATAGCATGTGCAGTCTGGCTGCCTCTCACTTGGGACAGACAAATTCAGCATCACCATCAACATTGAGAAACCTTGAACATGTTAGAGGACATGTTCCAGCCCTCCCTCCAGACCTAGGAACTTGATCCACAGATAGGTGCATGTCCTGCTTCTAGCTGGGGAGCACAATGTTTTTGAGTTCAGTGCTGCATAGAGTGCTGCAGTAGTATTTCTGCCGCCACAGCTGGCATCTGATTTCACCTTCTTGTCAGGCTCTTAAAATAAAATAATTCATGAAGACAAGCAAGGAAAGAGTTCTGCTGAAGTTCTAATTATTTTTTCTCAGGCATAGACAAGTGTAATGATACAGCACTACAAATTAAATATTCTAATGCAAATCAGGTTCATTTCTGAAAGTCACAGTGACCTGAGCAGCCACCCAGAATAAAATATTGCCAGAGTTCCCTCAACCAAAGGACAAGTCTAATGGTTCTCACAACACACAGAACTGTAGGAATAGATTTTTTCTCAATCTTGTGTACAAATGCACACAACTTGAAATTCATTCCTCTGAAGAAAATGAGGTGACTAGCATCTGTATAAGAAACTCATGCAAATTCTAATAAGGTATTAAAAAATCGTGATGTACACAGCTATTCTATATCTCTTATGTTTAATTCTGAATTGTAAATAATTTATTTTAAAAACTAAACAAACATTCATTGGGTTTTAGTAATTGAGAGAACACTAGATACAAAATGAATATCCAACAAACAGCAAAGGAAATAAAGAGGTAATGGAAATGGTCTTAAAAGATCCAAATAACTTGAAACCATGGTTCAGTGTACCTCATTTTCTCCTCCCAGAACTTCACACTTTTGAATCTCATTCATGTTCTTGTTTAGTTCCTTCTTAAGCAAGACTTCAGCATTTTTACGTGCTGCTGCAATACTATAGTGAGTTCTATGACTTGCAGTAGTTAACACTGCGATACGATGGCCTTGTACTTAATTAACATGTCTACTAATGACATTCATGCTCTGCTCTGTAAGATGCGTGACTAAAGATGCACTGCTGTAGGTAACACCTGCCACAGCTCTTGGAATAGCATTTCATTGCCAGCTCAGCTTTTGATGGACGGTTGCAGAGAAGAGGGACTCTGCATATAAGCAACAAGCAGGTACGAGCAAGTTGTCTGTCCACATTGGTTCTCTGTTTACAGGAATGTTTGACATGGGTGGGTGTCAATGCGAGCAATGATCACTGATGTCCAAGTACACTTAATTTTCCTTTGTTTCGCAACCTATTTAAGAATATAGGCTGTAAGGACCATGAAATAAAGGTTGACCAGTTGTTAACTTTTTTCATCACATGGATGTGTCACAGCTGAAAGAGTGGATTCACAGTATTTTAAATCCTGCATATTTATAAATGCATAAAGAAATTTCACAAGAGCCTTGTATGGGGACCTCATAAGAGACGTCAAGCAACAAGTCTGGATTCTCTTAGAAAGAATAAAGAATCACTTCAACTCATGCCAAAAGTTTCTTTTAAAAATGCAGTGTTTTTCCTGTCTGCCAGTGTGCTATACATTTGTTTATTTAAATAAGTCTAATGTGAGATTCACAAATATGTGGTATGTCTCTGATATGACTAAGCTAGGGGCAACTGGCTTAGCACAGAAATCCCTAGGAATACATCTGAAGCCCTCAGATGAGCAATAAGCCCGTTGATGGCGTCTCTGACCTCCTCTGTGGGAAAGCTTCTGCCCCAGAACACTCCAGTGACGATCAGAAGGACTACGTGGCTGAAAGCTGCTTAAGGACAACAGCACAGTTCAAACCCTACTAAGTCACTGATGCTTAGCAAAACTTTAGAAAATTACAGCAACTTTTTGTTGCCGTTTTACTGTAAAGCATAAAATTAACCGACAGCATTCCTCTCAGCCATGCGTCAATGCATGGGTCTGCAGTGTTTGAAGTCAGCAGGATTAGTCTGACTGTTGGACCACGAGTCAAAAAACACAGTGATTCAGGTCCCATATGACTAACAGGGGCTAGATATTGTTACACCTCATCTCCTATAAAGTGCAATTCACTGAGATTATTCCTAATTTTTACAACTGTCTGAGAAAAGCATCTAACTTGGTCTCAGGCGATGCCCTGAGCTGCATTCTACCCTGAACAGTCCATCTCCACCAGGTGGGGACTTCTCCACCCAGAAGTCCTCCACAGTGTAAAGGACTTAATATCCTCCCTCCCTACCAAAAAAGGGAGGGGCTGAGATGGGCATAGTACCCAATATTTCCTAGTCGAATACACTGCAGTGAATAATCTGAAGTTTTGTAGGACTCAATTGCAGTCCTTGAGAAAGATAAAGGATATGCTCAGTCAAAAAAAAAAAAAAAAGAAAAAAAAGAAAAAAAAAGAAAAAAAAGAAAAAAAAAGAAAAAAAAGAAAAAAAAAGAAAAAAAAGAAAAAAAAAGAAAAAAAAGAAAAAAAAAGAAAAAAAAAGAAAAAAAGAAAAAAAAGAAAAAAAAGGAAAAAAAGAAAAAAAAAACACAAAATAAATCAAACAACCTTGCTTGCTGTTAAGATAATAGGGTGGCATTTATCAAAGAGCTTAATTAATGAAAAAACACTTTGAACAGCATTCATGTGGTTATAAACCAAGTTTCACTGTTTCAATTTTTTTTTTAAAAGTCCAAACAAAAAACAAAACAAAACAAAAAAACCTACATCTTCAGTAGCACCCATTAAGGTGTACATACAAGTGTACTTTTCTTCTGATTTATCTCCTTAAATAAAATTTCCAGGTTGTTTGTCAGTCTAGCTTACTATTACTCACCTAACTGCTGACTATCGCAGGTAACGCTATCTGAGAAGCTAAGTCATGTCATCTTTAAGAAACTGTCTCTTGAATGACCTTTGCTAGACGAATAGTAAGGAACTGGGAATCATTCTTCCCCTTTAAGGGTATTGCTTTTCCAAGAATGATCAAGAGGAAAATGTAAATATTAGCCATATCTCTTCCCTCCTATAAAGAGGAAATGCCACTCCCTGTGCCACTACAAGAGTAATACAATGCTCAAACTGTTGGAGAGAGAGGCCAGTCAGCTTCTGGGAGAGGCAAAGGGCTGCCTCAGCCCCCGACTGGAGCAGCAAAGTCAGGGAGCAGCACCTTGACAGGAGGTTAACACTGGCAGCTCTCCTTTTCTTATGTTTATTTGAGTGTGTTTCAGGGAGATCACTGACAGTAGAATCCACAGGACTTAAAGACTCAAAAGGCCTTCTCTTCATGCATCCTTAGAAAGCTCTGGCATCCTCCCTCCTTCCCTTGCCACTACTGCCAAGTTCACTGCTGACTGTCAGACTTACACCCTATTAAAACAAGACTACAGGAGCAAAGGCTTGTCCACAATCACCTTTGCAAGCTGCTTAGAGTCCTGCAGTGATGCTGGATCATTGCCCTAAGGCATCTCACTTGGGTTCTTTAATGTTCTTCACTCTAAATTACCGATGCTTCAAAAACCTCTCTGAACTGCCCTTTTCAGCTCCTCATCCTGCCAACTTAGCCATGAGGAGCCTTAAGAGGCACATTCACAAGGCCCAAGGTTTATTCTCATTTCAGAGCATGGGTCTCCCAGGCGATTCTAAGTCCCTCTTTTCTTGCTTCAGCCCCATTAGTATTTTCTACCTAGCACACACATTATAAATGCACACAAATACAGATGATAATGTTACTATTCTGCTTTCTTTACAAGATCTGCTTTTTAAAGTCTCTCCTGGTAATAAGCAGAAGCAACTACTACTTGGAAAGAAACAGCATCAGCAGCATTACGTAAATAATTAACGAAACCATTCTTTTAGATTGCATTATGCAAAGAGGAATAAATCATCAGACAAGCATTAAATATTTCATTAAAGTTATTGTAAAGTTAGAGAATCAGGTGTCCTATATAATTTCAGAGCATGGAATAATCATCAATACGTTTAAGAACTGCCTCTTACCCCTTCGCAGCACTGAAGGAGATGGATTGTCTTGAATTCTACAGACACTAAATTTTCTACATCCATTAAGATTTCTAGAAGGCTGATCATCACAGTTTCCTTGGAGGGGAAGACATGCACACAGGCCTTTTTAAGGTCTCTCAGATTGGGTAGCCAGAAATTGAGGCATGCAAAATTGCTAATCATTTTTGAAACTTCCTGAGCTAGCATTGAGAAGTTGTGTCACTGAATGACTATTAAAAAGCGTTATCCACCTCCCTCAGTTATACAGTAAAACTATCCTCTAAAGAAAGAAACAAGACAAAACCCAATCCAACAGCCTATTTATAGTGTCGTCAAGAGAACATCTGATATAGTAGCATCAGAATTAATAAGTAAAAAACCACTGAGCTCATCCAGCCATGTAGCTTACTCTCCCAATCATTTATAGAATCATAGAATCATAGAATCTTAGGGGCTGGAAGGGACCTCGAGAGATCATCTAGTCCAACCCCCCTGCCAGAGCAGGGTCACCTAGAGTACATCACACAGGAACTCATCCAGGTGGGTTTTGAATGTCTCCAGTGAGGGAGACTCCACAACCTCCCTGGGCAGTCTGTTCCAGTGCTCTGTCACTCTCACAGTAAAAAAATTTTTTCGGATATTCACCTTGAATCTCCTATGCTCCAATTTACACCCATTACCCCTTGTCCTATCACTGGTCATCACTGAGAAAAGCCTAACTCCGTCCCCCTGACACTCACCCCTTACATATTTGTAAACATTGATGAGGTCACCCCTCAGTCTCCTTTTCTCCAAGCTAAAGAGACCCAGCTCCCTCAGCCTTTCCTCATAAGGGAGATGTTCCACTCCCTTAATCATCTTCGTAGCTCTGCACTGGACTCTTTCAAGCAGTTCCCTGTCCTTCTTGAACTGAGGGGCCCAGAACTGGACACAATATTCCAGATGTGGCCTCACCAATGCAGAATAGAGGGGGAGGAGAACCTCTCTTGACCTACTAACCACACCCTTTCTAATGCACCCCAGGATGCCATTGGCCTTCTTGGCCACAAGGGCACATTGCTGGCTCATGGTCATCCTCCTGTCTACCAGGACCCCCAGGTCTCTTTCACCTACACTACTCTCCAGCAGTTCCGCTCCCAACCTGTACTGGGACATGGTGTTGTTCTTCCCCAAATGTAAAACTCTGCACTTCCCCTTGTTGAATTTCATCATGTTTCTCCCCGCCCAACTCTCCAACCTATCTAAGTCTCTCTGAATGGCAGCACAGCCTTCTGGTGTGTCAGCCACTCCTCCCAGCTTAGTGTCATCAGCAAACTTGCTGAGGGTACATTCTATACCCTCATCCAGGTCGTTGATGAAGATGTTGAACAACACCGGTCCCAGCACCGACCCTTGTGGGACTCCACTAGTAACACACCTCCAACCAGATTCTACCCCATTGACTACAACTCTCTGACTCCTTCCTTTCAACCAGTTCCTAATCCACCTCACTTCCTGGTCACCAAACCCATACCTGATCAACTTATCCACAAGGATGCTGTGGGAGACGGTGTCAAATGCTTTACTGAAATCAAGATAAACCACATCTACCGCTCTACCATCATCTATCCACCTAGTAATTTCCTCATAGAAGGCTATGAGGTTAGTCAAACATGATTTACCCTTGATAAAACCATGTTGACTGCTCTTGATGACCCCAACATTAGTTATTTCAGGAACAATGGATGTTGTGTCTTGTGATTTTTGATAATGACACATTTTCACTTAACTGGCTGATAAATTTTTAGTACTACTATTGACTTTTCAAAACAGAAAATAATTTTTGCAACACAGAGCTCACCTGGAATTGAAAAAGTATAAATATTTTGCTTTTTATCTGGTTTAATCTCTCTTTTTAACTCTCTGTGAGAGTGACAGAGCACTGGAACAGGCTGCCCAGAGAGGTTGTGGAGTCTCATTCACTGGAGACATTCAAAACCCGCCTGGACACGTTCCTGTGTGACCCTGCTCTGGCAGGGGGGTTGGACTAGACGATCTTTTGAGGTCCCTCCCAACCCCTAGGACTCTGTGATTCTGTGATTCTCTGAATTGTGTGCACATAACCTGGACACCTTCAGTTTCTAATATCCAGCCTACATTGGAGAAAGTCACTAAAAAAAAAAGAGTCAGAGCTCTATAAACACAAGAGCTTTTTTGCTTGCAGTGTCTCCACATATAAGCAAGATATGACCACAACATTTTATTTCTCTTCCTCTGCCATTGTTCTAGCTTATGTGACAATACACACTAAAGCCATTAATACAGAACTTCTACTTCACTATAAAAAGATAAAGGGAGCTGTGAAAGTTCTTACATGGATAGAAATTATTTTTAAACAGCAAGAGAAAATTTAAGTTTACCTTCAGAGTAAAAATTTTATTTCTAGAGGATTTTAGATGGTGGGAGGTAGTGAAACTGTGCAATATGCAGAATAATAAACTCTACAATTAAAAGACATGTGAAGCAGTGATTATTAGGGAAAATTTTAATTTTAAAACTCACTGGCAGTATGCATGTCTGCATGTAGTAAACATAAAGATTCACAGTCTAAATCCTAGCACCCAAAGACTGAATGATACAACTCTTTCTTAAAAGCACAGGAAGGAAGCATTTTCAGCAGTTGGGTGAAATCAGAATTGATATCAAAACATAGGCTCTAAGATCAGAACCTTTTAGAAAAGTACAGCAAAATTTCCTTAAAGTACAGGTGTCACAAAAATATTACAAAACTGAAAATTTCCTCATCCTAAATGAGTGAATATTCAAGCATAGATTCTGTCAGTTTAGCAGTTGTATCTTCAGTAAGCAGCAGGAGCAGTTTCATAGCTGGAGCAGGGAGGTCCTGGGTTCTGAGCCAAAAAGTGCTACTGACTCATTACCATATTGGAAGGGTGTTTGACTGCATCTTGTTTCCAAAGCAAGATGCTGATACAGGTTTAGCACACAGTTACTCACAGCAGCATGATGAATATGCAAAGCTTTCTCTATATACATATATGTGTGCGTGTGTGTGTGTATATATACACACACACCAAAGCACTTGGTTGATTCTCTCCTTTTCTCCTAACTGCACCAGCCCTATGGATTCTGTCATCTGATCCAGCATCCTACTCTTAGACAGCCTTTGTAATGCCAAATTAACACAAAAGTATTACATCTGCAGTTCATTATAAAGCCCAGCTGTGCCAGCTGGGCATGGGTTTTGTCCTTTGCCCAATTTAGACAGAAAATGGACAGCAAGGCACAGCCCAGCCCAGAATACACAACATCATACTTTATCTCAGCTAATGGGCCCTACATGTTCTGCAACAGGACCTGATGCATTCAAACAAAATGTTCTTCAGTCTCTAGGGCTGCTGTTTTAATCAGAATTATTATTCAAACTTCTCCTAAAACAAATTAGTCAAGATGCAATTATTTTACTGAGTGTCTAGTCAATCTCTGCTGTGCCATGATCAAAATATACCAGATCAATACCTTTGAAAATTATATTTTGTTTATTTAGCCTATAAGAGGCACATCCCTCCACCCTTTCTCAAATGCAGTAGCCAGATAACAAATCAATCATCTTTGCACAACACCCAGCACAGCACTATTATCCTGCTTTTTCTTAGCAAACAAAACTGAAATCCACATCATGACACAATGAAACACCAGTGAGATACAAAGCACTGAGCATATTACTTGATATTATTCTGCAGAGAGCATGTGTGCAGAGAGCTCAATTGTCTTCCAACCAGCGATGCACTGTTGTTGTATCTGACTTGTGTTAGTCTATAACATCACATAATTCTAACAGCAAACTTGAGATTAAAATAGGCAAGCAACAAACTGGACCATTTCCCAGAAAGGTCTCTGAAGGCAGTCTATCCTTCCCAGCAACTAGTTAGCGACCAAGGGATGATTACTGTGGATTAAATAATTAGTTAATAAAACAAAATATCAAATCAGAAACACTACTGCCAGCACTTCACAGTCACAAGGCCCATTGCAATAAAATAAAAACCAAAAAGCTCTATAATCATTTTTATTTTAGCACAAAGTTAACTAAAGAAATAGAAAAAGAGAGGTTTAGAGACACACGACAAAGATGGAAGAAATCCAGACTAAAAGAAATCTTTCAAGGAACATGAAGGAAAAGAAATCATTGTTATTCAGTAGCTTTAATAGTTTGGCTAAATTTAAACTAGTCGAATCTCCTTACACTGCATTTTACCTTTGTGGATACTCTGTAATAATTCACCCATTTAGAAGCATTGGGGCAAATTGAGACTTAGCTCAAGCAAGTATAGTTTTCCTAAAGTTAGAATGTTCTTGTTCATTTGTACCAGGACAAACCAAAACTGTTTGCCAAGCAAAAGCCAGAAAAAATGAGTTAGTGTTATATTCTGAACCTTTAGAACTTACATGCTCCTCAAGTTTTCTAGACAACGGGCAGTGCAGACATGAGGAAAGATTAGCTGAGCCATGTAATCCAGTACAGAAGACCAAAGGAGACACTGCAGGATTAAAACACATTCATGCAGATCATAGAACGTTTATACTGCCTCTATTACTCCACTCCATACACCAGAGCAGCAAAGGCCAACATGGTAGCTGAGAAACCCTGACCTTGGGTTCAAATGGGATAAATACTTGAGATTTCTAGGTAGAGAGAATGTTAGTCTGACTGAGGCAAGGAAAATTCCAGTACAGTTTTGAGGAGTAGTAGCAAAATTTGATAGGTACCTAACAAAATAGTCTTATAAGGCTAAAGAATTTGGCAGGTTCCCTCTGAATTTATTTTTTTTTGCTTGCACACCAGCAACCCATGAACTCTCCAGAGGCTTTCTTTGAAGGTTTCCTTCACTGTTTCTTTCTCCCATGTGAAAAACAGTAAAATAATATTGTATCAATGATAAATCAAGAAGGCTACATGATCAACCCCAGAGAGTTCAGGGAGTTTCAGACTTCAGGTTAACCCAAGTTTCACCCCTGTATATGCACGTGTTTTCACTCAGTTCATAATGTACATCAACCATAAATTGATAGACCCAACAGATTTATTGTGTTCTATGTAAATTAACACACTTATAAGATACTTTACCACATATTTGTTTAGTTCTAATAAGTCATTAAATAATATTCACTACAAATCTAAAAATTGTCTTTTGGTCTTTCACTGTATTACTAACTTATTTTAACAATTTCCTTTCAGCTTCATCTCAATAGGGATGTTGTAATAATTATTAGTTTAGGTTATTACAAACACAATCTGATATATCAGCTATTTAAATCCTTTTTGGTATTAAATACTGTAATTTAAAAAATATATAATGTATTATAGCAGAATCAAGTTTATCTTTCCACTAAGAACAGAAGTCAGGCTTCTGGTATGTTACCATTTCCTCCAGACTCACTATAGTATGAGCTGGTGCTTATTAACATTCCTAAATTACCAGGTAGGATGTCAATAGCTACAAATTTCATCCCAAAAGACTTAGAAAAATTTTACATTGTCTGAAATAAACTGTTTAAAATTACAAAACATACTCTTACTATTACAAACATGTAGAACACAAGTTTTAGTCAGCTGTCAGACTGCAGTATCTATGTTCTGTCTAAGCTTGATACCTTAAATATTACAAAGGCAAGACATTTTTCAGAAAGATGAATCCCTTTCCCAAGGTCAACAGGCAGTAAGTGAAGAGTTTATGGAATCCACTTTAAAAAATTAACTAAAAAACCCTTCCAGCTTGAAGGTCTCTCCAAAGTTGAAAATTATAGAACAAAATTTTCAAATTCTCAAACTCAGAATGTTACCAACCTGAAATTCTTTTGTTTTCCCTTCAGCCAGCATCAATATGTCAAATCTTTTTCCAAGACAGTACAGATTTGCAATTCCTTGACACTAAAGCACCAAAAATGCTTATGTCATCCAGCATCAGGAAAATACCATTAGCTGAGGAAGACATGAACAAACATATCTGCACAGGTAGGCCAATTATTTTTCTCATATCAAATAATCAAATTCCCAGTATTTTTTCACCAAACACGTTAGGTATACTAATTTTTCCAGATTATTCTTGTTTCTTAGCCATTTTTCAAAGCTCTGTAGGTACCTCTACATTTTTGCCACATTCGCTCGTGCATTCAGAACGGCTTTTGCATTTGCCATCATCTGTATGTTTAATTATTATGCTGTTTACTTGACTTTTCAGATCATTGATAAAGATGTTAAAGAAAATAGACTCAACACTTATCTCCATAGCACTATTGGACATCTCTCTACAATCCATTCCTTTTCTATTTATCAGTCTGTAAAGATTTTTTTTCTGTACAAATCATATTGGAGTTGGGTCCCTAGCAAAAATCCAGCTTCTCATTCACAACAAACCAGTCTGTCTACAGCATGTTTCATCTAAGCCACCATAATAATCCATCTATGATAAGAATATATCATAAAAACTAGATGATGTGTTGAATCAACAATGATTGATGAAATTTTTCCTGGATTACTTTAGGAACTGGTCAGGGCAATCTGAGAGCTGCCCGATATTACTTCCATGAATTCATAGAAGTTGTTTAGTATCTCTGAAGTTTAAAGTTTTAAGAGCTCTTGGTAGGACACAAGCAGAACCCAGAATCATCCATTCATGTGTAAAATACACTGGAATTAATAATAAAGCAACCTTTTTCTTATATCATAGCAGCTTGCAAAGTTCAGCATGGATTTGTCAAAAGCATTTAGATTCTTCTGCTAGAGTATGCAAACAACGAGAACATAAAAATGAGTAAGCATGTGAGAGGCTTTGCAGCAGCTTTTCTTGCACATAAAACAACTGGTATGAAAACACAAGCAGATCAGGATAAATATATGTGAGTAAAATCTAAGAAGAGGTACTACCAGCTTTGGGGTGTTGTAGGTGAAGAAACTTGTAACCTCATCACAGGTGAATCATAAAACAGCAGGAGGAAGGTTCAGAAATCTAGATCTCTTTTTTGGTGGTTATTTCTTGAGGCCTTGATATGTTACAATACTGCATTATTAGTTAAAAATATAGAGACTAATGATTTACCAAGACATCTGACAGCTAGGAAAGAACAGGTGACTTTAACATCTCCACTATTATAATGACTTCAATCGGTTGCATGTCACACAACCAGTCGTACAGCAAATAATCTGACAAATTGCAAAGAAAGGAATTCTAGGCATAGCTAACAGATACTTTGCTACAAAATGCTGGAACTTCTAACTAACAGCAAACATTTGCCAAGTTTCAGAAGACTAAATAACCAGTCTGATTTAAATCACAGCCCTTAAGAATTGATCCATCATGAACTGACCTGGCACCACATGTTCTTTTCCATGTACTAATTAAACTAAGCTGAGATTTTACAGAGAGCAAGGCACAGGAAAGTGCTGTAAACTGCTAATCTCTCAATCCCTAAAAAAAAAAATTAGCAAATTAGCTTAATTGACTGCTGCCCCAAAGCTATGCTGGTATTTAAAATTATAGCACAAATGTTATTGCAGTAACACTGTTTACCAGGAAACACATGCCACTGGCATCATCCAAACAGTTTGAGGTAATTGCACTTTTGGGGCATGGAGAGAAGGAATAGAAGACCTGGCACCTCAGGGCAAGTCACATCTACTCCCCATCTCAAGTCAAATAACAGCACAAATCAGTCCTTATCCACCCCCTACGCCCTTCTTTTCTCCCTAATATTACACACAAGGTGCACAGTGAAAAGAAGACCCACAGCAACAGTTGAAACATAATTATGTCAAGTTTATAAAAAATAGTTCATAGCACAAGCAGCTAAACTATTTCAGCCAGCAGCCTCTCCATGGGGAGAAGCACTCAGCTACACAGCTTCCACGAAGCCAGTATGCCTCTAGCAGTAAAAGCATCCCAGGGCATCTATAGAAGGCTTACACTGGAGATATTACAGTCCATGCAGTTGCACTTATATCCAACTCAGTCTGCTGGCCAATGGGGAAGAACAAGGAACACGTCAACTTGTCTTTCAAGCAGTATGTAATTAGCCATTACCCTGACTCTGGGGGGACTTTACACTTTCCACTGCCTCCCCTCCATTGAGCAAAGGGAAGAGAGAAGGATGGAGTTTTCCATCTCCCTTGTTGAGCCACACCTAGCAAACACCCAAATGTGCAAGAGTAAGCACGCCCAAAGGCTTTACTGGGACATCTCTTTGTCACAGGACTGAGCTGTTTACAAGTTTGGGTACAAAATGAATTAACTTCAGCACAACACTCAGACAGGACACTTGCCAGAAAACTATTTTAGGTTTAAGAGCACGCAAGGTAGCATTACAGCTTTCAGCTGACCAATACCCAAGGTTTTTTCTGTCTCACTGTTAAAGAAACGAACATGAGACCCATTTCAGCTGCCTCCTCCGCTCATGTTTTTTTACCAGCTATATTGATTTAAACTGATCAAGAGAAGCAAAGAGATATGGCAACGACAAGTCTTTGCCCTGAGGACTCCAATTTTCATGGCCATAGCAATTCAACCACAAGTTTAATCTTGCACATGCAGAAGGTAGGTACCACTCCACCTGAGTAGAAATACAAAAACTTCTTTGTCTCCTTCCCCTGCACATAAAGTTAAATTGTAGGGCTTTGACATTGTAGGTGGATGTATTTGGGATCATTCTCCTCCTAAATTGCAGAAACAGAAATAACGACCAGGATAGTTCCCATGGGGCAGCCTCTTGTCCATCACATCAGGTAAAACTGGATTTTGTAACAACATGGTCAGCTCTGCCATGGTGTATGGATACAGAATGAGTTCAGGCCTTTTTTTCACTACTTTAGATGTAGCCTTAAGCAGTTCAAGAGACATTCAGCGATGGGAAAATATGGTTAAAACACTCTCATGCTCAGGGAAGCTCTTCCATTGGAAATCAGCTCAAACAAAAGAAGAAAAACCTGCAGGGTTGGAATTGGCCATATCTGCCAAGAACATCAGAAAAATATCAAATAGATAATCAAGAGTGAGGTGTCAGGATTTGGTATAATGTGCTTTGGACTGGCACTGATTTTTTGGAGCAGAGGAAATGGTATATTCAACCTATCTGTACTTCAGAAAAGCATTTGATGCAGTGCTACATGAGATCAGCTAAAATATAGGAGAGAACAACCAGTGTGATGGAGCAGGGACTAACTAAAAGGAGTTGTGCTGAAAAGTACAAATGCTGGAAAGGGATTAACAATGGACCTTTCTGAAGCTCAGTGTTGGGACTGATATTGCTCACTATATTCATTAGTATCCTTACCGAAGCAATCTTACTACAAGCCACACACTTTTCTTTCTCAAGCAAATGCTTGGATAAAATATTATCTTTCTTTTGTGCCTCAAACCTCAACAAAATTTCCCCTCAGGTAAACCAAAAAGAGAGCAAAACTAAAAATTGTGTTCCTATCACTACCTAAAAATCTGTTACTTGCTCTGGCTATTTTTGAAAGCAATGTGTTTTTATAGTAGAGGGGAGGAATCACACCAAGCTCTAAACCACCCAAGGTCTTCAAGACTAACTGAACATTAACAGGTAAATTAAAACTAAAAGCATTTAGAATTCAAACTGAAAAGCTGCTTTAGATCTTAGAAGTTCAACACATTTTCACAAGTTTAAAAAATTCATAAATCAAGTACAAGTCCTATGTTACTGAAAAACTTCCATGCTTGAAAGGCGTGAAAATTAAGGTTTATGACCAAAACGTCAACAGAACTTTAAGATACTTGAACAACACTAGTCAATCCTATGATAAACAAATTCTTACAAATATCACATCATTTCACAGGAAACAGCTTTCAAATATATATCTTTTGTTTTCATGCTTAGAGGCAAATAGGAACACTGATGAAAATGCAGATAGAGTTGTACCAGATATCAAGAATGCCAAAACAAGCTGTTAAAAGCTACAAAAAGAGCAAAGCTGGAGTAGCTCAAACTGCTCTACAGGACATAGGCTCTGCAGAGAATATATTGCAGAATAAATTCAGCTGATTTATCTTCTTACGCATCAAGTGAACAAAGGAAAAGAGAACTGCTAAACTCCCAGTATATTTGTACTTTTCCTTAATGTTACAAACTATGTGTCAAAGTCACAGGTAAGCCTGAATCATTAATTTATGACCAGAAAAAAATACTGCAAAGAATTGGTACACATGTATACAAGTAAAATCAATTATGAAAGATAGAAAGAGTAGGAACAATAGATAAGAAACTGTTAAAGCATTGCCTGCTCTCCAGATACTATTTTAAAGAATAAGTTTCAACTCAGATTTACTGACAAATCATGTGTTAAAGACAATTACCTTTTTTTCATCCTCTGTATTTACTTATAATTTTTAAGCTGACTTGACCTTTTCCTTTTCCCACAGAATAAATGAAACACGTTTTTCCTTTCACTTAGCAAAATAGTTAAGTAATCAGAAACCCAGTAGTATGGTTTTTTATGGCAAATGTGGCTGTTGACACAAGGAGCTAAGTTATCATAAGTGCATGGACAGAGCATTATGGGACAAGTTCACACATCTCTTCTCCGTCCCAGGACACTGCAACAATTTATAGGTATATCTACTGGCTGCTATACTCTGCTGAAGACCACAAGGCTCCAGAATAATTAATCCCTGCACAAGTATGGTGACATTACAGATCCTGATCAGGCAAAGACATGCAGTTGCTTTTTTGGTGAACAAATTGGCATATATTCTTCCTTTACTCCAGGAGATGAAAATATGGACTCAGTAAAGTTCAAGTGGTGCACAACGACAACATCTAATCCAGAAGTCCTGGGACTTTTTACATATTTACCCTGTTAAAATTCTGAATAGTTCAATTGACAGAGCAAGTTAATTTTATAAGTGTTTTCCATTATGTAGCTCTGCAGTTTTGATTCTTGGTAGGTACCCTTAACCCAGACTTAATATATCTGGGAAAGACAGCCTTGGGACCATATCCCACAGAATTTACAGTGACCTCAGGCAGGATGAATTTTAGCCAAAATCCCTGCAACAGCACTTTTCTCCATCAAACCTGCTTTTTCTTTTCTATCTCAGCTAGGCTTTGAGAAAGATAGAAAGGAATCTTAAATCAGTGCAAGATACCTTACAATTATTCCCCAAAACCTAAATATCTTACCCACTCCCCCACTCTGTCCCAACTGTCCAGTTGTAAAGGTTTTGCTTGCTAGGAAATGTTTTATTAAAAGGCTTCATTTGGCTTATTTCACAACAGGCCAAAACTAGATTTTAAACCTTTCAAATTCTTGTAAAAAAACTGCTGTTTCAAAGCATCCCCCAGTTTTAAGTCCTGCCATGCTGCATGTATGACAACCAGCTACTACCAATGTCCAGCACATTTGGGATCAGAGAAGAAAAGAATTATTCAAAGCTTGTCAGTGAAGAATTCTCATTACCCTGGGAAATCTACCATGCCAGGCTGGGACAGCCATTTTTGCCATCCTGCACCACAGTTAGTCTGCAGAAGAAAAGACCAGAGCAGAATAAAAGTGAGAATCCTTGTGAATCTGCTTGCTGTCGATGTTTGGTCATGAGGAGCCCTAGCAACATGGACTCAGCACCCTACAGCCAGCTTCTCTGATGTCCTCCAACTTCCTCCACTCCAGGTTGCATTGCAGTCTAGCAGGATAGCCCTGGGTTGTTTGTCCTACTTGAGCTATACCAACATGTTTTCTATTGGAAACACAACAATTTATCTTTCGTTTTCAAATTCAGAAATTTCCAATGCAAAGAAGCTCTTGAGGTTTAATGAAATTCCAGATTATGCAGTTCAAATATCCTTATACATAATGGACTACTCGTTGTCTTTTAGTTAAAAATAAATTGGCCATATATTCCACTCAGAGTAGTTTAGTAGCTGTGTAATTTACATAATTTTAAATTATACAACCAATAAAGTACTAATTATTGTACTTTTCTATTTGAATTTGCAATAAAAAGGTTTAAGACTTTAATTAGTATAAAATCAAGTCATTCAATTGCTATTTTTTGACATGGTATAACTGCAATAAAATCAAGCTACAAAGTACTTTCAATAGGTGGCTTAGGATACATTAAAGTAGATCTTTAAGAACTATGTTGATTTAATTGCAAATTAACAGAACTTATATAATACGGACATATTAAGAATCCATGTACTTCCTAGAGGGAGAAATATAATTTTATGGTTTAATAGAAGTGTGAAAGTTTTGGCTACAATATCTCAAACACTATGTTCTCAAAAGAAATTGATTTGGCCCAGGTCCAGGAAAAGATCTGCTGTCTGAAATCCTGAGTTTGTTTTGCTCAACTCCTGGATGTTTAGATCCAGAGCAGAATCCAGGGTTGGTACAAGCAGTTAGTCTGCTTGTGTGATATATATCCTCGGCATCTCAAAACTCTTACTTCCATTAATTAAAAAAAAATAAAATTAAAAAAAAAACACTGAGTGCTTTGCACTAGTTTGTCCCTCAGCAGACCCAGGAGAGAAGCCTTGAAGAAAGGTCAGTCTCTCAAGCAGCCATCTGTCTTAGTACACCTAAGAAGGCAGAGAAGGCAAACGAATGACACACAGAGCAGAACCCACAGAGAGAAGGGCTCCCCTGATTTGGACATATATAGTTCTCTATACAGAACAATTTTCCTTAGGCTGCCATTGCTGGATTTACGCAAGTTTAAGACCATGGCATTTGCACTCCAAATTTTGGCACTACCCAGATTTCCAGATGGCTGATTACTTGGCTTACATTTACTTCTTATTTCTGTCTTTGAAATTCTACATCTACACAACAAAAACATACAAAATAGCTGTACCTCTCTGCCTGTAGATACACGATGTTATATTTGGCTGCTAAGTCTTGCAAAAATGTTAGCCTCTGCAGCAACAGCCATAGCTGTTTTTCCCAAATTGGTGAAGCCAACCACCCCCCAAACATGTTTAAAAGCTCAGAGGGAAGGCAGGAAGGTTATTCAAACAGTAACAATCTAACAGTTCAGTTTTTAATTATTTTTAGGCAAGAAGGGTTTCTTAGTGACACACTGACACAGTAATTTTTTATTCATTGTTAAGCCACTTCCAAGCAGTGTGCATACACAGTCTGCTGTGAAGTAGGTTTCTAAATGTAACGGTTTCTAAATCAGTCTAGTTAATTTTCCTAGAAAAATCTTGGAGCATTCCTGTCGAAACTCTCAGACATAAAGCAATCCTTTTCAGACAGGTCTTAAATATTTGTCCCCTCACTCTGAATTATTCCTTTCAGCTACATCATTAAATTTGGATTGTGCAGATGAACACAGATTATAGTGCTGTTTACAGTTCCATAGCCATAGCGATGTAACGCTAATTTAGAAAAAGATATTAATCTGTAAAGTTAATTGCTTTTCTTGTTAGCAAGCCTTATCCTAGTCCTGTGGCTGATTATAAAGTAGTAGCATTGTCTGAAATTAAGCTCCATTGTCAACTGCAGACTCGTTTACTTAGGCAAAATGTACCACCAGGACAAATGAGTTTGCTTATGTTCCAAATTTCATTCTGCAGCTCAGAAGGGAACAAAAAATGTGCATTCTTAATGCATCCAAGCACCCCAATGACCATGAACACTTAACCTCCTAAGAACTTTGCTCTCAGTAGTAAAAGACCAAAACTACAAATATTATGAACTACAGCAAGATATTAAGGGAAAGGCACCACTAATGTCCCTAGGCCTGTCCCATGCAATAGCAAAGAATTTATTAGGTAAATATTCCAGCTATCCCAAGTGGCCTACTGTCTTCAACAGGACTATTCACAGCAGTTTAAATGAGCTGAAGCAAACTTTAAGATCTTATGATACATAATCAGGTCGTACTCAAGCTGTTCAAAACAGCAATAGTCTGGTTTGTCAGATTGTTTATACAAAAAAAAAAATATTATGTCATATTAAAGTTTACTCACACCAAGCAGAGGAGAAAATGCATGCAGATGACAGGAGACTGCACAGACTGACAAATGGTAAGCTGAAGTTCTCTGTTGCAATGCAGGAAATAAAAGAACTCAGCCTCATCTTTGCAAACTACACCTCACACGAAATGGCATGTGTGACTTTTCTGAGTAATTCTGCTGGGCCTCTAAGGCTTAAGGAGATAATTACCAATTATGATGGTCTAAATAATATCTTAATAGGGGCCAAACAAGTACATGCTGAATAGCATTTTGTCAGGCTGACAGCCACATAATTAGCCTCCTAAAAATAAAAACTCTATTTTGCTCTGTACTACACTTCATCTTTTCCTCTTCAAGAGGTACAAAGAAAGTTTAATCATCCTAAAGGCTGAAGAGCCTGAGAATAAGTATTCTCAAGTACTGAAGAGCCCTCTGTGGAGAAACATCACAGAATAGACAAATCTCTTCAGAGTGCAGGAGCATCTCTTCAATAATACAGCACAATTAATGCTTGCCATATTTAACATCAATAATCTGACCAGGGAAACTAACACCTTTTACCTTCATGGTTTCATTTTTTCATCTATCCTAAGGCATTTGCACTCCTTACTGCAAAATAATGCCAGTACTTCATCCATATTGCACAATAACAGTTTCTAAGAGAGAAAAGAAATTTTCTTTGAAGCTATCAAAGAGCTAAGGCCAAAAAAGTCCACAGTGGGGAAACAGAGCTGAGGGGAAGGAAAGAAAGAAATCTCTAAGGCAGATATCCATCAGTCACCAGGCATCTTTTCTTGGTAAAGAAAACAATTCTCCTGGTAATTACTGACACTCTTATTTCTCTACAAGTTGCAGATATACCACCCTAACTACCAAAGCAAACCTTTTCATTAGTTGTCTCTGACAACTACAAAGAGAAGTTGCCACATAATGCTTAGAACACATTTGCTTGAGAAAGAAGGAAGGTGGCAGCAATCAAGGGCACATGTGATCCTTTTACAAAAGCTGCCTAGTCTCAGGGATGGATAGTACAACTGAGAATATTTTCAGCCTTCCAGCTATTTGGGCAGAGAAGTGCAGAAGCATGAATCACAACCTGCATGATCTTTAAAGGGTCCTTTTGAGAGGAACACAGAAATTTTATCTTCTTTTTTTTTTCCCAGCCGCACTCACCACATAGCTAAGGCAAACCTCTGCAAGAAGGCCTCTTTTCTGACCTGCACTGATGCCTGCAAGGGCATTCTGGCAGTTTAACAACAGCCCTCAGTCAGAAGGCACAGAAGACACCCACAAACCACAGTGAGGAGGAAAGCTTTGGGACTGAGAGAAGGAGCCTTGGTCTCATAAAACAAATGAAAACTTTTGTTTCATTAGTTTGAGACACTGACTACTTACGTGGCATATGAGACTACAGAGATATGTAATAATAACTTTCTCTCCCCCTCAACTTGTAACTCTGTACCATGACTGTCCATCTGTAACAGATATAAGAGGTTCAGCTCAGTGCTGAAGAATTATCAATACATAAGAAAGAACTTAAAGGAGAAGTGCAAAACTAAGAACACAAGAACATCTGATAAAGAAAAACCAGTGAGAGGTCAAGATCCCAAAAAGCACATCATGTGCTCCCTGGAAAACAGAGGAGTGTTCATGCTGTGGTTATGCTGTCCAGAACAAGCATAATCCTTCTGCCGTCTATTCATTTGTGCACAAGCACACATTTGTAATCTAATAGCAATGCTTTTACACACTGCAAAAATATATCTCCTGTCAAGGAATACTTTCAGCCTCTCGCTTTTAACTCATTTTGATTACCTGAGCTTTGGATTCTTTTTTCTCAGAACTTCATATAGCTTTTACCAAATGGACCATCATATTGTTAATTTATATATTTATTAGTTCACTTTGTCCTTCTCCTTCTACTTTCAATCATGCATGTGATTCACTTCAATTTCATATAATCTCTTAATGTCATTAGTGTGTGCTTACATCCACTTGAAGGAAATTAGTGAAGACAATTTACTGAAAAAATTAAGATACCAGGAACACAAACACAACACAGGCATCAGTGATTGAGGGGGAAAAAGTCCAAGACTGCTCCAGGATCACATTTTATCACAATAATTATTGTAACTGTTATATCATCTCTTCACACCCAAATAGGGGAGTTACATATGAATAGAACTAGCTTTATGCATCTTATAAAGGCCCAGATGTAGAAATAGATCTTTAAATTTAATTCCCAGTCTCTCAAGTTTTTATTCCGAGTATTCAGAACTCAATCAGTTATACATCCTAATTTAAATAAATAAAGTAAATATCACTCTATGAAACATTGTATCAAATGCTGCACAAAAAATCCGAATAATAGCTACAATGTATCACTCCTTGCCTTCCCTTCAGCTTCCCTTTTTATGGTTTGATCTAGAAGTATAACCTAGTTTCCCTGGCAGTGTTAGATCTTCATAAAGAGACACCAATTGTCGCTAATAGCTCCATTATCCTCTGGAACAGACTTGTTTTTGAAATGCCCCTAAGTTAGGGAAAG
>NW_009954497.1:2021102-2043307 GCF_000747805.2 Chaetura pelagica
GAAAGACTGCTTCTCACTGTCAGTGTATGCAGTGGTGGGCTAGGATTTGCACTGATGCACAGTATCACAGAATATGACCTCTAGCAGTTGCCTGGTCCAGCACCTCACTCAAAAGACCAGTGAGTTCAAGCCACTCAGTCTTGTCAAGGCAAGTTTTAAAATTTTCAATGAGTGGAGACTGCACAACTTCTCTGGGCTCTCACTCCAGTGTTTTGATCACACTCCTTGAGCAGCAAACACCTCTTTGTATCTAATTGGATTTTCCTGCATTGCAACTTAAGTCCATTGCCTCTTGTGTTAGTACTGCATATTCACAAGATGTTTCTGGCTCTGTCTCCTCCATACCCTCCCATAAGGTAGCTGAAGACAGCCCTAAGTTTTCACCTTTGCCCTCCTTTCAAAGCTGAACCTGCGTCTCAACCTCTCCCCATATGCTGTAATCTCCAGACCTCTGACCAGCTTGGTGGCCCGCACTGGACTTGCTCCAGTTCAATTTCCTCTTCTTTGTGTATCAGGGAGCCACTGCAACCATTGCTGCAAACATAGTCTCACAAGTGCCAGTGGGGAATTAACATTTTCTTCAGCCTGTTACTTACACCCTTGCTACTGCAGCCCATGAGGCAGCTAGTCGCCTTGAACTCTTGCTGCTGCACATTCAGCTGCTCATCCACCAGGCCCAAGAGGTCACACATGATCTGGAATATGATGGGGTTTCCCCTATTTTGAGCAAAATACAAGTATCACCTACCTACAATCAGCTTTCACAGGGTTACATGGGTTCAGGTCCAGCACAGCTGTTTCTCTGCTACTACTGGCTCACCATTCACTGCTGGAGATATTCCCAGCTATGCCATATCCTTGATTAGAATAAACTGGAACACCTATCAAATTAACATTTTGTTAGCAAATAGACACAGGGCTTCTAAATACCACCCATTTCTAGATCATGCAGGTTAAGGTCAAGCAAAAGTTTTGAACTGTCCCTTTCTCTCTTATTGCCTCTCACCTGCACAACAGTCTCTTCAACCTCTTGTTCCTCTTTCTGAAGCTAGCCTACACTTTGCTTTAGCTTCAGGTTTTACTCTCCTGACTTTTTTTCTTTTTTTTTTTTTACAAGCACTATTTCTGCCTGATAAGCACAGATGAGGAAGATAATTAGGCCATTAGTTAACCCTTTCCAGATTTTGCAGCTGTGGGAGATGAATACAGCTAATTACTAGTAGGGCAGTCAGGGTAACTACCAACATATGATTCATGCATTTATTGGGTGTTTCGGAAGAATAACAAAAAAAAAAAATAGAGCCTGTAAACACAGCTAGACCAGATACAGTTTCTTTCCCTCTCTGCTTGGAAAGATATTTTTAAAGAAATATTTAACATTAATTTTAAAAATTTGCCCCTATTTTTCATAACTATAGTTGGCTGAAGGCATAGGCTCCTACTCCACTCAATCTCCTCTAAAACTAAAAAAAAAACAATTCACAGAATCACAGAATGGTAGGGGTTGAAAGGAACCTCTGGAGATCATAGTCTGTCCCCCCTGCCAGAGCAGGACGACCTAGGGCAGGTCACTCAAAAATGCATCCAGACAGGTCTTGAAAGTCTCCAGAGAAGAAGATTCCACAAAATCTATGGGTAGCCTGTGCCAGTGCTTGATAACCATCACAGTAAAGAAGTTCTTCCTCATGTTGAGGTGGAACTTCTGGTGCTCTGTCTTGCATCCATTGCCTCTTGTCCATCACAGGACACTACTGGAAAAAGACTGGCCCCTCCTTCTTGACACTCACCCTTCAAATGTTTATATCCTTTAATAAGATCCCCCCTCAGACTTCTCAAAACTAAACAGCCCCAGGTCTCTTAGCCTTTCCTCATAAGGCAAGTGTTCCAATCCCTTAAACATCCTCATCGCTCTCCGTTGGACTCCCTCAAGTAAATCCCTGTTCCTCTTGAACTGGGGAGCCCAGAACTGGACACAATACTCCAGATGGGGTCTCACTAGGGCAGAGTAGAGGGGAGGGGAACCTCCCTTGACCTGCTGGACACACTCTTCCCAGGTGCTCAAATTTTTTCCTGGCAATTCCTAGTTTTCTGAAGTCCTTCAAATCATCATCCAGACTCCCAGGTAACCTGCCCATCACTGGATCCTCCATGCTTCTCTTTGTCCACACAGCCTTATCAACATTTTCCAGATTCCCATCATCAATTAAATCCAACCATGGGAAAACTGTGCTAACAAGCCACAACAGTTCACAACTGTAAATGACACCATCAAGCAGAGTGGAGCAGAAAGCCTTCCCTCCAAAGGGAGACCTATTTCTTGAGAGAAACAAACCCAGATGTCCATGCAGGGCATGTTAGCCTGTGCAGAGGTACCTAGGCTTGTTGATTTGGATACCCACTGCATTCTTCATTGTAAGTATACCTGTAGGCATCTTGAGATTCCTAATGACCGTAGGATTAGAGCCAGCAGGAGGAAGGAAGGTGCAGAAAGGAAATCAAGTGATGCCACTGCGCCAAAGCCCCCAGACAAGAAAGGGAGAAGTGACAGGCTACAAAGAAGGACAATAAACTATGAAGGTAGAAAAATGTGTTCACAAACACATCAGTCCAGATTCTGCAGTAAGCCCCTTTATTATCTTATTCCTAATTCCTGCTCTTATTGCCTTGATAACACCTTATATTATAACTTCTATAATAATATCTATAATTTTAATCTATAATTTTAATAACCTCTACAGTACCTTATAACAAAAAAATATTAAGACTATGAACAGATACCTCCTTTCCTTTTTGAATTTTCATTATTCAAACAGTCCTAAAAAGGGTTTGTTACACATAAAAATCTCACACATCTTCAAAGACAACGGCAGCTGCTTGGGCTGCACATAACTGTTTTGTGGTCCACTGGAAAGAACACATAAATTAATTAATTTTCAATGGCATCATGTTCATGCTCCAAGCCCAAAAGAGGTCTGAAATATGGTACTTTGAAACTCCAAGATTTGTTGGAAGAAAACGCAGTGTTGAGCTCCTTCTAAAGTTATTAATTTCTTTACTGACAGTATCTTTGTGTTCATGGTGACTGAAGAGCCTAGCTTTCATACGGTGGTCCCAGAGCTATATACTTTCACCCTCAATATCTGACTATCTCTAAAAAAGCTTTTCACACCTAGCGTATACAGAATACACGATGTGTGATGTTGCAGAAAGTTTTTATGGTTACTTGTCAGGCTCTATTGCCTAAATCCTTTGGGGCTTTACCCACTCTTACGTATGTAATAAGACTACTCCCAAGGTTATGCTGAACAAATCTTTATCAGACAACCTTTGACATTCATGGGACTACAATCATTTAGGCCAGCCCCAAATTTCCCATGATACAGTTGCACTGTATTAACCACTTTTTCTAGTATTTTTACAGTCAGTCGCAATTTATGAATAGTTGGTTTTTTTAATCTCAGCTGTTGCATTAGTCCTAGCTTGTATGGATACAGAAGAAGACAACTATAGCTGTCGTTCTTAAAATACTAAACGTATCATTTCCACATATAAGCTGATGATATTAGCTGCATTCCTTTAGAAGAAATAAATGAAGCTGTGATTTTAACATTTTATCTCCACCAAAAATATTACTGTGCAAAGAAAGCATCTTCCGTTCCAAATTCTTACTTCAGGAATTCCATTATTAGAGTACATTCACTTCTTATTTGGCACTGCTGTTACTAACTTTTTTTTTATCAGGTGGAATATTCAACACTTCAGTGTACCATGCATCTAGTGTGGCTAACTGGACTCCATTTGTTTTGTGTCACGACAGCAGCAAAAATTTATGTGATATCTCATTTATAAATTTTGCTGACCTCTTTGAGGAGCAAAGAAAAATAGAAATATGTGCCTGAAAGTAGTATCAACTTACATCTGTTCCAATAAATTATTTTCTTTTTCTTTATGTCCCTTTTCTTTTGAGTTAAGTATTAAAGTTCTGTTCTTCAGGTCAGGAAGATTATGCTTACTTGTTTCTGTTGAGCATTTACCACAGATTTATATCAGAATTCTAATTACTACAATTACCACAATATCCGTACATATATTGATGTAGTTAAAATGCAGTTTTCCAAATTGCTTTAGCTATAAGCACTTTTCAAAAATTTTATCCACTGAGAGTATATTAAAATGCCATTTTGTGAAATAGAACAAACTTGTATAACAAATGGTGGACAGTGGAAAGGAAGTAAAAGTATCTCATTTTCTCCTGAAAATACAATAGACTCAACTAAAACGTGCTTTTCTACCCATCAGTGCACTAAATCTGAGTAACCTCCACTCAGCACTCAGACTCTCTCTATAAGTTCAGTTAGGGTGAGAAACTGCTTAGTCATGTTTAGCCTACAACCTAATCTCTATCCATTTCATTTTTCTAAGAAAACCAGCCATTTGTCAGTCCTTTTTTGAATTTAAAACACAGCTTAAATCGGGCAATCCCTTCTAGCTATACCAGACAGAGAATTGCTTCAAAAGCAAGTAGATCTTCCTCATAAAGCTGTTCAAGTGAAGTCTTTAGAATGAGATCTCCCACCACTCTTTGCATGTCAATGCACCCTGCAAAGAACTTTGGGCAATTTATAAGGTTCATATAAACAGAGAAATGAAAACTGCCAAAACCTGCCACTCCTCCCACGATACTGTTACCTGTTTTTGTGTATAGGTCAAAGGTACCATTCCCAGTACACTACAGTTTTTTTCACCTGACTCAGGCATGCACCATTAATGTGTGACTTCCATCAAATTTCTGTTCTCTGTGAAGTTTCTTCTTCTAACAGCTTTACCATTGCCCTATACACACTTTCAAATGGGCTTCTTTTTTTACTCCCTTCCAAAATGTTGATACACAACTGCAATAATGCAAAAGGGCTAACTTTTTCTCCAGTTTAGGCTGACTTTACTGAAAGACTAATTTTCAATTCAGGAAGGAGTTCTGTTGAGCTGGTTTAATCAGCACAGACACTTCAAGAGCAAGTGTCAAGCTGACAAAATTGCCTGTAGCAATAGGTAAGTTAAAGGAAGAATGCACCACTTCAGATTATAGTTCCACTATAAATTCCCAGCTGGGCTGGCATCCTCTCTAAAATAATATTAGAAGATAAATACAGCAAAGCCTGTAACTTCAGCTCCTTCCATCTTCATTATAAGGGCATCTCATAATACATTTTTTTTACATCCTGGTAAGCTTCACTCTACTCCTCTGGCTATTTCAAACTCCATTATAGCTTTGCTGTAACACCTTCTGATCACAGCCTACATATTTGAAGGATTGTGTTGCTCTTTTTAGTCCTGAAAGGCAAGCTTGACCTAATCATGTACTGCCCCTCCAATTAGCAAAAAGCATCAGATGAAGACATTTCTCAGTACAAATCTTATACCATGCATTATATAGTTGATAAAAAAAGATCATTCAGTCACTTATTCACTTAAACTTACAGAGATATTTTTTTTTTCCTGCTTCTTCCATGTCATTAGCTGGAAGATTCAAAGAGCAAACTCACAATAAGTCTGACCATGAGCTTCAAAAATGTTAACATGCTCTTTTTCATAACAGGATTTCTTGTCTGCTTTGCAGTTGAAAGATTACAACACTCCATAAGACATGAAAGGGAGAAAGGGAGAAATAAGGAGGTAAAAAAAACAACACAGTAGTGCTGCAGCCTCCTGGCATGTACCTTAATCTGCTTTAACATGAATCTTCGGACCACAGATTTCAAGACTGAACTGAGGAGCTTGTTAGTATTGGATCTATAATGGTTAAGTCCAAGCTGCAGACTAAAAAGGAAATGAAACCTGGATCCAAATACAAATCTTCATTGACTACATCGTTATTACTGAGAAATTCAGCACAAAAGAAGCAAATTAATAGATGGAAGCAGTCAGTGGTAAGAACTCTCTTCAATACTTGTTTGAGAACACCACAGACAAGGTAGCCTCTAAGCTCTCTGTTAAGCATCAAGGAGCACGTGAAGTACTCTCAGAGGTGAACGCCGGGGCAAATATTTTGACCAGCAAGTACCAAAACCACTATGCAAATAAGACTGACATTCAGAAAACAGAGATCAGAATAGATTTGTTAAGAAAAATAATAAAATAATAATAAAGAACTTGTGAAAGCTCAGGGGTTATGACCATATTGAGTGTCAACAGTTACTCATTTGAAAGTACAGGTATTCCCACTGGCACCTATGAATAATAAATTCTGAAATTAACTTTTTTTTTTTTTTAATGTAGAGAGCTTTGCTTCATTTCTTTAAATGTTTTCCTTTCTTCAGGTTACTTCACAAGAGAAAGACTGGTCTGGTCTCCAGGACAGTTGTCAGAGGCAGCATTTTCCTAGCTGTCCTTTGAAAACAAAAGTCTAATGTATACAAACTTATGAAGTATCATTTAAAACTAAGCCCTCAGAAAAACTACTCTGCAAGTCTACTGCAGAAAGCGAGTTACAAACATAACACTTCCACTCACTACAGGTCTTGTTCTCAAGTTTTGGAGCAGGAGGGTTAAGGTCACCCCATAAGCACTTAACCTATTTCTTGTGAGAAATGAAAGTATAGTCTCTGTGTCTTTAGTCAGCTTTCTTGTGAATGCGAGCATGATTAGGAGACACAGCTCCTTAGTTGCTGCTTGTTTTTTATGTCCACAAGGCACTGCATGACATATCAGGTTCCCATGGCAGAGTAACTATTCCAATAAGTCCAAAGAAGCTAGAGCTCAAGCACTGGATTTCAATGCTCATATTACATGCAGTTTTAATGAGGTTTAAAGCACATTCTACAGGGTAAGCATAGCAAGCATCTAAGGCAGAAAGCAATACTCACCATGGGCTGATTACTGACCCTACTTTATCTTCCATCCTGGTTGTGCAGCTTTACTTTTCTGACACCTGCTCTGGATAGGACAGGTCTGCCTGCCATTTGCCTGTCTGTTACTACTCTCCAGTATTATTTGACTTATTCTTACTTGCCTTTTCTCCAAGGCAAGCTTCTACCTCATCTTGTCTTCCAGCTGCTAAGCCCCATCTCTTTTTGCAATCTTATCTACATTAACCTGCTTTCAGGCTTCCAACTCATCTTATTTAGCGTGACTTGCCTTCTATTTCTCAAAATCTCTTCCTCAGATCCCAGACAGCTAACCACATTCATCACACCCACTTCCCTTAACCCTTAACCCTCACTACTCTTTTCCAAAGAGGAAGCTACACATTGAATTTAATGTAAAATTATGAAGCTATAAGATTTGACAGCATAAATATTGTCTGTATGCTAAAACAATTGCAAACCAATGTAAATAATGAACCTTTGATTAAATGTATTTCCACACTACAGAATCCATGCAACTGGCAGGTTGGAAAACAGCATGCCAGTCTTTCTGCAGTTGCATCCCTTAGGAGCAAGTCAGTGCAATGTGTTCAAGTACCCTACAGATGGGATTACTGATATGCAACTGCTTCTGGCTGTTACTAACTGTTATGAGATATAAATTTCTATTAGCATAAGTTTTCCACTAATCCACACTCCTTTTTTCCCCATGCTGCCTTCCTATTCTTTTGCGGTAAATAAATAGGCCAGATTTATGTTTTAGTTTCTGTAGGTGTTTTAAACCTATGGTTAAATTGGTCAGGCTCTCTGAGGATATAGGCTGTGAGGATGAGCATACAACAGACATACATATGGTTCTGACAGCTTGTCAATTGAAACTGTTTTTGGTATAACAACTTGGAGAGGTCAGTCTTGCTACTTTATTTGGATCCATCAGCTGCAAGACCATACTTAATCCATTTCATTATCAAAAAAACTTCTGCATTCATCTCACTCATTAATTTTTTTTATTACTATGGCATAATAATCTGACTCTCTTTCTTGATCTCTATCAATTGATTTCTAATCTTATTACTGTCAAGTAGGAGTTTTTCTAATTAAAGATGTTCCATGATCAAAGTAAATCTACTTATTTGATGGTCTATTGTCTAAAAGGCCTCAAGTACCTCTCCAACCTTCTGTTTGTATGTTTGGAAATTGCAAGCTTTCCTTCCTCTTCTTTATGTCCAGTAGCACTAGTAAGTGCTGTGGCCTTTCTTTCAGGAGAAAGACAATAGAACCAACTTAGTCATCTGTTTTTTATTAAACTCCTGGTAGCTTCATATTTTGTGTCTCATTTTTCAGGTACATCCTGGTTTTGCACTGAAAAATTTGTCCTGCATTGATAGTCAGAGCCAGTCAACAGCAATCCTAAAAGCATAGGACATTACCAACAGTGCACAAGCTGTAGAGCTATTGGACACACACATTGCTGTCTTCTCACCATCACTAGATGGTTGCAGAAAACACAAAGAAAAGGAGATGCACGCTTGTGGGAAGCATCTGTTGGACTAATCATGCATGCTATTCCCCATGGTTCTGCACTTGCAGAGGGAATCAGACACTTCCAGGACATGAGACTTACTGCACTCATAGTTTTTGTGTAGGTATCCTGTAAGGTTCCTGAACCCTTTCTAAAATCTTTAGATTTATTGTGCATCTGTAAAGCAAATGTGCAGCAAAAGCACAAAAATGCTGGCAGTCACCTTAACTGTTCTCACACTCACCACTCAATTGCAACACGGAGTCAGGGAGCTGGAAAGGGACAATATGCAAACTTTCTGGCCTGATAAGCCAAAAGTATCTATCCCCATTTTAAGAGAGTACCCTATCTCTTGCAAACAGCTATGCATTTATATTTCTTGGTGGTACTGGTTGCTTTTCCATTTGCCCATCGTGGACATTCAGAAGACTCCTGTTGCAGTCAGTGGGAGTTCTGCACCTTGAGATGTTTCAAGACTGGTCTTTAAAAGTGAGGTGAAATGGAAGACCAGGATTTGAGTGAGCTTGCATCTAATCCTGAAACAGAACAAAATCTATTACTCAACTTTCCCAGAAATCTGGAATATTTAGGATCTGAATTCTTAATATGTGATACATTTATGTTTTCTCAAAACAGAATTTGAAGATCATGGGGGAAGAAAGAAAAGGCATTCATATTAGGTTGGATGGAAAAGAGCTAAGGGAACAAAAACATACAGTAAAAAGGGTGACTTAGGAGGACAGACGTCTGATAACTATCAAGTTTGAACTGTTCAAGAACGCTGTCCTCTCACCTACAAACTACACAGCAGCATTTACAGAACAGGTTTTTGGGTATCAGTCGAAGAGCAATAACTTACACTATTTCAATAGGACTGCATGAAACTGCCAGATCCCACTGTCATGATTGCAAAAGTTTATGATCTTCTTAAGGCAAAACCCCACTAAAATGATTAGAATATTTCATTAGAAGAAATTAAACTAAAATAATAATTAAATGCAAATGTTACAAATTTGCTTTATTCTGGCTTAAACCAGGACATCTCTTTTCATCAGTTTCCCTTTTTTCCTAATTTATGGAGCCAGTGTGTTCTCTCCTTTAAAATATTCTTGTCCTTCTCCTTCTCAATGAAAACTCATATCCAGCTAATTGCATACTCATGTGTCTCATATATTTTACATATATATATATATAAAAAATGTATAGTCTTCGTGCCCATATTTTTATAATAAATTTTAAGAATTGTCACATTGAAATGTTGTTCTAAATCAACACAGTGTACTTGACAACCATTGGCTGAAATATATCTCCCTTTATCACATTACAATGGACAAGAATGCAGCAAGACATGATTCATTACTGCCAGGCTTGGCATTGCAAAGAATAGTTCAATGAAAACTTTGAAAAGGATCGCTACAGCCTTTGGTTCCAAGATAAGTACCAAGAAACCCACATCTCTACCAGTAAATTAACTGTCATGAATATCCACAGCTTCAGATGTATCTAAATTTTCCAAGGGTATACTCAATAAGAAAAAATCTATTGAGATTTAGGAATGTTTCTCACTTGAAGCCCAGTTTCATTAGAAGTTTCATTTTCAAGATAAGTCATATGAACAACTACCAACATCAGCTGATAGCTCAGAACAACTAATAAATGACCATTGAAGCTTTCTACATGGTGACCTTATTTTCTTCACACACACACACACACACCCCCTCTTCTTCCAGGCCAAGAGTAATTAAAAAACAGATAACCTGGACCACTGCGATCTAGAAAGACAGAAAAAGAACACAGGAATAAATCAACTGTCCCACAGGGTATCAGTACCTACTGATTCTGAAGAGTTCTGCCAGTATGGATAAAAGAATCACTGAAGCTGTAAAGCACTGATGCTGATTAAAATACACCAAAAGGTCTTCTTCATATGTCCTTTTTCTACCCTTCAAATAATGCATTCTCTTCTCTATTTTGGTTGCTTTTAATCTCATATTTGGTTTGTTTTGGCATAGAACAGAAACATATTACTCTACATAAATGAACTAAATTGTCTGCTAAACAAAATTACAGAGGTTCATAGGCTCACCTAAGCAGAAGACGTGAATTTGACATGCTCTGACTTTATTCAAACCTATGGTGTAATCTGAGAAAAATTATTGGTGTAAAAGCTAATGTAGTTTACTAACCTGCATATTCCCACTTAGACAGACATTTATTTCTATTGGGTGGACTGAAGTGTCCATCTTTATATACTATGAAAAATGAGTGGAGAATAACATCAGCTATCTATAAATCAAACTGATATTGGCTAAAATCCATCTAACACAGAGCTTTGACAATAGCCAGCAGTAGATATGTAGGAAGCACTGTAAGGACTGGACAGATATAGAGAGATTCTTCCCTGGGCAACCATTTAATTCAAGAAAGTGAACAAAAACAAAACCTTGAAGCTTGTGGACTTTCTAAATCATAGAAGTACTAATATTGCCTTTAACTACAGGTTTATCATTCTGGATTTTCTTACATTTATGTAGTCATCTTTGAACCCACGTAGAGATTTAGGATCTACAATATCCTCTATGACATCTTGTGAAAAGCAGTTCCCTGTAGTAACATGTTATTTTTTATTTTTTTTTAATCTAACACTTGCTGTTTTAATCCAATACTCATTCCTTAAAAAGGCAGAGAGAAGTTTACTTCCTCCATGTGTCTCATCATTAGATAGACTTCTATCTGATCTTATCTCTATAATTTCTTTTTCAAGGCAGAAGGAATCTTTCCCCATTTAACCATTTCTTTAGTAAAGCCATTCCATACAGATCTGAGTATCCATAAGTAGCTGAATATTCACTTATGGAAAAGTCAATGCCTGTGAGACCTTTTAACTCCTACTTTGTTGCAGGACAGTTTCCATTCTTTCTTGGTCACACTCGATGTTTACGTAGAAATCTGAAAAGGAATAGGTCATCTTGCACAAGATACCTCTGTGTGTTTCAAAGTTGATGGGTTATGCCAGATTCAATTTATACTGGCATAGCAATAACCCCACAATAGCTACAAATGCAGTGAAAGCAGTTTCTCTGGGGACAGAGGGGAAGGAGTATACTATAAAATTTTGGTCCATTCCTTCCAGTAAGCTGTGGCCCATTTAAGCAAAGTGAGCATTACTTTCAGACCATACCCAGGAAATATCTGATGGCATGTTATGGCATAATAAAAGGAACTGAAAGGAAAACACTTAGCACACCATTAAGCTGTCTCACAAAAGTGTCAACACATTAGACTTACTTTTTTCCTAAGAAATTTCCCTAATTTGTAAAGGACAAACATTCTCTTGCTGTTATTTTTTGCACTCATTTATACGTCCTGGGGATAGTCTGTGAACAGGTACAATTATTCTGGTTGTTTCAGATCATGTTTCCAAGTACAAATTTGATACATGTTTTCTAAGCCATTTTGGCCCATTATTGTTCAAATATATTTAAGAAGTGTGAAATATCACACCTGCAAAATGTAATTGCCTATTTCCCAAATTGCTGACAGATATTCAACTGTACATGTGAATTGAGATTGCCAAGACTCAAAATCTGCTATTTCAGTAAATTCCACTAATTGATTCAAAACACATTAGAAACTTCAATTTTTCTGAATCTTCAGAGTATTCTATTGATCCTTTTTTTATACAATCAACTAAAACACAGATCGTTAGCTATTTAGGTATATTACTATCCTTCTGCACTTGAGATCTTATTCTCTGTTACTCAATGATTAGTCACCAAACAGTTTTTGACCAAAAATATAGTGATCCATTACCTTTCTCTTTGCTTAAGTGTTCAGCTGCAGCTGGTAAGATGGTTGCTGCATGTAGAATTGTTATACCCTGCAGGTCACTCATCCTCTTTCAAAATATATAGCAAGTGTAGTCCCCACTTAAAAAAATCACAGCTGTAAACATTTTAGGTCTATGTGCAAATGTTGCATTCTGCTTGCAATGTTTCTCACCACAAACATTTTTCAAAGTAAATGTAAAGTAAAATTTGCATGTGAGTATGAGAAGAAGGTAAAAGTTGGTGGTATCTACCCGAATAAAGAATGCCATCATTCTCCTTTCTGGACAACTTCAGAGCAGCAGCATTTTTTCCTTTAGTAATCTCTCTTTACAAAACAGTTTGGAGATCTGAAGTGCACCTAGATTTACAAACTATTGCAGCATGGCTATTAAGATAAAATGGTTTGACACAATATGGATTATACAAATATTTCCCTCTGAAATTCCACATCTGGCCCTATGGTCACTGCCCTCTCTGTTAAGCCTATCATGTCTCAGGGATTTGTGTTTTACTTGGTCTTGCAATAAGGGAGAGGCAGACATGAAGACCACACAGCTTCCCATTACAAGCTGTCATCCACCCCTGCTTGAGCCTCCCTTGTGCTTAGGTCTGAGAAGTTCAGCCTGAGCTCTTTCCTTTGGGAGTCTGTGGCAAAGGAAGATGGTGGTGACCAGGCAGTGTTCCGAACGCTTCAAGACGACAGCACTCTTGAAGAAGCTTCTATGCTTTCTCCAAAGACTATAACCTGGTCTAGTTAAATGTACCCTAAAAATCTCATTTCTTTTAAAAACTCATCTCTCTCATGCTACCCTCTCTACCTGTATCATCAAAATTGCTACAGTAGAAAGCATACATTTACAGTAAGCAGGAGTGCACGTGCCCACATGGGCTGGCAGTGTGTAGTTCCCAGTGACAGCCCAGCAGACTACCCAAAAGTCTCATCCAAGAGATCCCCAAGTAAGTCTAAGAATCCTTCCTGTAACTGCTGTGTCAAGAGGGAGAAAGCAATGGGGATGAAGAATCCATGCCTAACTTTTACAGTTATTTTGATGCTCAGATTGCGAAAGCAACACTAGTTTTATATTGGCTAAAACATAGCAATAGAGACTCTACAGATATTAAATTAGTTGTCTCTTAATAACCTTGAAAAGCTATTCTACTGATTCCTCACAATTTCCCCTGTGTCCTCCTACTATCCAGGAAGTATGGAAGGATTCACCTTGACTGCTGTTTGCTGCTCACACTTGTCTGCACCACATTTATTATTGCATGTATTAATTGAATACTCTAAGGATGCTGATGAGTTTTTCATTCCCCTTGAGACATAATCTGGCAACCAGCAAGAGGTAAATAGGGTTAATCTTTCTCTGAAATAGTGGAAACTGGCCAAGGTTAAAAATATAACAGAGTTGAGGTGCAGTTATCCTACTAGAGGCATAGAACTCTGTCAAGCATTAAACTAATCATCATCTTTGGGATCAAGATAGGATTTGGAATCAAGAGTGGGAAAGTTTGAGACAAGGCAACTAAATAGCCATTGAGCTCCAGAGAGACATAGCAGACAAAAAGCTTGATGAGCAAGAGGGAGACACAGAGGACTGACAGGATAATGTAACTTTTGGAAACCTAGCAAAAGATCAGAGAAGGTTCTGGGAGAGGAGGAAAGATTTCAAGCAGCATAATAATAAGGTAAAGATAACTCCATAGCTCACACTACTTGTCAGCAAGGTCACTTCTCTCAACTGTGTTGAAACCATAAGCTCTCAGCTCTGACATTTTAAGTTAAGTTTTTTTTCTTTCTGGAATATTATTTTATCACAAATTGTCTCTGGACTTGACAGGCAAATCTTTCCTCCTAGCCACACCCTACAATTAACCAAAAAGTTAAGAGATTTTCTGGGTGCCTGTACAGCTACAGACAGATTTAGTTGCATCAATTACAGAAAATGAGTATGTAAGTTTGTATGTAGCCTGACATGCATAAACACATTACCTTGAAATACTTGTTTCATATGACATGAAGAATATACTTATACACAGTATGTAGAGTATTTTAGTAGGGGAGAGGCAGGTACTAGATGATACAGCTTCTAGAATCAAGATTATATCATAAGCTCAGCTTTCATGTAAAAAACCAGCATTCTGCACAGGCATTCTTTATTTTGCAGAATCACTTATGTCTCAGTCAGCCAATTAAAGCAGTTAAGAAAGTTGTCTCCTGATTTTCCATGTGTTGTGATGTGAGCACCGTGTCTTAAAACATATGATGTTCTGAAACTTCATGCCACAAGTGAGCTGTGCATGTAAATGTTAAGAGTTGTATACTAAATCCTTTATATTATATATCATTGCCATGAGACTCTCCCCTCTAGTGAAGGAGCTTTTCTGTATTCAGGTGCTCACATACTTAAACATACCCATACATATAGGTCCTCAGAAGACTGGAGTGCTTTTTATTCTGTATGATTCTTCTTGGATGGCTGAGTCAAGCATGATGGATTAGAGTTGCCATGCGAATACAGTCATTCAATGATAGCCTGACAGAGGGTATTTGCTAAAAAAAAATACTCTGTGAACGGGCATTTTGGACATTACTGTTCCAAATAAATCAACTAAAGCATTTTCTGTTGCTTTTCTCAATAATATTTTGTTAAAACATATATGTACCATCTTAAATGTCATGTTGATTAAATGCTGTACCTGATGCCTGAAATTGAGCAGCAGCTGAGAAAAAGTAGCACAGAAGAGTGCTGTGCATATTAAAATCCAAGTCTTGAATGCTATTTCTACTTGTTAGCTATAAGCCCAGTATAACAACATCCTTCCTTTTATGCTTAGTTATTAGAAGTAACAAATGAAAACCCGTGACCATTACAGCTCTTAGCACTTTTAGAAACTTCATTGTGTTTTATACTACCAAGATAATAGCTTGATGAAGTAAGCTGAACTGCCAGCTAGAAGTTATACCAATATCTGGTGAGGCTTTGAGTGATTACCTCTGCATTCATTTTGGCTTTTTCCAAGAAGATGGAAGTGCTCCTCCATTTGCATAGATATGTTTCTCTATTATGTTTCAGGCAAATAGCTACTAAAAAGCCCACAGTTATTCATTCACCGCTTTTGGAATGAAGTCCTCAGATGTGAAGCAGCTCTTCAGCAAAGTTGACTCTGACAAGAACAATTCAAAATTGTTTTATCTGAAACACAACGTACCTTGTGTAATCCACAGTGGTACACAAACACCTTTGTTACTGTCATTTACATAAGCCATAGTTTGTCTGATTTTTGAGAGAATTATAAAAGAAAAAATGCTGCAATGCAGCAGTAGCATGAGTTATGAAGACACAGAAAAAATAACAGGAGCTTACTCCAGAGTGCCTCTTTTTTTAGGACACCACTCCCTTGCCATTACTCATTCTGAATTTTAGTGAGCTTCCTAAAAGCATATATTTTAAAATCACTGTTCCTCACAAAAAAGTATGGGCCATGTTTATGAAATCATGGTAATCTTCAAAACACTCCCAATACTAACCAGTGAAGAATTCAAGACTACCACATAAGTGTTTAATCTTTCACTTTTTACAAAACAGCCTTTGATTACAGTCAGGCTAAGCAAAGAGTACAGTGAAACTACTCAATAACTTGAGTTAAGAAAATTTTATTCCAATATCAATAATATTTTTACTGAAAAAAAATTTAATATATTAATATGTACCTTAGACAAAAGCAGCTGTTTTCCTCAAGGACAGCCACATTTATGTTGCTTTAATTTGTATCCATATAACTGAGAGCACAGCATAGACTGCTCTTTGCAAACCAGCCTGGGGTAAGGAAGTACACATATGCAGAGTATATGCACCTAATGAAAGTCAGCTCAGAAAGCCTAAACTGTGGACATAGTATAAGGGCAGGTGCACACAGCTTATCGTTGAGTGGGAGAACTCAAGGAGAATCTTGAATTCAGTGTGTGACCACTGGACCTTTGATGTCCTCATTATCCAGGAGGCACCAATGAAGGTTATTCACCCCATCTCACCACATTAAGACATCTTGAGAGATGTAATCCTATGATTCAAAGCAACACAAAACCCTCTACTGTGCCATGGCACAGGACAAACTTTGCAGTACTGAGTGTTGCTCCTGCTTTTCCCCATGCCCTCAAGGATCTTGGTAGAACAGAGACTGGAATAGAACACAAAGCAAACATGGGACACCTATAAGCTCTTTGTATTTCAATATGAAGTGACTATTGATTTCTTCATGTAACGATAGCATATATTGGAATTTTCAACATCTCTAGGTGTATAAAAGTATTTTTTTTTTGTTCACTAAACATTTTTACCATTCAAAAATGTGTTCCCAAATGTTGCAAGAATTATTGAGCTTTACTGACACTGAAAAACCAGAAAAAGTCAATGAAAACATATTGGTTTAAAATGTTATATTTTGACAGAAAAATCTAGCTAAAATACTCAGACATTACGTATGTTTTTCAATAAAGAATGAAAAGCTCAAATAAAAAGTAAAAGCTTAAAACTGAAAAAAACTAAATATTTCCATTAAAAGTAACAAAATCAATATAATTTTTTTAATCCCCCCCCCAAAAAAATATAAAAAAAATAGACAAATATCCATATATTCTTAAAGCAATTCTACATTGTCATTTTTTTGGTGGTGAATAAGGTTGTCAATGAAAAAATTAATGCAGCCCTAAATATTATCATGCTTTCACTGAAGTAATGAACATTAACTTGAAGATCCATAAGCAGATTCTGTAATTTGAGGAGAGATGAATGACATCTCTTAAAATACACTTTACTAAGTACTTACAAAAAATGTCTTGGGACAAATTTAAGGTCACCGAGGTAAAGACTGCAATTCAGCGCTGCACAGATGCGGCTCCTGATTCAATTGCTAGGAAGCCCAAGTGCCAGGCTTCACATGGTTTAATAGCCTTCACTGACAGCAGCTTACTCACCAAGCTGCTTGTGGCAGCAATGAGTTTTCTAAGCACCTCTAGCAGAGAATTCAGCTCCATAAATTCAGCACGTGAAATATGAATATCCACTGTGATGGAGGAACACTCACAGCAGTTCAAAGAAAATGTTCTTTTCCTTTTACACCTCCAACTGGCTAAACAGGGATTGTTCCTCCCTTATGAACAATTATTGGCCATCCGACAAAGCCTCAGAGATGAGCTCAGCTAAAGAAACTGCCTTTATATTGTTACTGACTGAAACGAAGGAATATGTGGAGCAGCCAGGTCAGTGGAACTTAGTGGCTTAAACTTTAATTTTAGCTAGGGAGACAAGATCACCAAGTGACCAGCAGTGCTACGAGAATAAGCAGTACTAACTACCTTTTTGCTATTGAAAAAAACCCAAAAACTAAATTCATTATTGATAACTGCCCTGATATCTTGCATGAAGCAAACAATGAACAAGAGTCTATTGAATCTGAAGAAACCACGAACATCTCCTCCAGCTTCAAATATGTGATTGTAGATCACATTCTGGCTATGCTCATTTGGCAGATATTAAGATTTTTCATTCCTCTATTAGAGATCACATTCTTCCTGTGCTTATTTATAGGAAGTTACAGAAGCTCTTGTACCATAAGCAAAGAGATTGCTACAGTAGTAAGGAGTACTGTATCATCTCTTCAACAAAAGCCATGGATAAACACTTCCTGCTTTCTTTCTGGGAATGGGATAAATACATACTTTCTCTTCTTTACTGTTTTTGTTTTTTGGTAGTTTTTTTTAAGTATCAGAGATTTATAGCCCACATCTAGTAGCCCTAAAGATCTAGTAATCAGTTTGAATCAAGTAGAATTTACAATAACAGAAGAGGCCATGACCTGATGTTCTTTGCTCAACAACAGTCTCTAAAGACTTGGCTTTGACTGACTGGGCTCACATGATAGACATCTTTGCTGTTTTCTTCATTCTTTGGCTTAGCCACAAGGCAATATACAAAACAAAGAAATCGGATTTCTTTCTGGTGTCATGCAACCCATCCATTTTTCTCCCTCTGAAGAGACGGATTAGAGAGTATAGCATCCATCTGTTGGTCAGCACTTGAATGAGTGAAGACAAGCCAGCCCTATGGGCTGTTTAAAGGGTGGCAAATGACCACAGCTTGAAATACATCAATGCCTGACAGTTCCAGTTTGGAACAAGGCTACCAATACAAATGGAAAGTATAACAGCACCTCTCAGACGTGACAGGTGATCATTTAATATATTTCAGTAACTCAAAGGCAGGATTGTCCTGTTTACATTGTATAATAAGGTACCAGTATTGTGGAAGTATTCCCTGTTTAATCAGCTGTAAGTAATTTGGAATTTTACAGAGTAAAACAGCCCTCAATTCAAAATTACTTTGCAGACTGCACTCAGGGGAAATGTCCAGTTCAAATGTTGTACTCTGCATATCATAATGTGGCATAGGAGATTGCAGAAGGATATAATTTAGAGATTGTATTTCTTTTTCCTCTATTTAAAAAATATTTTACAGTTTCAATTTTATGCTAATCCAAATGTCATTACTACAGGCCCAGTTTACTGTTGAGTCTGGGCAAATGTAATGGGCTGAAACAAAGTATCATGGAAAAACTATGCAAATCACCATACACAGTAAATCAATCTAATAGGCAGGCTTCAGCTTCCTTCCACAAAGGTCAAACATAGCCTGCTGTCATGAGGAAAAAAAGAAACACTAGTGTCCAGTAAGGAAATTTAGTGGTAATCTATTCACAGAACATTAGTAGAGAATCACTAAATATTGGTGGTAGATTTGCCTTTGTAGATGGTACAAATAAGAATCTTGCAAAAAATCTTTGACACTACTTCATACACCTGGTCTGCCCATTTCTTGTGCCTCCACTTTGCCATTCTGAAAAACATAAGTTTAAAAAAGGGAAAAACAGAATCATGCAAAAAAAGCCAAAAAAGTTTAACATAAAATATGTATCAAAAAGGACACCAAAAGGCAACTCAATCAAGATCTGTCAGTACCTACACCACAAAGTGATTTCTGACAATAGACCTCCCTTTACCACAGACAGGACTCATAGAGCAAAACACCACATCTAGGAAGCGAAACCAGACTGGTTCAGACTAGAAATTAGTTTTTCCTGAGGAAGCAAAAAAAAAATATAGCATGCATCTTTCCAAGACAACGTTATGTCTGATTTAGACACTGAAGACTTTACTAGATTACCCCATGAACTTGAAGATAGGTATCCACAGTTGGTAAGACTAAATTATTATATATTCTTTTATAATTCTAGAATAAGACTTTATTTTCAGTTTTGCACCAGTTAACGTGAACATCGCTCCTGCGCCACATAATGAGAACATTTTTCTTAAGACTGTGATACTCTTCCCATTTCCCTAGGCTAAAACTTTGGCCTGTCTTTCCTTTGCCTTCAGCACTACAAACCCCCACCTGAAGTCCAGCTTTTACTGTAGCTGCAGAGCAGAAATCCTCAGGTATCCTGTTCTTTAAGCTCCACCAGGCAGTCGTTCATATACAGACTTCTACTGAATATCAACATGAGACTAATACTGGCTCCCTGAAGTCAATTGCTCAGGTGCCCTCCATTTCATCTTGGACAGCATTCCTTTTTCTTATTTTAAAGAAAAGAAAAAGAAAAAAAGAAAAAAAAGCCTGTTTATGTCTGCCTTCTCTCCTTTAGGCTTGGCTGCCCATCAGCTGCAGGAAGCTTCCACATGCTTGCTACTCCAAACCTCCTCAACACAATGCCTACTTAAAAAAAAAAAAAAGAAAAAGAGATCTCTCTTTGGAGTAGTTTGCAATTTACTTGGGCAGAGTGTGTAGGTACAGCTTTTTCAGGACTTGCTTATCTGCCCTGGCACAGATTCATACCTGGGTAGCCTACAGTCATATGTCACTAAAGTATGTAGGCTAAAATAATTACATAACCCTCTCTTATTATTTTAAAATCCTATCATATACAGGCCTCATCCACTGAGACCACAAAAAAGTTATTGAGTGCAATTCCCAAACCATACTGGATTTTAGAATACCAACAACTTCAGTCATTTAGAAAGACTAAATGGTAGAAATACAGTATAGTTTTTTATTCCAAAAGAATCATAACATTATAGATGTCACTAGGCAATTTGTCAAGGCAATTAAATACTGTTTTGGGAGGTAGGAATTTCCTTCAGTGAGAGTTGGGAAGAAAAAGCTACACACCTCACAAGACCAGATTAGACTTGAATTCTTCTCTTACCTCTGTTCATTTTTTCTGTTGCAAAGTGCAATATTGTGTTACTGTTCAGTGACAATTTTTTTAAGTAAGGTAAAAGAAAAGCATTAAAACTATGTGTTCCATCTATTTTTAAGCACCAGCTAAAACAATACTAAATAAAACACATCTGCCTCTGTATCATACTTTCCTAAAGCTGGCATTGCTTAGGCTTCGCCATCTCAGACCACAGGTTTTCACCTTAAGCAATACCATCTCCCAGTTACCTTGTGCTTCTTTCCTCCACTGTGTTAGTCTTTCTCTAGTCTCTTGGATAAAGAGCCTTCAAGCAAGGAGTAATCTTTGTTCTCTGTGGCACAGTCAATATGGTTCACACTTTTCTCCAAAATCAATGTAATTCATCATACATGTTTTTCCTGATTTTCTTTTCCCCTCTGAATACTTTCAACTAGGAAGAAGGAATGCCCTGTTTGTATTGGAATGAAAAGGAAAAGGCTATTTGCTGATCTGCCTCAGTTTTTTGAGTCTTTACACAATAAAATCTAAGATCAATGATATTTTATAGCCAGTTTTAGGAGCGATTGAACTCTGAGAAATCATTTAACCAAATTCCTAATAACAGCACAAATTATTATCTCATTAACAAAACACTTTCACAAACTCTAGTATTCTCCTAGAAGTTGTACTTAGTTGTTAAATCAAGATTCAAAATGTAAAGGATAACAAGATTCCAATCACTGTTTCCCACAGAAGTTTAGAAAGGCTGTAAATTCACCTTATCTTCATTATGTGGAAGCAGACACAGCAGATTAGTAGAAGAGTATTTGCCTAAATAATCCTCTGTGGCTCAGAAGGAAAGTGAACATTATTTTAGTTAATTTATTACAGAAGAAGTGTTTAACAACATTCAGCATTGATTTTATTTTCATGTCCCCATAGAAGTCAGTAGAATATTTTTTTTACACACTAAAGTTTAAGACAACACTAAGAGCTTCTAAAAATCCTCTTTAAGTACTTATGAAGAATTTCAAAAGATCATTGGGAGAGTCAGATGCTTTATGGTGAAGTACACAACTGTACAGAAGTCTTATTCTGGAAAAGTTTTTCAGGCTTTGTATGGAACAGTGTGTCAACATTTTGTTCGCTTTTTCTTAAAAAAAAGGTTTCTGAGCTGACCCACAATGTAAGCACCACAGTGCCCTAAATCTCCAGAAGCCTGGTTTTCCCTTTCCCCAGTTAAATCATATTCTAATTACTCTGGGCTGTCAGAAAGTACTTTGGGGGCAGTTACAACTAGAGTGTAAGCTAAATCAGACCTTGAAGATATGATGTAGTCACATCACACTTGGTCTTCATGGACAAAGCCTCAAAGAGTTTAACAGGAGAGAGGTTGCAATACATCCCATCACAATAAAGAATTTTGTTGTCTGTGAATACATCCTACACCTACCACAGCCATTCATAACACAATCTAAGTTCATCAGTGCTGCTCTTCCTGCTCAAAGATGCTGAAGTGCATAGTATATTTCTATAAATTAATATGTTTACAATAGTTTAGTACCTGCCTAATTCAGTTCATCTGAATTAATATACCCAGTTTTACAGATTGAAAGGACATTTAAAAGAATCTACCGTAATGAGTTTGCAACAGTATAGGTAGGTCAATGGCAGACACATACCAAAGCTTCCACATAACAGAGGATTAAATCATATTTTTCATAACTGTTTTTCAGAAAAATCACCACATTCCTG
>NW_009954497.1:2043467-2048682 GCF_000747805.2 Chaetura pelagica
TCCTGCTCTGTTATTCCACCCCATGATGTACACATTTATGACCATTGTTTGAGACAGGCAACTGGGCTATAGAGACCTTCATGTGTTTCAGCACAGCCATTTCCACAAGGAGTAGCTAGGCACACATTTTGTTGCATACCCATGAGTATTTGTATTGGCAGCCTGAGCCAGCTTGTTTGTTGGGATTTGATCTACCCAGTATCACCCAAATAACACTGGTGCTAGCCCCATACTGTGACACCAGTATGGGAGATTAACTGGAACAACTCAGACACCACAGGCTGGACACTGCAAAATTTTAAAAAATCATAATAAAATAGAATACCACAAACAAACAACAGGACAATTAACCCACTCTTACATTCATAAGCCAGCATTACCCTCACAAGGACTCTGAGCTAGTATCTGTCTCTTCTCCCCTAGGCTTGTGATGGCTTTTATTGTTGCCTCACCTCACAGTTACTCTTGGTGGTGATCCCTCCCAAGATTGACTTCGCAGGTCCAAAAATGAGCCACAAATATAGCAGAGAAAACAACTGCATTAACAGTATCAATTCATACAGGCTACACATACTTACAACCCTTATTTCTTTCTCCTAGCTGCTTTACTCTGAGCCAGCATATTTTGCAAAGCCTATGTATAAAGAATGAGTTATGACCGTAACTTCTGAAACATTTAACACTGACATGTAGGTTAGAAAGCAAGAAATGCATTCTGTGGATGAGCAACAGGGTAGATAAATACAGTATATACACAATCAGTCAATACCACTTCCTTCCCTCATCCATAGCTTCCTGTGAGCTCTATTCTCTAACTGCTGACACCAAAGGAGTTTGAAATTGCCTTCAAGACCTGCTCCTCTTCTCATATTTGATGGCTAGACTCAAGGAAATTAGGAAGAGGTACTAATAACAATCAGATTGTGTTATGAGTATTCCTAAAATAATGGACAAGCCTCAGCAGCCATGCAGAAATAGCACAAATGCTGTCTAAACACAGCCACTCTGCCAGCTCCATCTTACGGGTCATGTAGCCATGGATTTACCTGAAGCTCTTCTCATTTACTTCTCTGTAATATTGCTCAAAGCCTTCCTGCCACAACCATGACTAGCCAGCCCTACCACACACTGGGATTATGAAACACAAGCTTCAGAGCAACAGTGAAACATTATTTTATTTACTAAGAATGAGTCTTGAACTAAAAATATTCCCACTTGGTAGCACTAGGTCAGTAGTATATATTTATAGAACTGTAGCCTAATTAACTACTAGTAATTAAATCTATAAATACATGGAAAAAGAATAGATCACATTTTGTTAAATTGCCTTAATTAAAGCTGGAAGTTAGCAAGTCAGACATATAGCCTGTTTTCAGTGAGCTAAAATTGATAAAGCTTGCTATAGGGTAATGTTCTTTATTCTGGCACATTACCACATTGTTGCTATTCTTGAAGAAGAGTCACCCTTCAACTAACTATCATTACATTATGTATAATGCATTAATTTTCTTCTAGGTGCTTTATAGGAATTGCTGATCCCGCAGAGAGACTACATACAGTTTAGGTAGGCTGGAACCTAGTGGGGGGAGGAGGAAATAATAATAAATCACAACATTTGGGTTTCAGTAATTTAAATGCTGCAACCTTTCACTTAAGTCTATTGCCTCCAGCTGTATTCCAGGCACAGATACTTGGATATGAGATAGCAAAAATTTGAAGGGACACACTTCTATTCCTGACCAGTAACCCGAAAACACAAGTTTTTGTCCAAGCCATTTTCTACTATTTTGTACAATTAACATTCAGTCAGTCTTAGAGAGAGAAAGATAAAGGAACTTCCAATTACCTTAAGTTTCTGGTCTTACAATTTTAAGTTACTTGAGGTTTTTTGCTTGTTTTTTTTTTAAAGTGGAACAGCCATGCTGGATAAGTTTAGACAACACAGCAAAGCTATGTAATGCTACTCCACACCATAGCTTTGTCAGACACATACAAAAGTAGAAAGATTGGTTTTGTGACTTAATGTCCAGTCTGGAATAAGGCCCCAGAGATACTCAGCTGTCATGAAAGCTCTGCATGCCATTGTAAGAAGAGTGAAAAGCAAATGAACCAGCCATCTGAAGTGAAGATACAGTAAGAAATAATTCAACATCCACTAAACAAAGGCAGAGAAGGGATCTAATGAGGTTTTGGTAATAACAGTCACTGCAGAAGTTCATAAGATAATGAGGAGAATCAACAATAGGTCAAGAAAAACAGGAGGGCAACTTGTTCAGCTGTCAGGAGCTCTCAGGTAGGACGGCTGCAAGACACAGCAGCTAGAGAGAGAGAAAAGCATGTTTATTTTCCTTGCAAAATGAAAACATCTAAATTAGGATACAGTGTAAAACAAAAGCAACCAATCTGTTAACTGTAAAGCACAGCCCCACACAGCTAATAATCTGTGCATGTCACGCACACAGTCAGGAGTCAAAGGAGAATGCTGTTTTCCATGACGCATCAGCAGTGGGCACAGAAACTCTTGTAAACATCATCAAGCAGAGTTTTATTCATTCTGAACTATGCATTAGGGAGTTTGTTGGAGGCTGTTAAAATTCTTCAAGCAGCAGCCTGGAAAACCATGCTAACAAATAACCTACCTTTGTAATCTGCTGCACATTGAACATAACAGTAAGTCACAACAGGCTGTGCATCAATAGGCTACTGGCACATGTTTTGAAGGCATTCTGAGGACCAGAGCAGAAGGCTGAGTACCTCCATCCATCCACTAAGAGCACCAGCAGCCTGCTAACGCACACCCTGGCCTAGCTAATTGCTATAGCAACATGGCTCATAAACTTCAAATTTTGGGTTTTCAAAATTATTTCTCAAAATATATAGAGGCAACATTCATCTCTTTAAAAACAGCAGATAGAGGTACCTTTTTTCTTTTTTTTCTTTTTTTTTCTTTTCTTTAAATGTATGGCTTGTCTTGAGAGCTGATTTTCAAAAGGTAGCATTAGTTACTGTTATTACAGTAAACATTTCCTATTCAATGCACTTACAAGTTCCCAAGACTGGTAAGGGCCACTGTTGGAACAGAAGTTTGTTTTATTTGGTCATTGTTTTTTTCTCCAGATAGGGAACAAAACATGAAAAGCTGAGCTGAATCATTCATCGTCACAAATGAATCTAGCAACAGGACAGAGAAGATCCTGGTTCCCTACATTTCAAAATAGCCATGTAACCCATGAAAAATCTAATGAGAATGGATCAGCAAAGGTTTCATAAATCCTTTCCATACAGCTAATCTCCTACTAAAGCTGAACACAGAAAATGTAATTTCTGGTGACAAACAGGGACATCTCGGTGAGGAGAGTGTACTGCTGGTAGAGACAGAAGCCGCATACACTGCAGGAACTCTATTCATTTTCTTCATCCTTAAATTCTGACTCAAAAGCTGTATTTCTGATGGGAACATTGAAGTAGAAGCAAAGTTCTGTTTAAGGAATGCTATATGAGCATAAGATTAAAGACAGACAATTAGAGAAAATGCAAGAGATGAAGATACTTGCTCCAAAGAGATTCATACACAAGGAAGCAAAAATCAGCATCCAGTTAGCATTATAACATCAGAGAGTTACTGCATGTATAAACTGATGAAACACATTTGGAACTGGGAATTTTCTGGGTCCTCAGCCATTCTCAATTTTCCTATAACAGGCTGGAACAAATACAAAAGATCTGTTAAGTACAGGCTTGGTCCAGAACTAGTAACAATTTACCCATCTTGCCTTCCTCCTGAGGACCTAAATCTATTAGGTATCTTTTCTTTGGAGAAAAGAGGGTTTCCAGATAAAATAATCTCCAAAAGCAAATTTACTTAGAGAACAGGGAGGTGGGAGAACTCATGAAGGGGATGTATCTCAGAGGCCTTTATATTCCTGGCATTGTAAAATGGAAAAGTTTATGGAAACAACTGAGGTGACATTTGTTTAATAAAATAATCTATGGCAATAAGACAATTCTTCATTTCTGGATTTCCCAGCTCCCAGAGGAGTGCTGGTTTTACTTTAGGCTACTGTATTTAAAGAACCTGAAGAAATATTACAGGATGAAAAATAAAATAAGCCAAAGACAAATTTAATACCAAACAGAAACAAGAACCTAGCACATTGTATAAATAAATCAGATTATTTTATAAAGAAGATTGAAGCACCTCCAGCCATTAATCACAAGACTTCAAAAATAACACATGCATTCATAGTATCAGGGAAAGTTTAAGTATTAGGAACCTCTTGTAACCACAACTAGCAGACAATAAGACAAGCTACTAAGGAAAATGCTAGAACTGCAGTTATGAGAAATACACTGGACACTTGTTCATCTTAGAGAGCTTAAAAATAATTAGTTCTGCCTTGCCACAACCACAGACAGATGACCACGTGACCTCTCTCCACCTCAACCACTCTCCAAACAATTGTCTTCCCCAGAGCTCATCTACTGAGAGAAGTATTCTAGAAAACACTTTTCTCCCCTGTAGGAAAGAGAAAAAAACATGTGCAAAGTGCGATCATCCACACAAAAGTCTGAGCTCAAGCAGAGCAAAGCCAGGTTTCTGTAAGACCTTTCAAGCCAAAACACAAAGCAGTATAATTATGCTGACACTTTATACACAGCTTTCTTTGGAATACACTAGGAAACCCTTCTCTTACATCAAGGAACACTTCAAAAGACACTCACAAGTGAAAAGCAGCCACCACTGGGCTACAGCATTAAGTTAATATCATTCCATGTATCGGGCCGTCTCTCCTATTCCACAAAAGCATTCCTGTACAAAATGAAGCACAACACTACCGTTACACCTGGATATATTCTTTCATCTCTCAGGAGCTAGGGCCCCTTATTTAGACAAAACTTCTATGGTTCTGTGAACTCAGTTCATCAAACACAGTTTTTTATTTGTCTCAGCTCGACAACTGGGCAACTGCCTACTGCAGTGAAGACAGAGTCTCCTGTGTAATAAATTTTCTAAAATCTGGAATACATTATTCATACCACACCTCTTCTTCAAAACCAGTTTTTCAAATTATTTTAAATTGTACCCATGGCTTCCAAATATGTCAGTGCTCAGTAGCACATTATGTTCTTCAATTTTGTCCAGATTTTTAGCTTAAAAACTCACCAAGTTAGCTGCATATCTCACTTCACATCTAGAATTGGATACTACACTCTT
>NW_009954497.1:2048783-2092294 GCF_000747805.2 Chaetura pelagica
AGGGTGGTTTAGGTCCAGGGCAACATTTGGGTCTACCTTGAATGTACCCTGAAACAAGGAGTTCTCAAAAGGTCTTGATTTCTTTTACTATATTTCAACTTTAACTATTTATATTGGCATGATGCAAGACACCTAATCTCTTTTCTTGGCGTAGGATCTCGGACCTGTACTTGTGGTAAGATGTTGCTTATCATAGCGTCAAGAATCAGAAGAGGAAAAGGTTTGGGCCATCTTCATAGTTCCTAGATATGGAAATTAGCAAAAGCATCCAGCCCAAACTAGAGCAGGCCAAAATAAATTTTAATTTGTTTCAGTAACACATGGATCTAAAGATCCCACACAAAGCACAAGAACAGCTGTAGCTTAGATGAATGTGAGCCACACCTCCAAGAACATGGTAACATAGCACTGCTGGTGGTGCAATTCCCATGCAGCTTGCTAAGATGGAAGCAGTGGGATGGACTGAAGAGATGCCTAATCTTCTTCACTAAAAGATGGAAACTATGTTTCTGTCTCTCAGCCTAAAGTCTTCAGATTTCCTACTAACAACACTTCAGACCACCAGTTTATTTGCGCATCCAACCATATACACTCTTCATTTAGCTTTCCCACTGCCTACTTTTTAGTGTATTTTCCTTTGTTTGTCTCCATGACATGGTTTTTGGTAGTGAATCAAGATCCAAGATCCATGATCATGGAAGGAGGGGCTGGTCACTTGGGAGGAATATAGGACTGTTGTCAGAGGATGTAGGGAGGCAATTAGGAAAGCTAAGGCCTCCTTGGAACTTAACCTTGCAAGTCAGGTTAAGGATAATAGAAAGGGCTTTTTCAAATACATAGCTAACAAAACTAACACTAGAAGCAGTATAGGCCCACTGATGAATGAGGTGGGAGCCCTGGTAACAGAGGATATAAAGAAGGCAGAGGTGCTGAATGCCTTCTTTGCCTCTGTCTTTACTCCTGCAGGATTTCCCCATGAGCCCCAGATTCCTATAGCCCCGGATGAAGTCAAGATAAAGGAGGAGTTTGACATGGTAGAAGAGGATTTGGTTAGGGATCAGTTGAGTAATCTGGACATCCATAAATCAATGGGTCCAGATGGAATGCACCCAAGGGTGCTGAGGGAGCTGGCGGAGGTCATTGCTAGGCCACTCTCCATCATCTTCAGTAAATCATGGGCAACAGGTGAGGTGCCTGAGGACTGGAGGATAGCAAATGTCACTCCAGTCTACAAGAAGGGCAAGAAGGAGGACCCGGGTAACTATAGACCGGTCAGCCTCACCTCCATCCCTGGAAAGGTGATGGAACAACTTGTTCTTGTCACTATCTCCAGGCACATCAAGGACATGGGGGTCATCAAGAGCAGTCAGCATGGTTTTATCAAGGGTAAATCATGTTTGACTAACCTCATAGCCTTCTATGAGGAAATTACTAGGTGGATAGATGATGGTAGAGCGGTAGATGTGGTTTATCTTGATTTCAGTAAAGCATTTGACACCGTCTCCCACAGCATCCTTGTAGAAAAGTTGATCAGGTATGGGTTTGGTGATCAGGAAGTGAGGTGGATTAGGAACTGGTTGAAAGGAAGGAGTCAGAGAGTTGTAGTCAATGGGGCAGAATCTGGTTGGAGGTGTGTGACTAGTGGAGTCCCACAGGGGTCGGTACTGGGACCGGTGTTGTTCAACATCTTCATCAACGACCTGGATGAGGGTATAGAATGTACCCTCAGCAAGTTTGCTGATGACACTAAGCTGGGAGGAGTGGCTGACACACCAGAAGGCTGTGCTGCCATTCAGAGAGACTTAGATAGGTTGGAGAGTTGGGCGGGGAGAAACATGATGAAATTCAACAAGGGGAAGTGCAGAGTTTTACATTTGGGGAAGAACAACACCATGTCCCAGTACAGGTTGGGGGCTGAACTGCTGGAGAGTAGTGTAGGTGAAAGAGACCTGGGGGTCCTGGTAGACAGGAGGATGACCATGAGCCAGCAATGTGCCCTTGTGGCCAAGAAGGCCAATGGCATCCTGGGGTGCATTAGAAAGGGTGTGGTTAGTAGGTCAAGAGAGGTTCTCCTCCCCCTCTATTCTGCATTGGTGAGGCCGCATCTGGAGTATTGTGTCCAGTTCTGGGCCCCTCAGTTCAAGAAGGACAGGGAACTGCTTGAAAGAGTCCAGCGAAGAGATACAGAGATGATTAAGGGAGTGGAACATCTCCCTTATGAGGAAAGGCTGAGGGAGCTGGGTCTCTTTAGCTTGGAGAAAAGGAGACTGAGGGGTGACCTCATCAATGTTTACAAATATGTAAGGGGTGAGTGTCAGGGGGACGGAGTTAGGCTTTTCTCAGTGATGACCAGTGATAGGACAAGGGGTAATGGGTGCAAATTGGAGCATAGGAGGTTCAAGGTGAATATCCGAATATTTTTTTTTTTACTATGAGAGTGACAGAGCACTGGAACAGGCTGCCCAGGGAGGTTGTGGAGTCTCCTTCACTGGAGATATTCAAAACCCACCTGGATGCGTTCCTGTGTGACGTACTCTAGGTGACCCTGCTCTGGCAGGGGGGTTGGACTAGGTGATCTTTCGAGGTCCCTTCCAACCTCTAGGATTCTATGATTCTGTGATGATTCTATCTTTGAAAAAATGCCCACAAAAGCTATTTTTGGAAATTAAATGTGTTCAGTTTCTCTCACTGGATCAGTAGATTACCAGGGCAGTTCAAAGAACTTGATCACATGTTCCACTCCATCACCACTAGTGTATTATATTGTTAGCACAAGCTCAGCTCTATATCAAGGACACCGGTGAGGTAGCTAACTCTCCCCCTGATCCTGCCCAGTTTACAAAACAATCACTCCATAAGGTGAGCCAGCTAGGAAAGAAAACCACAAGTTAGATGGGAACCCACTCTCATGGCTCAGTATCACTAACTTTACATAGCTAACAGGAAAAGAACAAGGAAGAGACAATGTCTCTCCTTCACCCCATTTCCCTCATGTTCTCTTTGTTTTTCTCTTCCTCTCAGTTAATTTCTTATTGTCTTTTTACTTATCGCATCTTCCAGGTGTTCTGGAAGGGTTTGGTCTTAAACACAAAATAAAGCTACACTGAACGTTTTAGATGCATCTATGTCTATACCAAGATGTTGAATCTTTGACTTTCATGCCTTTTACTTGCAGGAAGAAGTTTATTTGGCATTAACATCATCTGGGGGACATGGAGGACTATGAGAGAAATGCTTTTCTCCTGTGAGCCAGCATCTTCACAGGAAGGATGGAGAGGACTACAAAGTGGGGCAACTACAAACAGGCTTTGGAATAATAGACACTGCCTCTTTAATGCTGCTATGGGCTTCATTCAGTATGACATGAGGGAGGAGGTATTTGATGGAAGTGAGTTCTGCCTTTTCCTGCACCAGGACATAAATCCACCCAGACCCTTGGCTGGGAGAAAGCAAGATGAGAGTTGGCTCTTACTTCAGAATCAATGTTTAACTGCTCACTGCCTTGAAACACAGAGGGGACTGGAAATTGAGTAGCAGTAGCACCTTGGAGAAGGGCTAGAGGAGAATATCCTTCATAGTTATGCTCATTCATTTAGGTTATTCTCTTTGGGTAAAAAACTTTGAAGTATCTTTGAAAATATTCCCAGTAAAGCGCTCCACACATCCATTAACTACTTTTTAAAATACAAACAGCAGGAATATCTTCAATGAGTCAACCTTCCCTAATGTACACTGCAACCTTTCTCTTCAGTGTAACAGGGTTCATGATGCAAAAGAAGTCAGATCTGTAGTGAAGAGATTACAAGGATTTAATCCCAAGCAGCTGCTGCAATTCTGAAACTATAAAAGCAGACACTTCTGGATCCATTCCCTCATTCCTTCATCTGACAGCATGTGGAAGTTTTGCCCAAACCTGCTAGATGGCTTCAGGCCTTCCAGTGCTTTCTAAAAATGACACATCTTCTTAATCTCTTGCGTTTTAAAACCCAAGAGTCTTTCTCTCAGCTTAGAGAGTCTAAGGCAAGTGCAAAGCAGCCTTGATTTTGCTTTAAGGCAACATCATTCTATGCTTCATCATAAAATGTCAGCGTTCATTACGCATTCATCTGATATATACAAAAGGGCAATGGGATTACTGTCTGTGAACCTTAAGGGCATCAGGGAGCAATACGAATTTAACAGTCATTAAGCTATAAGTAGCCCTTGTACCAAAAGAAATTCAGACTTCCTCCATCAATTAGCCTTCTCTCCTCAAAGCCTGCACACAAACCTACAAATCTCTGATTTTGACCCTGTATGGGAAAGAAAAAGATGTTTTAAAAGACTTGATGCACCTGAATTGAGGGCAGAAGGTCACCAGGCAGTATATCTGCTCATTCTACTGACTTGCCCACCTTCAGAAAAACAGTAAGGATGCTTGTTTCTAGGACAAATGATAACATAACGCTCATTTGCTGCAGGTTGATTTGTTGAAGATCTCTCACTGCAATTCTCATACTCACAAGGAATTCATTGTTTCATGAAATGGGAACAGTTCTTGCCCATTGCTCCCTACTTACACTGCACTTCAGGGCAATCAAGTCTTGGTCCACTGCTGATGAGTCCTGAACATAAATAAGCTCTGCAGTCACAGGTCACAAATACAACATGCAGCCAAGGGAGCACAAGTGACAGGAAAGCATCTGATCAGAATCAACCTGTCTTACTACCAAGCAGACTCATACAGTACTCACAGCAGCAGTCCCATGTGGTTAAATGGTATTAAGTGCAGAAGCAATGTTCTTATACAAGCCTGCCTAACTCTGTTGCCCCCATGTTGGCATTTTAAATAACTCCTCTCTTAGGTTTCTTCCCGCACCAACCATTTACTCACAGAGTATTACTGTGTTCATATATTCGGTACTACTAACCACTGAAAAAAATACTCTACAACCTCTTAGCCTGTGTTGAAGCTGAATCACAGCACAAAGATGAGCCACAAGCACGGATAAGAACAAGATGGACTAGGACAAGACCTCACATGGCCACCAAGTTCCCTTATAGTTGCTACAACAGGAATGGACAAGGATTACACCTATGTAATACACTGGCACTTGACACTAGCAAGGAAGAATCTTCCTACAACTTTGCTGGAACCTCATCTAAGGAAAGGAGGAATAGAATTTTTTTTTTATAAAATCAATCAACTGCCAGGTCCTCTGCTAAAAAAGTTGTTTGTTTTTTCTTTTTCTTGTTTTGAGTTCCAAATTGGATACTTCAACAGTTCTGTTCTTATATACTCATTTTTTTCTGGCCAAAAGTATTATCCTGACAGAGACGGACCTTACATGCAGCCAAAATTTCACATTGGCTACTTCTGAGGCCAATTTGGTATCTCCCAATAAGACCCCTAACATGCAAGCGCCTTTTTGTTCCACTTTCCCATGCCCTCTGCTGCCATCTCTTTATTTTTGTTCTAGAGTTTAGACATACTAAAAAAATATATTTTAAAGTGATTTTCTAAATGATCAATGCTCTAAACTGCAGTTTAATCCTACTAAGGAAGCTTATTTTTCTCAGTAATTCAACTTACAAAGTTTTGCCCTTGCCAGAGAACTGAATGGCAGGTCTTTTCTTTCTTGCCAAACACCAATTACAGCAAGGTTTTACTAATACAATATAAGCCTCCATGCCCCCTTTACATTTTTCATGCTGGGAATATCCTATGTTTTGATAGCTTTGTATTATGCAGTTTTTCATGGCTGGAGATTTCAAACACTATGATTGTTCTGCCAGGAATCACACAGAGGGCTTTCCTTTAGAAATTCAGCTGCAATGATTGTCCTGCCAGGACTCATATAGCTGTGTCCTGGTGTGGAATGCCATACAATTTCACTGTGCTAAGAATTTAACCTGTATGTTTACCTTGAGGGGAATATGGTAACAACAGCAGTGAACTATTTCGCTCTGACTTGTCCAAGTTCCAGGATGTGTTTTTACCTCACTTTGCAGGGTTTTAACCAATTAGCAGGCACCAAGGAACCTGCTTTCTGAATAGGCACATAACAGCTCAGGGGGGCAAGTTATTTATGTGAAATTCTTTTACAGTCCCTTAAGCTTCAGCTCCCTTCTCAGAGCAGCCAAGGTGTTTGACTCAGTGAAAATTCTGTGTACGTGTCTTAATGATGTTTCTGCTGCTCCTCCAAATGTAGGTGCTACCACACTAGGACCTAAGGAACACATGCCAAGCAAGCTAGACTGCAGAAAAGAACATTTGCCTTGAGGGCCCTTTTGCAACAACTGGGACTCCAATGTGCACAGCCAACTCTTGCCTTCAAGTGCAGAACAGCATCATACTGCACAGCTGCAATTAGAGTCAGATGAAGTGCCTTTGCCGTGAGGGACAGAGAGAAGCAGAAACTAAGGGAATTCTTGCTTATTGCTGAAATGTACAAGAATTTCTGATTAGTATGGGAAGGGAAACATCCTCCCAAATGGAAGTACATGTACTGTTAGGACACTCTTTTCAATTCCTTGCATTGTGGGTATTCTTTGTGTCTAGCAAGTTGGTTACATTGCAAAAAGGGACTGTGATTCCTCTGGTAGAAAACACACCTGCCCAAGAGTTACTATACTGTCCCTCTGGATAGTCGGCTTCATGCAGACTGGACACATTTTTTTTTTTCTGACACATTGCATCTATGGGAAGAGAAAACCTTCATATTTGCTATTTCAAATAGATTCATTAGGTCTATACAACACAAAACATAGCTAACAGTGAAGGAGTAAAATAATCTGCTAGACAAAAATTATACTTCCTGCTGCAAGTCATAAGTAAACAAAAGATCACAAATAAAACTAATTTTAAAACAACTCTAACTTGGTTATCCAGAATCAAACATGTGACCATCAAGGGATTCATTCCAGTTTTAAGATGCTGCTTTTCAGAGAAAATATGCTGCTGCTGCTTTTGCTGACATGCGCATTAGAGGTGTCAGCCTACAACCAGGCTAGAGAGCTGGAGCAGGTTCAGAAAAATAACTAGGAAAAAAACAGCTTCTTTCTTGAACTGGAAGGAAAAAGGAATTCTTCCCTGCCCTTCCTCTTACTCTTCTGCAATGAGAAACCACCACATCCCACCAAGCTGTGCACTCACCTTCCCTGTACAACCCCTCAGGATGACACGGGGAATAGATTTGGTCATTTGGATTTGAATGTAAGGACAACCTTCTGGAACCAGACACCATAGATACCTAAAGCTGGCTTCCTAGGTTTGGCCCAGCCTCTGAGTACTCAAAGGGTCAACCATCTATAGATCTTTTGGAAATCAATCATTGCTGACTGTTAGATGGATTTTCTTTTTTCTCCTTGTTCCACCAGTAGCTGCCTACGTTACCCACAGGGAGTTGTGGCTACCAACACATTAATATAAAAATATTAGACAAAACATATATAAACCACATTATTTCTGAGGAGCTGGGTAGTTTTTAGGGAGATGACACACAACATCACAACCAGCACCAAGAGCATATCTACAGCTTTTACCAAAACATAAAAAACTTGCACTTTATCATCTGCCTCTCCTTGTTTTTGAAGGTAGCTCTACTTGATAGCTACTTGTTCTGCATGGTGGTCTCCAAGTGCTACATCCCACAAGCAAGAGTGCAGAACCTCAAGGGGAACTTACACACAGGGGAGATACAGCTTCTCAAGAAAGAGGATATAAACTGCGAAAACTTTCATAATTATTAAAGGTGACTGCAGACACCATGATTCTCATACTTCATACAGTATTTTTGAACTCTGCTGTCTTCACCCTCTCCCAAAAGGTTTCTTCTTCCCTTCTCAGAAAAAGGTCTTAATTTATGAGACAAACTTAAAACCAAACCTCTGTCTGCTTTTATAGCTTGCTCAAAGTAGTAACGGATCTTTTGGCACACAGCCACCACCTCAGCATACATATTTGTTATCCACTATAACTGCTGAGAAATCTTGCCTGTTAGTTATGGCACTATCATCAATTTATAAGATAATCAAAAGTTTTATTTGTAGTCCTTTAAAGTGCTTGGGGTTTTTCTCCCCCATTCAGCATACAGAAACAGGTGATAGTGCTTTATTGCATTTAAACAGAAGTACTTTCAAAATCCCTTCAGTAATATTCTCTGAAGATTTATTCATCTACAATGCAGATTAATACAGGTCCTGTCATCCTCAAGAGTCTGTCAGTTCTAAGTGAGGTAATGTATTTTTCTTAGCTGGGTTACAACAAGACTTTTGCTTTCAAGACACCCTTCCATGTTTCCAGAATTGAAAGTTTAAGGTTTCCTGAATAAATCTTAAAATGTAGAACCTTAGTGACAAACATTTTGGATACAAACCTTCAGACATCTCGCCTACACAATTCCATTTGCATTTTATTCACAAAAATACCTCTAAATGAAAAATGCAATTGAATGCCATCCACGTTGCTTCTGGGTATTGTACTGCATATTAGAGACAGGTAGCAGATAGTCTAATCTTATTTAGAAGAGGTATATGTATGTCATAAAATGCCTGCTAGCTGCTCTTCAACCCAAGCTGTTTTACTCTGCAATGAAATAACATCTGAAGAAGGACTTCCAGAAATGCCACTTCAGCCCAAATTAATCAAGTCTTGCTCCAAAGCACTGTATGTCATTTGGGGGGGAAAGCTCCCAGAATGACAGAAGGTATGGAGAAGGACCATGCATAGGCACTGTGGGGAAGGAAACTGTTCCTTCAAGGCAACAAGTGAAGTAACATCAGGGTGTTGATATGCTTTAAGAGTTGAAGTCAGTGTCACTGTGCTGTCTCACAGCCCTGGGCACATGATAACCTTCATAGGCATACCACCCACTGTGCTGTTGTTTGTACACATATTATAAGGATATGTAACTCAGTCCACAGTGTTATTCAAAGACCAATTTCAAGATTATGCACAGCAGATTCAGGATGTACCTGCTTTTATTTGTAGTAAGAACGCATGCTTGCTGGCAGCATTCACTTCTTTCAATTACTTGTCAAATTATAAGAACATAGCTCATCATTAAGCTTAATGATTGAAAGGGACTATTTGTACTGCTTTTCATGTAGTGTATTTTCCAATATTACACTGTGTAGCTTCTTCTATAAAGACCGGAGTGGAAATCTCTCTTAGGGATACACAGTATATTATGTATTCATCTCTGATTGCACAGGAACATCTGTATGTAGAGCTATGACCAAAGGTTTATTTAAATTCCAAACAAAATGAAACAGTTTTGACAACTTGAGTGAAAAATGGTGTGGACTTCAGTGAAGATTTACATTTGAGGTCTCCAGCTTTGACTTTCTTCTCAACTATCCAATGGCAGATTCTATGCTACATATAGCATTCAGGAGCTTTTGCACCCAAATCACCTTGTAAAGCATTAGCTTCCCCCCCCCAGCATCTCTGAGCTATCACTAAATTACAAAGGAGGAGCCATGAAGAAGCAGATAAACAGCCTCATGCATTGCAAACACTGTCTTACCTCACAACAGCCACAAGCTACACAGGGTCCATAGTCTGCTCCTAGGATAGGAGGAACAATGTGAAAGAAGTTAAATAATTAATTCTAATTTTATTGTTAATCAGATAATCAAGCAGCATAACACCCAATAACTATAAGAAGCACATACCAGAATTATCAGCAAGTAGTAAGTTTTTGAAAGACAGCGGTTGATTCCAAAGGGTCTTTATGACAGGAATGCTCCATCTCATGGAAAACACAGTATGCACACCTTAGAAATAACTACTTTTGTATATTGCTAGGATTTGATAATAAGTAACAGTACTGCAATAAAATAATAAATATATAAATGCTAGCACTTGTTCAAAGGTGGATAAAAGCAAAAAACTAACCTTCTGAGTCAATTCTCATTTTCAGAAAAAGTTTGGGTTTTTTACATTAGTGCTATGAGAAGTCAAATTCACTGCCTTCATAATAACACAGACAGTGCCTGAAGGCACAAGATCTTTCCTAGAGGCATGAATTACAGGACAGCTGGATTCTTTCATCTGTCATTACAGAGCTACCAGTTGAAACTTTCACCGTTACGCTTTTACGCTCCAACTCTTCTTCAATTTCCTTCTTTTCACAAGGCAAGGTGCTTCGCTTCTTTTTTTTTTAAGCCTAATAATGGTTAATTTTTTTTTCTGCTGTTATAATTGCCACCTGCTTCTCTTCCAATCTGTTATTTATCCATATGTTTATTTTATATATTCACTTGCTGAAGAAGGCCAACATTGCCTCTTCAATATCAGATCTATCTGTCTTTTCTAAAACATTGTTTTCTTTTGTGCTGTCCCAGGGAGGAAAATGCATTCCTCATTTTACCTATCTGTTCCAGTATCTAGGGCTCTTCCTTCAATGTTGACATCATTATTTCTAGCACAGGGACTTGTGTCCAAATGAAAAGGGATGAATATAGTCCAGATTAATTGCATTCAGGATGGCAGTTTTTAATTGTCTTTATCGGCACAACATATGAGAGCACAGAAATGCTCTGGCACTGAGAGCACTGTCCTTGCTCTACACTCTAATGCTCAGGAGCTATGAAAACATGATAGTATTTGTTGTGGTTTTCCATGTTATGGTCTTGCCTGGTCTTACTTGCCACAATACATATCACTGAGTTTCAGTTGCTTCTCTTTTCTGCCTTTAGACTCTTATCTTGTGCTCTTTGGGACTCTATGCATTTTCATGTTATAAAAAAAACTCTCTCCATGATCTCCAGTGTAGACTAAATTACTCTTCTGCTTATTTAGTTAATAACACTGGTTACTGCTAGTTCTTGGTCTTGCATTTGAGTAGGTGGCCCCAAAACACTGCTATGATCTCATAACTTTCCATAGCTAAGGTAATCCAGGTATTTCTCAGTACACACAGAAATGGTTCACTTTGCACAGTAAGGCAAATGCCCTCATTTGAAAAGGCATGTGATAAGATACTAATGCTATTTCTTTGCAAAGAGCTTCTGGCCCTGGGGACTGAAGATCCCCCATTTATTACTCTGAGGAGAGGGAGGCCAGAAAAAGGATTTTTACTCCATAATTCATATGCCAGTGTAAGCTTCCAACAAGGATCTGAAGGTGGCATGCTTCTTCTGCCTCAAATCCAAAGCTTTACAGCTCTCCACAACTATTTTCTCTCCAGATACTGGCAAACTCACTTCCCTGTTTAGCAGATCTTCTAGAACAATTATGGTCTTTTAATTAAACTCACTGGGCCATGATTCACATGTCCCTTTTTTCTTTCCTGCAAGTATATTTGTCCTTTTGAAATCTCACCTGTCCTCTAGGAGTTCTTCAAATTAACTGAAAATGGATCCGATTAACCAGTTCACTGAGCACACTATGTTAAATTTCATCTGTCTGCTGATTTGAATATGCTCAGATTCTCCAGAAATTCTTTAACAAGCATTTTCCTGATCTGTGTATTTTCCTTCTTTCCTGTCAGATTTATTGAAGCTCCTGCTCCATTCATTTCTGAAGTGAACATTGAGGCAAAAATAAGTTGGGCCCTTCAACCTCTAGAAATTTCTCCCATAGGAGAAACTGAAATGCACTTTCATCATCCCCAAAATCAGCGTGTTGCTTACATAAAAGTACATATATTTATTCCTCACCCCCTTCAAAAATGGCAGCTAATGAATGTTGAGGAACATACATGACACTTTCATACAGCGTTACCAGCTGTCATAGCCCAGATCTCCTCTGCAGTGGCCCTTCAGTGAAATACAAAGCACATACCCATCTATAACCAAGTTCATAGATTTAAGGCTGCTATTGGTTAGCTGTCACTAAGGCCTGTGAGCTGCATGACGAACTCAGATGGTTTCCTAAAGTTATTAATGTGTTCAGCTCCGAGCAAGTGCTTAAAGATAGCTCAGATTTTTATCTTTTCAGTGTCCTTTTTATGTACTCCTTCCCAGTTTATACCTGTTCACATTTCAAAAGGCTGATGGATTATTATGCTTAATTGTAAAAATACCATCAGTTTAGTGAAATGCTTCACTGTTGTGGTCTTATCAGCACTTTCTCTCTCAAGAAAATCTTTCAAATTTATTTCAAAGATAAATATATCAGAATATAAACACAGCCACAATCTCAGCAGAGCTCTGTACATTAAGTGAACAGTCCTATCCTGTCAAAGAAACAATCTCATCAAAATTCTGTCAAACCATTTTGATAAAGGAAAAAAGTACCTCAAGTATATCAAAATGTGAGTACGTTTGTATATCAAATGACAGCACATGTCCTGAAGAGTATAAAAAAGCACTACTGCAGTAAACAATATTTCTGTTGCACAAAAAACTCCCACTCATACTGCTTACTTCAATTTGGACAACACAGAAACCAGCCTTGTTTCTGAAATGATTCCTCATTCAAGGGGAAAATTTTGCTAATAGCCTCCAGAGAATTCAAATGCATTTGCAATCACGTAATCACAAAGTAGATAATCCAAAACTGATGGCAATTAAATGAACAAAACTCTGATGGGGTAAACGGAGGTATGACTAAATGTCATAAGCACCAGCAAAGTATTTCAGCCACACAACTCTTTCTCTGGAAAGCTTAGTTTTTGCAGACGAGTGAACAGGAATAGCAATGTTAATGAAAAAAAGAGTCAGCACAAAATTCCAACAAGCTTTTGGCTTGAGTAGTTTTGGAAATGTCTGACAAATTATATAAATTGTACTTTTCTAATGCTCTTTTCCCAGAATACCTGCACTGCACTACCATATTTTTCCTTTTTTTTTTTTTTTTTTTTTTGGTAGTTGGAAGGTATGATCTTCAGCAACGGCTGAAGATTACTATAACAAACTTAAATGAAAACAGTTTGAAATTTTCAACAAGAAATTGACCAAAAAAAAAATATAAATATATATATATATATTTCCATCCATTTATGAAAAACTGAGTAGAATCACAAAGCAAATCACCAAATAGGAAATGCTACCACTGGATTTCCAGATTTCGTTGTTCAATGCAAAGTGTTCCTGTCAATCATGAGAAGCTGTTTCATTACATTGCTCCTGTAGAGCTCATGCTTCAGCACAAACTGTTGTTTTTGTAGCTCTTCATCTCGCAACATATGTACTCATCTACTCGGCCTGTGTTTCAGGACTACAATGTTGACACTGGTCTCCTTGAATAAATTCCTATTAAAATCCATAGAAAAACCCCACCAACTGCAGCAGAGAGGAATTTGTTTCTTGTTTAAAAAACAGCTTCAGCTTTTTTTATTATGCTGAATTTCATCCTGATGCAACACATTGTTCCAACTTCGCAATTTATTAATTACTAAATACTGAGATTCCTATTTTCTCCAACCAACAGCCAAATCAAGTCAGAAGATGATTGAAACGGCACAATATTTTACAAAAAAATATATTCTTATCCATTTATTTAATAATTTATTCTTACTTTGTGTGAACTTAAATCTTTTCTAGCCCAGAATTTCATTATGCTTCCTGAGGGGGAGGAAGTATTATTCAAGGAAAAATTAAAACTCCCTATTAAATAAAGTCTTTACCTATAAGCATATTTAGAATCCAAATAAAACACTACGTTGTCATTACTCTTCATGGCCCTTAATTTTGCTTATAAAGTCTATGATCCTCACCACAGATAAAGGTAAAAAGAATGTTCAGAAAGCTGACAAATATTTGAAGATAATTAATTGTAAAGAGGTTGAGAATGTATGTCAGTTTCCTATTTCTTTTAATATTACATATGGCACAGAAATTACTGCTCAGCCGAGCTTTGATACTGAGACTAATTAGTAACCCTAACTCTGCACTGTACTCATTAAGAGATGTATATATATAAAATAATTAATTGTCAGGCTCTTTAGAAAAGTTTATTAGCTAACTCATGCTAATCTAAGCACTGCTTTTTCTCTGGTAGGCTTTTATCATGTGTTAAGAGTCTACATATTTGGTCCCATGACAAAACCATATTTATTTTTTTTAATTTCCTGTTATTTTTTGCATATTAGCCCTCACATTGTCATTATCAATATACCCTTTTACTATATTAATAAGGAAAGGGACCTGAAATTCCCCTTTCCTATAACAGAGTTCTTTTTTTCCCTTTGTGTATTAGTTAACTAATCAGCCTGTAAACCAACTTAATCTCCTGTGACAATCTGGCAGTCTCCCACGAGCTGCATAGGTGTGCATACAGTATGACTAATTACAATACAGTGTTAATGTGATGGAGAGAAAGTAAACAGACATCAGAGGCTGAGCAATCTCTGAAGCTGATCTGTTGCGACCGCTAGAGCCTGGTGGTGCAAAACACTAAGTACACAGGGCAGCAGGCAGACATCAGGTAATCTTTTCAGCCATAAAGCCACTTGTATGAATTTAGGATTGGAAAGTCAGAGCTGCAGCAGTCATGCACAAACTGCAGAGAGCTACAGTGGCTTGCATATTATCAGATATCATCTTTCTAAAGCTCTCTGGGTAGTTTTCCTAGGTCAAGAGCTTCATTACAAAGGACAACTGTGCCAGGCCCAACTGGCACTGCCTCTGAGCGAACACAGATAAGTGCTCTGGGTAAAAGGATGAGGTGCTTATAATCTCCCATTATTCATGGGTGCTTTACCAGCTGGCAGCAATGGATTAACATGTACTCACTGCTAATACTGATCTTTAGGATTCACTGAGGTGAAAACAAAGGGATCAGCCATGGATTTCTGATTCCCCTGCATCTAAAAGTTAAATATATTTAATAGCACCTGTACTAACATACTGAGCCCTGCTCCAGTCTGCCCTCATTGCACTTGACCATGGTCAGTCATTCAGCTGCAATAACTGAAAGTTTTAATAGGTAAGAACAATAGCTTAAAAAAGAGGGCTGTCTTATGGGTTTTAATATACACAGGTTAAGACACATGGGAGAAGTGTAACCAAGAGACCTCTGTACATTATAGTAAAACCCAGTGTTTAAAAATAACAGTTCCCCTATACCAACTCAGACAAAGGTCCTGAAATACTGGAGGGAGAACTGCATTTGTTTTAAACACTACTTTGGGGTCAGTGAAGGGAAAAAAAATCCCATCCCACACGCTTCTAACCTAGCCATTACAGAACATAAGTATTCAAACCCCCACAGACCAAGCTAGGACTCCATCACAGGACAGTCCTGTCTGGGATGGGAGCTCTAATTACTAAAAAACAAAAACAAAACAAAGAAAAACAAACAAACAACAAAAAAAAACCAAACAACAAAAAAAAAAGCCTGGTCTGATAAGACAGATTTTTTACACTACTTCACAGAAAAATACCTGAAGCCTAGGAAGCAATCTTTGTGTAATATATTAATTAGCTTGTTTTCAGGAAAGAATACTTTAAATTTTATTCTTTAATTATGGTTTTTTGACAAAGCCTATCTCCAAGGAACATTTCAACATGAATCTGTGGTAGAAACGCAACATACTGTAGGGGTAGCAAATTAATTAAGGTTTTCATTGCTAAACTACTCATTGATATGGGATGAAAATGGAAATTGAAATATAACTGACCATAGCAGACTTGCAAAACAGCCACAGAATGTTTTAAATTCCTAGTCAATTAAAAATAACATGAATTACGTTTACAATAACAGATGCTACTGCTCTATGCTACTCATATATTAAAGTCTGAACATTAATCCACAGTAAATGGAAGAATGCCAAAAATAGTGATATAAACAAAGAATTTCAGATATTCACAAAATCATAAGAAGGCCCCGCATAACACTGAGATTTAGCAATAAACTCATGAGACTTTTCAGCCTGTGCAATTTAGGATCTTTTTCATGGTGTGATGGTTTAGAGATTTAATATTTTAAGTTTTCATTACTAGAAATACTCTTTGTGAGTGCTGCCTAGAATCCCCATGCCTTTTCTAAAACAAGCATTTTTGCATTGCCTTAGGACAGATTTTTTACACTACTTCACAGAAAAATACCTGAAGCCTAGGAAGCAATCTTTGTGTAATATATTAATTAGCTTGTTTTCAGGAAAGAATACTTTAAATTTTATTCTTTAATTATGGTTTCAACATGAATCTGTGGTAGAAACGCAACATACTGTAGGGGTAGCAAATTAATTAAGGTTTTCATTGCTAAACTACTCATTGATATGGGATGAAAATGGAAATTGAAATATAACTGACCATAGCAGACTTGCAAAACAGCCACAGAATGTTTTAAATTCCTAGTCAATTAAAAATAACATGAATTACGTTTACAATAACAGATGCTACTGCTCTATGCTACTCATATATTAAAGTCTGAACATTAATCCACAGTAAATGGAAGAATGCCAAAAATAGTGATATAAACAAAGAATTTCAGATATTCACAAAATCATAAGAAGGCCCCACATAACACTGAGATTTAGCTATAAACTCATGAGACTTTTCAGCCTGTGCAATTTAGGATCTTTTTCATGGTGTGATGGTTTAGAGATTTAATATTTTAAGTTTTCATTACTAGAAATACTCTTTGTGAGTGCTGCCTAGAATCCCCATGCCTTTTCTAAAACAAGCATTTTTGCATTGCCTTAGTGGAACTGAGCTCAGGCCTTTGAGTTATATTAAGACTCCCGTAAGTATGATCAAATTTGCCACCCCATTGGCCATTTCATTGCTTTCCATCTTGGCCCTTTTAAAGAGCTCACCAAAAAAATAACTTTAAATTTCCATTAATCTTGCTGAGTTTCATCAGCAGTCACGCAACATTTTAGCCACTCACCCAGCATAACACCAGAAGTTGCTTCTGCCACTGATGGGAGTTTTAATGTTAGTTGCTGTAGCCGGAGTCTACTGCTTCACACTCCCCAACTTCACAGCTGCACAGTCCCTCTTTTCATAAGCAAAATCCAGATACTTAAGTTCAGCAGTCTGCAACCTCACCTTCAGGCTCTCCAAAAGTACTTCAGCAAGGCCTGAGTCTTCACCTCTCCCAAGTTTATGGATCTGTGAGGTGCACAACTCTGCAGTCCCTGCAGACAAACCAGCCACATAACCCGAGCAAGTTCCCAATCAAGCTCCAGACTTGGTAGAACTCTGTTCAACCATCTTTCAAAGGCAGCCTCAGTTACTCTCAACAAAAGGAATCAAGGAGCAGTAGGATACAGGTTATCACACACCAAGCAGTGCACATACACCTGTTTTACCTATCATTAACATAATTGCAAATTACTGACCAGAAGAAATTTAGGATTAATCTGGCCTGGGTAGATAAATAAGTGCTTCTAATCTTCACAGGATATGATTCCATCAGGTCACACTCCCTAAACACAAATTGGATCATATGATATCAAGGACATAACAAGAAATTGTCTCCTCCCTTCTGGTGTCAATAATGAATTATTTCTTACAGCATATTCTCAGTAGTTTTAAATTAATCTGCCAATGGGATCCAGAGCTCCACAACTCTCCCTGATAAAAAGAAAAATAACACAAGTGGTCTTAAATTTCCTTTTGCTCAATTTCATCTCCTAAGAGCAGCTTTTGGATAGCTATGAGGCAGTTATCAGGAAGATACAACCAAAACTCCTTCCAGAGACGTGTGGCAAGAGGATGACAGGCAAATAACATATATTGAAAAAAGAAAGGTTCCAAGTAGATAGAAGGCTGTGCAGTCTGCGTCCTTGGAGACAATCAAGACCCAGCTGAGCACCCTGGTCTGACCCTGCTTTGAGTGGAGTGACATGGACTAGAGAGTTCCCTATCTCATTACATCTTGTCACACTCATGGACCACCTTAAATAATTCTGTCTACTTTCTTGTTTCTTACATTTTTTAAGTACAGTGCAGCTACTGACAGGGAGAGAGCTCTGTGTGGATTTACAAGATTCACATGGGAGAATCCCTCTGGATGGCTCATTTCATGTCTTCACCAGCCTAGTTTCAGGCTTTCCCATATATAACTTTTTAGTAAGGTTGACTGATCATTTCAGTAGCCATCCATGGCTGAAATTTGTCCTTGTCAGAAATGAGTAAGAGGTGTTCAGTATTCCCAACTCCCACAGCACATTTGAAGCCTAAGCACCTACAGGCATGTGAGATTCTTGATCTGCATTTTCTTTTTCTCCACACAGTATATTTGTAAGCTCACAAAGCTTTGACGTGGCCCAGATACAACATATATAGCTCAGATGCCAGGAGACACATAAAGCTCAGATGCTAGGAGACATATCTAGCATGCACTGATTTATGTTTGCATCTTACAGTTTCTGTGCCTGACTTGTAAATACCTAGGGTTGGCAGTAGTAACATTTCCCATGCATTTTGGGTTAGTAGTCCCACCTAGCGCATCATCTGCAGGCAGAAAAGTAAAGGAGAACAGATAGAATGGAAACAAAGCCAGGCAATAAGAAGTATGCATAACTGCAGATGGACAGGGGAGGCATAATTCAGATGCAAAATGTAACGTTATAGCAACTTCATTTGGCTTTGAGTTTATGATGCAATAAACAAGCCCTGCAAAAGCCTTCTGAGAAGCATCACCACTCCCTTGGGCTGAGGTCCTGGCATTTATTTGCCAGAGGACTTTATTGTCTCATAAAGCAAAAGCCAAGTGAAGAACAAGCAAAGTATTTCTTGCTCTGTAAAATGATAATATCACACACAGTTATTTACTGCATGGTAGTCCCATTATTTTTTATCTCATCGCAATGTTAGATGTTGACATTTGAGGAAAAGAGGATTGCTGTCCTAACTAAAGAGAAACTGCATCTTTGCTTTCCCTTTACAAAAAAAACCAAGCTGTCTATTGGGAGCTTCCGACTGCTACACAGTTTTGACATTCTGGCTACTCCAGTTAGATGCTGTGAATGTGGAACAAAGAAGACCATATTATCAACTTTCAAACTTTGATATAATCAGAAATCAAGCACTTTTAATATGATAGATCAGTTCAAGCACATGATCGAGCTGAGATTAAGTGCTCTGTGTGGATAGGGAAAACGAGACCTTAAGTCAAAATCACAGTCTCAGACACAGATATTCAGTTATGAGAATTACATATTACATTATGGTGGTTTCGAGGGCAGGACATGCTTGGTGCACAAGTTCATATAAGGTGTTTCTTTTTTTTCCACAAGCACCATAGATTTTGCATTTGTAACCATTAATGTATTAGCACTGGTGTATTAATAAATGCTTTATATTCTCTTCTATAGCTGGTAATGTGGGAAAGATAAAGATCCATCAGCAGAAGACACTAAGAAGAGATCTTTTAGCTTTAATAATGCACATTTTCCCAAGTAAAGAATCCTTATTTTAACTTCCACCTTCCTCTCATTCTGTGCCCGTGTGCATGCACACCAGAAGGAGTGGGCTGGACAACTGTTCTGTCCACATACCTCACATACATTCATTTCAATCAAATCTCAGATTTTGAAAGCCATAATAAAGAAAGAAAAGATAGGAATGGATCTGAAATTAGAGAAAAATCAGACACAAAGGAAATAAGGGAAATTCTAGAATAGAAATGACTAAAAAGCACAGATTACAAAGGGTATGTCAAAGGTCCAAACACCATCACCATCACTAGGGAAGCCTATGTTGCAGGCAATAGACCATCCTGGGACCAGGCTGGTTTCCCATCTGTGCAGCATCCATGAAAGAAGCCAGGTCTTTATCAAAACAACTGAACTGAAGCAGTTTGCTGGACCTTTGTTCCCATAACAACAGCAATTCAGTTCTCTCAATTCTGTGGTTTTGGCACTATGATGAGAAATACCCTATTCTTTCATTAAAATACTGGATGAAGCACAGTGAGATACTGAGAAACATCTGATCGATTTATTGTACTTCAAAAATAGTCACTTTCATTTTTGTTTGGGAAATGCATTAAAGAGACTTCTGCTTTGATCAATATCAATGAATTCTTGTTGACACTATTCTAAGTTTACACAAACAGAGCATTACAACACAGACAATATAAATGCCTTATTACTAATAGTCTCTGACTGGAAGACAGTAAAAAAGAAAGAAACGGAGAAGAGGAATGCTGCTATCTCCATTTTACAAGTGGAAAGCCTTCCCTGAGAGAAAAGTTTTCAGTGGTAGGGTTTTTCATCTCCCCTAGAAGGTTTGCATAATGCTTAAGCCCTTCAGCTTCTGTAGCCATCCTACATACCAAATACTAATTTTGAAGCTTCAGTTTACCACCTGGTCCTGACTATACCCATTTGTCCATTTGCAGTATTCTAGTGCCAGTAGTCTCTTAATAATGTATTCCTTTAGCTAATATCCTATCAACAAATCCTGTGGCATATTAACTGAGAAACTGTACACCTGTTCTTTTCAATAGGTACATAAATAACTCTCTAAGCCTGCTTTCATGTTCAGTCATAGTAAAAAGTACATACCTTGCATTTTATGAACACAGAACAACTGTAAAATGAAAGGGATAAAATTTTAGCCCCATTGATGCCAGTGCCAAAATTTCTCACAGATTTCAGTATAATTTCAGTATATTCAGGATTTCATCTAGGTTCTCAAATTTTCCCAAGAGAAAGTTTGCGGGTGAGGGCTTCCAAGCTGTGGTCCCTAGCCCACAGAGCCAGGTCTGTGAAGAGGACACTATTCATAAACTGCTAAAAATTATTCTTGCTCTGGAAAAACAGTGAATTACCTCCTTTTCTATACAATGCTGTTTAGTTCCCTGTGCAGCCAATGCCAGTAATTTTCTAAAGGATGCAAGCTGTCCCAGTACAGTACGGATTTTGTAACTCTTTAGAAATGTGATTTTAGTTCTGCAAGTTTTGAGAAGTATATCTTCCTATATTTTTCTCAAATTCTTTTCCTAAAACATCTCCAAGTTATCAGGTTTGCCTTTACTTGTGTTAGTAACATGTAGTTTAAGGTGTCAGGGCATTCTGGATTTTAGTACTTTAGTATTTGGGACAGGACACAGGGAAGGAGAGAACGGAACAGCAGCATTAAAAAACATTATTCCAGATTTTACAAAGAACTAAAAAACGTAAGTGAAAATGAATTTTATCTGTAAAAATGGTATTTAAAATAATACTTCATTACGGCAAGTCAGAACAGTTTAAGCAGTTGTAATGGCAATTCAAGAGGGCCACCAGATCAGATTCCTCCTGCTCCTTTCCTTCACCTTCTCCTCCAAGCCAGTTTGCTCTCAAAAGTGAGCAAAGTATTAGGCAAATGGCCCTCACTGTGTTGGGCTTAGGAGAGGACTAGGAAATTTAGAGCTTAGGAAGAACTCAGAAGTCATCCTGCTTCTTGGAGTGGCAATTATCGAATGATTTATACAGAAGAGGACTAGGCTCTTCACAGAAAAACAAAACTGGAAAGGAACTCAAGAGTTACTGAATCTAGTCTCCTGCTATTGTATATGTTCTACTCCTAAATTTATTAACATCCAGCTCAACTTGTTTTCCATTTTTTCTCCCACACACATTAGGAAAATGTCACAGAAACTCACTGCTTTGAAGGTTTGAAACATTGTCTCTTCCTGTTGGCACAGTGTCTTTGAGATTAAGTAGGGGGAGAGACAAGAGCTGTAATGTCTGACAGAATGGTAATGGATTGTAACCACATCGCCTCCCAGCTTGCATTTTCTGGGCAAGCCAAGATTTTTGATCCTTTGCTTGTAAAGCAGTACTCCACTCCTCAGCTCCTTTTAAAAATCTCTTGAGCTGTTCACACAGTTGGATGTGGGTGGCCAAATCTATCAACAACATTACAGGGGAATTTCAATAGTGCCTTACACAATGGTGCAAACAAATCATAGTCACCTCATGAACAAAAGTATATCAGAAATATGTCCTGGCCCTCCCATTAAGATCAGATTATCTCAGCTAAGTAATGGTAGTGAGGAGACAGACAACTCAGCCTTGAGTTTGAAGTAGTTCAATAGATAACAGGCTCACAATATTCGACATATATTTCTTTTGACGTCTGCATTATGAAAGATTCAAGTGGGACTTCCCAACATCACTGCACTTCTACTAAGAGTTGGTTACAGAAAATTTCAGCAAAGCAAATGTATTTCGTAGTGTCCAGGCAGATAATCACAGAAATACCTTTCAGATTTGGAAGGAGTAACATGTAAGGCTTAGGTTGTACCATAAAAAAGTTTTTGTCTGAAAAGACTGCCAGAGGAAAACAGCATGTTCATCTAGTTTGAAAAGTCACAAAACACAGGACGTAGATTCTCAACTAGTAACTGTAAGTCTACAAGTAACCAGTCTTCTACTAGCTTAATGCAGAAACAAAAAGTTCAGTGCCACAGTTTTTACCAATAAGGAAAGGAGTCTTTTACAGTTTTGACAGTGATGCATAGCTAAGTGGGACAGATTACAAGAGCAAAGCAGTTTTTAATGAGAAAAAAACTCTTGCAAATTTTATTCATGTACCCATGGCAGTATAAGGCTATAAACAAGGTTGATGAGCATAGGTTATATCTTTAGACAAGCTGATAAGGGAGAAATTAATAAACCACCAGACACATAAACCTTTATTTGGGTCTGAAAAGACTATTTTTAAAGTATATAAAATCTGCATAATGTTTATAAGTAGGAAAAATGTGTTAAGACAATCAGGCCAATCAATCACAGCAGCATCTCTTCAAAAGTGCATGTAGCATCAGAAAGGAAATGCCAAAACATCTCAGTTCCCTATGCAATTCCCTGTGTCTTCCTTAAGAGATATGGTCAAGGCAGTAACAGGGCCAGGTCTAGATGTGACCAAACATCTAGCTCACTGTGCACTAGAATGACCTGTCCCTCTCAAGCTTTAAATATTTTTACAAGTCTTTCAAAGTTATTATTATGCTTTTTAGATGTAGGCTTAGTCCTATCTCACCTTACTCAGACACTTAAACACTTCCACATTAAGGCAAATATTTAGGCACTTCAATAATAATTTGGATTCAAGTGACAGATTATCTCTTTGCCAAATTAACACCACATAACTATAGGACAGAGTAAGAGCAATGACACACAGCTGATCCATATATTTTTCCACTATCAGAAAATCCTCCCCTCCCAAATAAATACCCTGACATATGCAAAAACACCTTTTATTTTTATAGAGAAATCAAGAGAGGAGATTTTGTATATTTAAACACATATAAAAATTTGGGCTTTACTTTTCTCCTTTGTTTACCTCAATGTTGTCTGCCTTTGCAAACTGCAACTTCTGAAGGAAAAATACTACAATCTAAATCCTAATTGCAAAGATCTACTATGGACACGTGAAGTGAGATCAAGGTTCCTTTATTCCTGTACATTCCTTTAGTCTCAGAAAAGTCATTAGTACATGGACAAGGTCCATAGTCTCTCTTTTTCACCTTTCATTGTACAAAGTTTCGGACCTGGTTGTGAGACCTGCCATCTATTCAGCCCTCAGGCACTATGTCAACACAAATAAACAGATAACTTAATAGTGCTGGCATCAAAAGTGTATTTGTTCTATTATACTATTCCAGAGACATAACACAATCATGTCACAAACTGCCCCATGAGAGAAGAAAACAAGATGGAATAGAAAATGGCTGAACTGATGAATGAATTTTGAACCATAGCCTGTATCAGTGATAAGACCAATAGTTTCACTGCTGTCTAAATATTTTAATATGCATGATCAATTAATAATTTCCAATATTTTCTTGGAGAGCTGATAAAAATTATTCTGCTTCCAGCTCATTTCAGCAATTTTTAAATGAAGGTGGAAACCTACAGCACAAATCAATCTACTGTCATAGTCACCTAGGATTTAGAAATACAACTCAAGTAATTTTTTCTTATCTTACAGAGAGCACTGTGAAAGGTATTTCAATTTATTGTGGATAACAATCTATGAAAATAAACCAGCTCTGGACATGCCCTGAATACAAATGAGGCAGTATGAAAATTAAAAAACAAACTAACAAAAAAAAACCCCATTCATTTTAATTAACCCCTGTGATGATCTGCAGATCCTGATGCACTCTGAAATGAGTATCTTCTAAAGCTTATATTCAACTTACATGATTCTACAACATAAGGCATCAAATCTATTAAAACAACACCACATGACATTTGTAGATTATCAAAGTATAGAGAAGAAGCTTTTCTGATATTGTATAGAGCTACAAAATCCTGGATAAACACCAGCTCAAACCAGGTACCACGTGCCAGTCCCTCAAGTTATCAGTCAAGGTACAATTTCAGCTGCTTCTTTATCAGGGTTAAATCTCCTACTCTGAACTTTTTATTATAAGTCTGCCATGATGTAGCTTGTTGTATGGCCACAGACATTTGGTGTTTTACTTTCAGCTCCACAATTCATCTGATAACTTGAGGACCTCCAGCCCTCATACCCTAGGGTGGCAGAGATGGCATATGCTGAAGAGCTAAAAGGCAAACAGGAGAAACAATAGAGGAAACCCTTGGGGGTTTTTTGAGACACATTTGTATTTGGGCTGAGGAAGTAGGATCCAAGTAATGATTTTTTAATGCCCTGAGTGCTAATAATATGAATGGATTAAATACTAATAACATCAATTGAAGAGCATAAAACAGCTTGAACTGTGGAAACGTTACCATTGTCTCTTATCACATCACCTCCTTTAGTGGGCTGAGAGCTGGCAGTGTGAACACCACTCCTTACCACATGACTTGTGTGACTCCAATAACAGGATGAACTTCCAATTGGCCAAGGCTCAATGCACATGACAAGTGAACCAATGCACAATATGGATTTATTCTTTAGATACCAAACTGCCACAGCTCTCAGTCCTTGCCACCCCATGTGTCCCTGGGTCACTGTCACATGTCCCCCATGTCACTTGTCACATGCCCAAAGGCAGTGGGTGGTATTTGCTTCCTCTAGTTCAACAGCAAAACTGCTGTGGACAAGAGAAGGATACAGGACTGGGGCTTCATTCTGCACCCAGACTTCCTGAGAAGCACCCTGTGCCAGCCACATGGGCTGCTCAAAGCTGGTCAGAGGCCTGATGTACACCAATCAGGACAAAAAAAGGACACAACTGCTGCCATTCTGTGTTGCTAGAGCCCACATCCAGATCATACATCAACTTGTGAACAGCAGCATTTCCATCTTGTAGCCATCAGTTTTCACATATAGGCTGAAGCCTATTGCCAGAGGTCAAAGACATCAAGGATTTCTCAGTGCCTGTGCTCTGAAGATTTCCATAAGCCAACAAAAAAATTCATTAAAGCATCTCAGCAAGCCACAGGCTTAGAAGAAAGCAGGAGGCAGCAAAAAGGCTGACAGGGAGCTCAGAATAACTTTCTGCCGAGGGGTGGCTTATATAGCACTAAAGCCACTTGTGCAACAACCATTAATATGTTGCTTTTGTCCTTTATTTCCAAACAGAAACACCTTGGTAAGGGTCCTGAGATCATCGCCCTCCTGGAAGCTTGGCTGCCTGTTCCCAGGGCCAGCCAGCCTGGAGACAGATCAGCTGGGCTGCCCCTTTCTCCTGGCACTGCTGGAGAGGCTCCAAAAAGTGCACTGGGAGACCCCCATCCCACAGGAGCTGCTTTAACCTGAGCCTCTACCTCTCAGCTCCCACTGGCACCACAGCTCCCGCTGCACCACAGCAAGGATGGTGACAGCCACAGCCAATATTGGCCCAGACATGGACCTCACACACAGGACCCCACATCCAGGCCTGGCCTCAGCCCACCACTGTCCTTAGAGTTGCGTGAAGACTGGCAGATAAACCTATTCAGAAAGCACAGGGTATTTAGTCTAATAAAAACTCCAACATTGGTATATTAAGCTACTGTTCCTCTTCTGTCCATTAGCAACAGTAATCTAAAAAAAAATAATAGACTTATAAATAGTAAGGTAATTAACTCATCAATAGGTAGCTACAAACTATTATTTTGGCTAAAATTAATGTAGCAGCAGTATTTTGATAAATTTTAATAGGAAAAATTTGGAAGCCTCCTCATGGTACTTAACATAAGGCAAATTAAAGTGCTGACATTTTTATGGTGCTTTAATTAATGAGAATCTAGAGTGGAATTCTCATGCAAATACTGTATATATTGTATGACAACCCTATTAATACCAAAGGAGTTAATTATGATTAGTGCTATTACACTGAGTACTAAATGAATTAACAATAATGAGGCACTCCTAATACTATCCTCACATTTCTGCATACATTTTAATGGATAGGTTTCACCCTGATTAGAGCTGATAAATTATTAGCAGCAAACAAAATTATCTCTTCCATTTATTGCTTTCTCTCTCCACCCTGTATTCAGAAACCAAGGCTCAATACTGAGAAAAAACTGTTACTTATGAATATCCAACATATTTCCAGCCTTTACCAAACTGTTCTCATAATTATTCATTAAAAGAACCTTCCATCACAGGGCATTATTTCTACTCCTAAACAATTTACACAGGAAGTACCAATTTCTTTGAGTTTATTGACTAGGGTGTAAACCCTCTGGAGCCTTCCTGGGCGAGGGATAACTGTATTGCCATCACTTAGCAACTTGGATTGCTAAGACCAAAACCAAATAACTGAATTTACTGGAAAACTTCAAAGATGAAGGAGTCAGGGTCAGACTATGTGGGAAGCAAGTAAGTCCTAGATTGACAAGGCACCTCAGCAGCTGGAAAGGATCCTGGCTAGACTTGCATACCTCTGTCCCAGTCAGAAGAATGTATGCACATGGTTGTGGGCTTTGAGACAGCAAATCCAGCACTGCCAGAACGTGTTCTGCATTCATGCAGTAAATCCAGTGTGTTGGGAGAAAGGAAAGGGGATGTGAACAGAAGGAGCAAATTTACTGCAAAGGTAAGAACACGTGGGCAGCACGTAGGCAGCAAGCACAGTGTTTCCTGCTCAGCTTCAGCATAACCACACACAGCACACCAACCTGCCCCTGCCCCAGCCTGTGAGCGCCCAGCTGCAGTACATGCAACATGCACACCCTGGTCATTCCTGGAAGTTCAGCACAGAGGAGCAGTATTGGGCTTGGCCAGGCTAGAAGACATTCTATCATTTTAGACCAAATGAAATGTCCCCACAATCCACCTCTGCACAATTCCTGACTGGAAGATGTGTCCAGAAAACCCTGTCAGTTGCTATCCTCAACCCTTGAAGGAGATGACTGCTGCCATTTCTTATCTTGTCTTACTGATTTCTCTATTCCTGTTAAGTGACATGGTTTTACATTCCAAGAACTGGCTCTGATGCAGGGGCACACCAAAAAAAAAAAAAAATGCAACCCTTGACTTTTATAAAAGAACTAACTCTTTATATACTGTTTAGCTCATTAAGATTTTACAAAAACCTATTAGAAGAGTTTCTCATTTTATCCAAAAACTATTCATCAGTATTTCTAATTTCATTTTAATAACTTCTCTTTTTAAGATTATAAGAGTAATGTCATACATATCTTCTATATTAACATTTTTTAAACCTGAAATGGAGGATAGCTAGGGGATTTTTTATGTTCTATATATATACTAGAAGAAAAATAATCCCATTTTAGTGTAATATATTACTCCACATTAAACAAGGTATTTTTCTTCCAAACACTTAACTTGTACATCAGTCAGCCTGTTTTAGAAGATTAAAAAGAAGCAAAAAATATTATTCACTTGCATGTTATATACTTTGAAATGTAGAATTTGAGCAATTAAAACTTTCTTCTCATCTTTACAGAAGAGAAAAGAAGAAAGATGAAACATCTTTCTTGCAGGTGTTTTATTAAAAACAAGCTGTGACCTTGGAAACAATACTTCAGTGAACCAGAATCATTTCATGTTGCACCCTTCAAACACGTTAATTCAAAACTGCAGTCTCCGCTTCTATTCACAGAAGAAGATATTTAACTCACTATCAGTCTTTGGGTTTTTGTTTTGTTTTGTTTTTTTTTAGTCCTATCGTAATGCAGGTATCATAAGCAGACAAAACCTTTACCAATATTGATAGAACTATGTTACACTGTCACATATCCATACCAATCCTGAAATCAAACTATCATTAAAAGCGTCTGGGAAAAAATTTCACTGGACAATGTCAAGCAGTACTGGATGTTGAAAAATTGCTTCTTGGAACGTGTAAACTGCACTAAAAGACAAAATACTGTATTGCTGTGAAAGATGCACCCCACCACATACCAAAAGTGCCTTGCATAAACCACCACTGAGTGAGAAGTAATAGACAAGTGCATAACACTTTAGCTGCAGCAGGCAGCCCAAACAGGTTCATCATGTTTTTTTAAAATAAGTAATTGACACTGAAAAAATAAAAGCCTGCAGTCCATTCATGTAAACCACAATACTAATTTTTAAACTGCAGAAAGAGATTTTTCCCTGTCAGATACTCAGATTCAGTTTCTAAAAATGTATGGGTTTGTTGCAATTTCTGGATTAGAATAAATGCTTGATATGTCATGTCATGAAACTTGAAGAGATTCTACATGAATATGGAATTATTTTGAACTTTAATATTAATAGACCACCAAAATGCTTCTCGTTCGTCTTACAACTTCACTGTTATAACAGTATAATTTCCAATAAATCAATTATTTATGAGAGCTCTCACTACTATTTTTCATTTCCCCAGTAGTACCAGCTTGCATGTGATAATACTATACATGTAGCTCCCACTTCAGAAGTCTTCGTTCCTTAGAACATGAAAGAATATGAAAGAACAGCTGTGTTCAAATAAGTCTCATTACAAGATACAAAGAAAAAGTTAAGGTAAAGAGGAAGTTACCTTTGTCGGGAAAAAAAATAAAATAAAAAAAACAGAGCTCCATTACTTTTTATTTAGAGACTGTTGCATAAATATTTTGCTTATTGATTTCTACTGCACTTCAGCTTTAACTATTTTATTGTATTTTATAGTACAGAGATTTCTAAAGTTGATTTTGAAGCATAATAAGCATAGTATAACACCTTTTACAGTATTACATTGTAAAATCAGCCAAGAAAAGGCAGGATAGTACATGTATGTGTGTAAGACAGAATTGTACAGTTGTGAACTAGTAAACTTCAGCATTGTTTATTGGTTTAGTTCTGCTCAAGGACAGAGGGAAATTAATTAAAAAGGGGGGGAGCAGAAAATGAATTCGAGAAATTAGAGAAAGATTGTGATGATGCAGTATCTCTCTGAAAAGTGAGAAAAACTGGAGAATATGACAAATTCGCATCTTTCAACCTATCCTGCAGCTGATGTCGAGCAACAGATACAGACAGTCTCTCTGAATGCCAAACAAGGCCTCATCAAAGATGATTGTCTGGGTCCACAAGTAAAAGCAAAAAAATAGGCAGCCATCAGAGAAAGTACCCTAATCTTCCTGGATTACCTCTGTCTGTATATGCTCTGGAGATTTCTTCCATCCTTGTGTTTACTGGATCCACTTCTTCAGAAATACACTAAGCAACAGAAAGTGTGTGCTCTGGGGGTCTGCTGTCACGGAAGGCTAGCATGGAGCTTGCATAGAAACTTCAGGACCTGAGCAAGAAAATGCTTGCTGGCAGAATATAATACTTTCAGCTCTGAGAAAATCGCTTCTTAGAAAATGGATGGGTTTATCCCTCTGAGACCTTCAGTTCTACCAACCACATTTTCTAACACCACTGACTTACTCAAGAACAGCTATGTTGTTGGTGTTTTTGTCAATGACCTTGATAAACAAAATCTAGAGGTATTTGGTCATCACCTGTGTTCAGAATTAAACACTGTTGCAGTTGATTTCCTGATGTTTTCCATTTTTTTGATAATACAATGTTGTTCTTCAAAGTGAGGTAAAAATTCCCCAGAGATGCTCTCCATCTGAAGTGGTGCGGAATGGTAAGGTTGTAATGAAGAGGCAGTAAAAAAAAAATAGATCTAATCGATTCATACCATTTCATCTACTTCTAAACTTACATAGTTCTTACTCTTACCAGAGCATTTTCTCTTAAGGGTAAATCCTTGCACAGTACTATATATAACAAAAATCAGAAATGGTTTAACAAGAGAATCACCTGTCAGATAATTCTGAAGAGTATTCCTTCAATGATCAATGCTTGCTCAATTCTGCAGCAGTCAATATCATACTAACTCTTGGACTAGGCACACAGGTGACATACAGGGTTAACTCCATCACCTTCTTTTGGCTCTTCATGCAAATTAAATTGCTGCATCCTTGCTGTTTTCTTGCTGTGGAATTAACTGCAGCTTATCAAATTTTCTTTTCCAGTTTTTGACCCTGTAATACTCAATAAAGCAAATTTCCTCTCACCAGTTGCACATGCTCAGCATCATCCCTCTCTGTTTGGAATTCATGGGCGGATCACACTGAATATTGTCTTTCCACCAGCAGAAGTCTGATGATTCCCCACATACCTGGAAGGCCATGCAGCAGAAAAGATTCTCTGCAAACAAAAGCCACAACTGTATAGTAATACTGATGAAGATCACTGACCCCTGGACAAATTCAGTATTCATTCAGTCAACAGAAGGAATTCCATTGACAGTCAGTGGCTGTTAGAGGAGGCTTTTACATGCAAGAGGAATGCTCCTGATTTGGCTATTATCATTTGGTTTCAGTAGAGCAAGCCATTATTTTCAGAGATGTAAATAAGATCAGAATGAAATCTTACTAATTACTTTACTTTTCTACCTTTCTTTATTAAGGAGATCCAAATTCATTTAACATTAGTTAATGAGCTTCTAAAATAAATTATTATCAGGTATTTGTTTGCACCTATTTCAGAATTTTTTTCAGCTACATTTAGCAGTTATCCTGACTTCTTTTTCCTTTAGGACCCACTAATTTACTTTTCACAGTTTTTCAGTAAAATATTGCTGACAGTTGGCACATTAATTCTAAACCTTTTCCTCGTTCATTTGATAATTTAGTGAAAGAGAGAAATTGATACTCTTTTCAATGAAGCCACTGCAAAAAGCTCTACAGATTTCAGTGGAAGTAGGAATGGTCCCTCCAAAAGTGAGATATTCAGGCTTGAAGTGGTTGCCAGCAATCTGCTTATAAGCCAGGCTCAAGGAGAGAAGTTTGAAATTTCTTCACCACAGATTCTGTGCAGGTGTCAATGAGCAGTTCTGAATGGAGTTTTCTCAGTCCTTGTATTCCAAAGCATTACATTGTTGTAGGATGGGAGTTTTCTTATTTGATAAGGCTTATTTATGAAAAGGAAACCAATTCCACCAAGATCAGATGTTCACCTGATGTATGCACTGAGAACATCTAGAGCCTAACAAGTCAGTAACCACTGGTCACTCCAACACGACTAGCTGGAAAGCAGCCTGCTCACACCATGCCATTCAGCATGGTGCACCCTCCTGTTCTGTCAGCAGCTCCTCATCCATTTCTGAAGAAGATTCTTCATGGTAGGAAGTGCTGATTTCTTTAATGCTCTATATACTGCAGGCAGAAAAATCTGAATTTTGCTAATGGCATTGAAAAATGAACTATGGGCAGGAGGATCCATGGGGTAATTTGCTACTAGAATACATTATCCCAGTCTGTATTAACTGGAAAATAGGAACTGCCTTTATATTAACTGAGGTAGAGAATATAAAGCCATGATCACCAGATTTATTAGGTAGAAAAATGTATAAAGTTATGAGATATTTTTTACCCGAGGTTAAATTGTAATAGTAACAATTTAGCCATGATGAAGCTATTACTGCAGAAATCTTACAAATATAAGTAAGTCAAAGTTTAATCAACAGAATAAACCCCATAATGCAATATGAAACAAACCACCATATATGGTTTATACAGATATGCAAAAACATTCAACTTATTTTAAGTTTAAAAAAAATTTATATTACATGGTGTCTGGAACTGCTTTTTAAGTTTCTTCTACATGCATCATTTTATCCAGCTACCAAAAAAAAGAGGTTTGCAAAAGACAAAAAGTGCTACCAGATTACTTTTTCAAGGTGTTCACTTTTATGTTGGCAAAATTAAGTATTAACTAGTGTTTTGTTTGGCTCCTGGTCAGGATCCTCAAACACACAGCTCTTCCAGTGGATTTGGAACTGCAGGTTTATATTATGGGAACAGATTTCAGCCAGATCAAAAGTATCACAGTTTCCGTCTAATCCAGCAATGTTCATATTTGCAATTTTCCACTAATTCTTATTGCAAATATCTGGCCCAGAAGCTACAACTCAAGAGATGGGCTGCAGCATTTCAGTTTCAGAGCTACTACCCAAGAGATGGGCAGCAGCATTTCAGTCTCTTTATGGTACTTTAAGCACAGTAATGCAGGATAGGAACAATTAAGAGCTCAGTCCTGCAAACAGTTCCCATTGGATACAGTTACAACTAGCATAGTCAGAGACAAATTGAAATGGAGAGCATTTACTCATTAAACCTGGACAACATAGAACTTTCATTGCTATTGCTGGATCATGAAACAGATAAGTTTTCTCACTAGTTGTTTAGTAATTTAAAATTAGAAATACAATAAGCACAATAAGTACATAGTAGACATGACACTTAGGGTTTAGTGGTGGACTTGGTTAGGTTTAAGGTTGGACTTGATGATCTTAAAGGTCTTTTCCAACAAAAGCTATTCTATGATTCTACACAATACATTCATACCATAGCACTCAGTTCTGCTAGCATGTTCAGTTTCTGCTTAGCACAAGGGAGGAATTACTAGCTAGCTAGCATTACACAGCCCCACAGGAAGTGTTTTCAGTATCTGACCCTTGTCTTCCTAAGTCATCTTCTTGTCCAAGGCGACAATCAACACATATAAGCAAAATTACTTCAGAACTCAGTAGAAATTTCACATAGTTTGTTAGTACTACTCTGTGTATTATCACACTAGTAGGAGTGGGACTAGCAAGGATGAAGAAATAACAAAACAATTAATAACTGGCATTCCAATAGATAAATTCCAGTCCTACATCTCATATCTCCATTGTTTTACAATGCTGCAATAGATTTTTTTCTATATGCAAATCTCTCTGTTTAATTACTGCTTCTAAAGGAATGGAAAAAAAACTGTGGGTTTTAAAAATATTTCATCATCCTTCCAGCAGTCTCAGAACTAGAATTTGTAGCAGTTATGTAAGTTTGATACTATTTGTGAGTCAGTGGGACAACAACTGGAGAGGAAATGGGCAGAAGAATGAGGATGTCAATTTCATTTAGAGTTGAGCTCTGCCAGCACTGTTCATGCTGAGTGCTACCTCAGTCACAGAGAAACCCTACTGATTTTTATGTGATTATTCCTTAGGCAAAGTACTTCTGGAGAGAAACAGTAGCTGGAAAGGTTCATTCCCAGGTTATGAGGCAATTAAAAATATTCTACCATACTGTATTGCCATGAAGTCCAAATCTGAAAATAAACTATTATGTGTGAACAGGACTCTTCTTAATAAGAATACAAACTTTAAAAGAGAAGGCCATTAACTACCTTTTCTGAATGTTTTGTTCTTTATTGGCATTTTAACATCTGGAGTCATTGTCTTAGTTCGAAGTACAACAGTTTCTTTCATAAAGTTCAAAAGAGTAAGGATTCTACCTCTCAATTTTTTCTGAATGGTGATATTTTTACAGTAAGCTGCTGTATACCTTATGAATGTAGTAATTTTTTTACACAATTCTTTACATCGTGTTCTTCACATAAAATTGATCTTAGCTTTAAATCCTACAATTATACTGTCTTTCAACACTGCTGTTGCATGTTGAACATGAGAATTTGCTCTGAAACACAAATCTATAAACGCACTTGGAAATTACAGTAGTTGAATTGATAATTTCTTGACATTTTTTTAAATTTTAATCCTATCAGATTTATTGTTTCAGAATTGAGTGCTGTTTCACTACTTGCCAGAAAACTCTCTTTGTGAAAGTCTCTAACATTTTGGAAGACATCAGAATCCCACAGAGGAGATGGGGGCAAATCGTTAGATCTGTGGTGTATGCATAACTGTAAACTTAGCTGTTCTACGTCTTGATACTGCAGCTTCACAGAACATATAAAAATAAAAAAGTTTAACAGTGCTACTGGAAAATACAAGTCAGCAATCACAAATTTTAAGTGGTTTTTGGGTGCATGGAGGGTAAGTGGTAAACTTTCAAAAGGATTTAATGTCAACATCAACAAATTTTAACAGGGGAATGTCATCCAAGGAATTCGGCCAGGCTTTCATATTTTATTTTCTAAAAGGTAAAAGAATAAAGAATTGTGATTGATGTAGTTCTGCAACCGAGCATGTTTATTTTTCTTCAGAATGGGTTTCTGGTGGTTTTTATCTTCCAATCTTAGTAAATTAACATTGATTATAAGAAGCAATGTTCAGGCAAGACATCCATAAGAACCTTCACCTTACCTCTGTAAGATGAAAGTATCCATCAATTTCATGCAATCAAAAGTTGCTCACAAAATGGAAATGGAACTGCTGGTGCACTCATGAGGCATTTTATATGCGGTTGTTGACTGTCTTTGATAAACTAACTCAGGAGCCTGCAATCTTTTTCCAAACGAAAAGCCTATTAATCAAGTAGAAATCCCTATTTATTTTAACATGAGCACATTACTCTGCATTGGCATCTTCTCTCCCACACACTTTGATTTTAGAAGGCAGAGTAAACTTTTCAGCGTAGTATATTTTCAACTGTTTTCAGTTTATCTTGAAGCAGAAAGGGGGAATATCAGAACAGTACTCTAGGTATTTATTCTGGGATGCTTCAGACCTGGTGACACATTAAGCATCACTGCTCAGATGTGAGAAGGAAGACAGAAATTTAAAACTATGTAGACCATCTTTTTGTGTGAGGTTTAGGGTTACCTGGTTTGCTCTGGCTGTGTACTTGACAGGGTCATTTCCATAAGTTTCAAGAACTTGTAACTTCTTGCTACTGTTTGAGACTGAATCTGTGCAAAGCTATTTAATTAAATTCTATAGGAATCATCATTCTTAGGAAATAAAACATGTTTTTCTTAGATTCTGTTTCGAAGCCAAAGCTCAGTATGTTACATGCAAAAAAGGTACATGTATGCATGTACATTTAAGGACATGTTACTTAGAGGATAAATATTATAGCTGGGCACTATGAATTACATCAGTATGAGGAGAAAGTGGGTAAATTTGTAAAACAGGACTGTTGCTTTGCTAATATCACTGTCACATACAAGGCTGGAAGCAGGGAAGATTAACTGCTTCAACATTTATCTTCAAATTAAAATTGGTATTGAAAATTGTTTAGTCACAGAAGTCTAAAATCATTGCTAGTCAGATGGAGTTGCAACAGCAAAAGGAAGAGTGGTAAGTTATGGAATATGAGGAATTGCTCAAGGTAGGCAGCCAAACAGCATCCAGGGTGTAAAGTACAGTCTATGAAAAATTCCTACACTGCAAAAATCAAACTGTGGTTTCTGTGAGCTGCACACCCACAGGGAAAACCAGTTTACTGCTCTGGTCTGCGCAACACATTGCATATGATCCTAGATATCATGCAAGAAATTTGGGTATAAACACCACAGAAAACTGAATATTTGTCTAGAGAATGTTGTGCTACTTCCTGTAAAAATGGGTAAATAAAATTACTATTCCAAGCACATCACTTCAATTTGTACATAAATGTTCCAATGTATATTGTATTAGTAACTTAGTAATATTTCTGCTACATCAGGAGAGTGGACACAGGTGATTAATTAATGTCAGACAGTGGCTCTGCAGTCTCTCTATTACCTGAATTCACTTACTTTCAATGCTTTAGAGGTTTGCCACTTGCTGACCTTCCATTATATGCAGTGAGTGATCTGGGGAACCAATTTCTATGCTTGGTTTACTGCACACAAATGTGATTTTTGACCGATGGTACACTTGCTGAATTCCATATTGTGCATAAAGGTACTCTATGCACAGTACAGTGTATGTACATGCAACCCAGATACCTGTTATTTATGGGAAACATGCAAATACCTACTTTGTAATGTTTCAGCAGCACTGTACACTACTGTAGCAGACGATAATGTCAGTAATATAACAAATAGTACTGAAAAAACACTACTATGGAAAGGGTTTGTTCACGGAAACAAAATCCATTCTTTATTAATCGTACAATAGAAAAGACATGACTGACCATTTGTATTGCAGCCCTCCATGTGCATCACAACCCTTTAAAAATAATCCAGGATGACATTATTGATGAAACTGAAGTTTCAGAACGGATCTTACCAATAAAAGTAAAAAGACAAAATTTTCCTCTTTGCATGAGTTCAGGGAACTCACACAAAGCCAAGCAACTGCCCTTCATGTATTTACATAAAAAATGAGATGTCATATTTGCAAAATGCACAAAGATGTCTCTTATCCCTGGTACACAGCATATTGCTACATAATGTTCACAGAAACGTAGGGGTTGGAAGGGACCTTAAAAGATCATCTAGTCCAACCCCCTGCCAGAGCAGGGTCACCCAGAGCACATCACACAGGAACTTGTCCAGGTGGGTTTTGAATGTCTCCAGCAAAGAAGACTCCACAACCTCTCTGGGTTGTTCCAGGGCTCTGTCACTCTCACAGTAAAGTTTTTTCTGATGTTTACATGGAACCTCCTACGTTCCAGTTTGCATCCATTGCCCCTTGTCCTATAACTAGACATCACTGAAAAAAAGCCTGACTAATAATTAAAATGGATAATCAATAATAATTATTATAATTATAATAATTATATATAATATAATTATAATAATATAATTATAATAATAATGTGCAAGGGCTGCCAGAAGTACACAGAATTTGGTTCACTTGGTGGATGTCTCTGCTTTAAATGATACGCCACAGACTTTCTTCGACACACAAAGCTTTTTAAACAATGACAGCCATGTTTTTGAATATTCAGTCTAAAGCCTGATACCAAAATAATGGCATTGTACTGGGAAAGGTTTTCTCAGCAGAGTGAAGTGGAAACAGAAATTTGCCAGTCGCCATTTCATGCTGGCAGAATTGCCTTGTTTTGTTGTATAATGTGTCCAACAGGAGTGAAAATTCAGAAAAAAAAAAAAAAGTTATTACAGAAGTTTCAACACCACCACGATCACAAATATGTTCTGGTTTAATATGCATAACAAGGTTATGTTTCTCCTTAACATCCACTGCTCAATTGTTCATAGTAAGATTTTGTGGAACTGCTAAGACTTGAAGCAGTGAAATGCCGGCTTATTCAGCCAGGTATTTATATTATTTAACCCTGTGTTGCACACTATTGTGACTGCCACTGCCTCCAGTTATGAATGTGGACTTGTACTTGCAAAAACCTACAGAACACTGCTGAAAAGACCGTCAAGGAAGCATCACAATTTAGAGCGAAAGCATATGCTTCTGTGTAGCTACAACAGAGAGTCTAACTTAGGGTTGCAGATTTATAGCTTAGTGCTGCAATTTGTACAGTGCTAAACACAGATTCAAACCAGCACTGGTGCAAGTCATCCCTTAGTCCAGCAGATTGTACCTATGTAAGCGCAATATGGAGCACAGACCAAGAATTGGAAATCGGACTACTCAGTGCTTGTCACGTGTTTTTCCTTCACTGTGTAGCCAGAGATACAGGCGTAGTTGCACAAACAGCAAACACACTTCCCAACATCTACAAAAGAGCCATTAGGTATTCCTTGCTTAATATGTTCAGTCCAACAAGAATGACTTGCTGTCTTGCCCACAAGATTTGCTAATTCCAAACACCATTGTCCAGTTCAACCTACAACTTCAGCCACAGTGTAACCCTTTCCCTAGAAAGCTGTTATGCAAGTTGGTCAGTGATTTGTTCTTCTAGAGAATTTACAAATATGCTGCAATAATTTATACTTGGGACATTTCTTTATAATTTATAATAATTTGTAATAATTTATACTTGCATAAATTATTATTAATAATAATGTCAATGGATTGTCAGAACAAAAGAGCAACTATGGAATCTGTGTTGTCAGTCTCCTGGCAAGACAGCAGAGTCTTATGCATCACCATTGAGCTGGTCCCTTTAAGTGATTCATCGTGGGGAAGGTTTGCTACTGATATCAAAGACCTATTTGTTCATGCACCATTGACTTCTGCTTTGCCATCATCCTGAGATATTGCTTCAATAAATGGCCAGAAACAGCATTTACATCACAAGTTACACCTGCTACTGTAATTACTTTCCTGTTCACGGTTTCCTGCAGAGTAAAGCCCAGAAGACTTAGTATCCAATAATGGATCACAATTCACCCTTGCAGAGTCTGAAACATTTCTGGGGAAATGAAACATCATACACAGAAGCTCAAACACTTTAATTAAACTTTGGAAGAAAGGTCTGCTGACTGCTGGGAGGAAGGCTTCCTACAAAGTTACAAAGCAGATACTTCCAAAAGGGTAACAGAGAGGATGCTTCTCAAATGTCTATACATGAAAAATAAGTGAAAAACCAAATGTTACCATATCATAGATAGCATTATCTGAAACAGAAGCACAACTGAATATAAGGTTAAACAGTCCAATTGACACAGTAAAATCTCAAAACAGGCAGTAGTTACCATCATGATGCTAAGAATCTGCATGTATCTCACTTGTGAGAATATAAAAACTTTTATTCTTTTAAGGAGGAGTATGATGCTTCTCAAAATTGCCAGTAAAAGCAAAAAAGCAAAAATCTTACACTTCCAAACTACCTCATTAATACAGGTCAGAGTGCTTTGCCCTGACTAACAGGAAACATAGCTTATCTGCTGATAACAGAGGATACATAACAGTACCTAAACAAGCAACACAGAAGGAAATAAAGACTGTTCAACTTTCTGCTAAATCCTGATTAACAACTTCCAGGCACTGCAGATCATTAGGTAAATAAATGTAGAAGTTTAGACTTTGCTTTTAATAATTTTGTCCCAACTCAGTCTGTCTATTTTGTCCCTAGTATATGGCTGCCTAGTAAATAGTTCTACAAGTGCTGAGGCAGTAGGATAATGAAGTTACTATTTCATTATTGCTTTGGCATTACAAACATGCAACATTTTTCAAGAATTGGGGCATATGTAGTCCTGCAGTAGGTGCTTGGAAAGTGCTGGTTGCATGTTTGGTGGGCTGTCCTCTCTCTGCAGATAGTCCAGAAAGGAAACTTTCAGGCTTGCTGTTGCCATTGCTATACTCCAACAGAACATACATCCTGAAGCTTGTTCTTCGCACCTTATCTTGACTACACTCTTAATCACTTAAAGAAATCAATTACAAGTTATAATTACCATGGATAACAGAGAAGTAAAGTTTTTCTCAAAATTACTCAAAAATAAAAAAAACTCCTGAACTTAGAGAAACATTCTCAATATTCTCTGTGAAAGAAGTGATACAGAAGCTAAAGAAACATAGGGAGAGGTCTTCCAAGGATGCAGGCTTTTGAGGCTAGTTTCCCAGAACTACAGATCAACAGAAACATATCAAGGATTAATAAATTCTTCCAAGTTTATGAAAACAGGTAACAAGATACACAGCAGACTGATAAATGTCCAGATGGAAAAATAATAATATTAATAATTGGGTAACATTTTAAATTAGACTCCAACAAATCAACACACAGGAAAGCTCATTTATGACCCTTCAAATAGAACTCCTTAGCTGTGAAGTGCAAATCCAGAGAAATTATGGCTTCAGTTTCCAATAACACATTATTGCAGAAAAGAAGAAAGGTCTTGCAAAGAGCACAGCGGGCAGTTTTCAGGTACAGTGGTCATCTTTGTCAAGTCAATGTTCCACAGGAGGATTTAAGAAGCTGTATTTGGCTACATTTATCACTATAAAAACAGAACGGGCAATGCCTTTGCTGCCTTACCACCACAGAGCTGTGGACAAATACTGGTATTAACAGTCTGAGCACAGTTGTTAATATTGGGATCAAGTAACCACTGAAGTCTATTGGCAGCAATGCTCTGTTTTCTGCCATTCCTCATTACTTATCTTTGAAAGTGACATTAAAACATCAGAAGGTAGAAGGTGACTAATGCTATAATATCCTGGCTAGTAGCAATCATTTTTTATTATGGTATGTAGTTTATTTTTGTCAAACTATGTTAGTACTCACTGATTTGAAATATATATTTGGTTTAGAGGGGACACACATCTACAAAGAGATAAAAATAACAATTCTGTGCTAGGCATTGATAAGCTGTTTACTGCACCACAAATCAAAAAAAAACATTTTCACTGAAGAACAGGTATAACAGCAATAGCCAACACCTGCCTCATCCAGGTCAGAAAGGCATGCAGATGCTCAAATTATTTAAAAGATCTGCAGTCTGAGCACAAAACACAAGTTTAAGGAAAAACCTACCCTAACCTTCCCATATAACAACTCTCCATCCATGGATTACTGCACCCTATCCTCAGTGGCTCAGCTGAAATTAAACAGAAATTGTAGCCTAGATGATACCAGATCTCAGCTGTCACCTCTTTTGGTTAGAAACTGTAATATGTGTAATTAGGAGGGAAAATTAGGCTTTGGTTATCATTAATTTGACTCAAATCATAGCTTGTCTGACATTATCCTCTTTGGACTTGACTCCTCATGCATTTTTGAGTGCTGTAGTGCTAAGGTAATAAACCCATTCTAAAAGTCAACAAGACATGCCACAGCTCTGTGAACAAATACCAAAGTGAATGGTCAATACTGTAAATAGTACTTCAGTCATATTCACAGGGACAGTTTTCTATCACAAGTTTTTCTTTTGAGTCTTCTGGTTTATCCAAGTATTTTCTAATATTTTACCAACATAGCTTCTTATTTGAATTAAGTAAATTACTCAGTGGTAATTCAGCTTCCCTAAATCTAAGACTGTGTCATTTTATGCCTGCATAAGGGATCGAAATACTAACAAGGCACCCCAAAAGGAAAAGCCTCAGCTAAGAATACCTTCCAACAGTGATATAGCTCAAGGAAATGTTTTTTTCCTCTCCTCTTCCTACAGGAGAACACCACCGAGGAGAGACACATATAATCTCAGTCTATTCAGATTGTGTCCCCTCCTTTTTTGAGGTGGCTTGCTATTTTGCCAGAAATGCCAAATCTCTCTCAGCAATGCACTAAATTCTATCACATGGGAACAGGTGTTATTAGAGTTGGGGAGAAGGCTTCCCCAGCTTTTAACCTTTCAACTGTGACCATTTTAAAAATGAAAATGTTTGCCTGTGCAATAAAGGCTGTGCTAACATTCTGAAGGTCTAGGTTACATATACTGTGAAATTCAGACATTTTTTCTTAAAATTTATTATAGTGGCTTTAATAACATCTGTTTCTCTTGCACAGCATCCCTTGGACTGGTTTAACTATTGGTTTAATCAGCTGTTAATCCAAACTAAAATGCTAGATTTTAGAGGAAAAATTTTCCATGGTTTCAGGGTTTAGGACTTATGTTTAAATTCAAGACTGCCCCTTTGCTGAGAATTGTCAGTGTTCCCTTAATTTTAATGCTTGCAGAAACTGCCTTTATCTTAAAATTGAACTGGAAAGGGAAAAAACGAGTCTTGACATTCCTTTCTTTTACTTTGTATAAGGCAATTCAGAAAGCTTACTTTAAAAATTAAAATGTGGTGGGTTTTAAACTTGGTAAATGTAGAGCTCTGTGCCATTAAAAAAATCAGTTTTGCTTATTTACTGGGAGATTTGTATTTTGCCAGCCAGACAAATGATTCTTTCCTTTTTTCTTTTTATGCTGTGGTATATAGGGCTCTAAAGCACAGAAGACTGTCTATGCTCACCTTGTTTTTCCTTTCAATAAACCAGAACTTTACAACAATTCCAGTCTGGGTTTTCCTGCAGTACATTGGGGATCTAGTTATAGGCTAGTAAGGGAATTAAATGTGGTAGCTCCAAGCTATAGCTTTTCCTCTCTGGCAGACTGGCAGTTGGTCCTTTTACAGAGTATCTCATAGCTGCAATTGAGAGAGGGCAGTCCCAAAGTCCATTATGCAAGTTTCTGGTTTTGTTGCACTAGCAAAGTTCAGACATCTGTCAAGAATTACTACTGATAAGATGCTCAGTGGTCTATTCAACACAAGGGATTCACAGTCCTAAAACGCAATTAGTAGAACATGTGAAGAACCTTCTATCTGGAGTACAGACAGGAAACAGCCTTCAAACACAACATGAAGGGACTCTAGGAAAATGTTTTCATTCAAGTTCTCTCCCACTCAAAAGGGTCTACACCAGGACAAGTCTACACCAGGTCCCATACTGCTGTAAGGGCCCATCAGTGTTGTAGTTTGCTGGGCTACTCATGCCTCAGCTCTCTGTGAGAAACAAGCTGGAAAATTTCTGTCCTCAAAGAATAGTGCACTACACTCTTCATCTCAGCTTTTTTATCATTTTTTGCCGAACACCCCATCAAAAAGAAAGATTACAAGCAAGAAAAAAATGATCTGTGTGCCAGCAATCCATCACTCTATGCATCATCATAAAATGATAGAGGAAAAATGCAGGTCTCCCAACCAATATGCTCAGTCAATAACTATATATGTTTAGTGTGGCTGGAGCCCTCCTCAGAGCTCAGAGAAAGCTGTGGTTGTAACCAGGAGTCTTTGTGATTAAGACAGAAAAATCAGCACTACACATCTTGGGTCTCCCACTCAGAAAGGAAAGGGTTACGGTGGTAAACTGGATCCAAACATGTCTTCACTGGACACTTTTGGTTACTGCCTGTTCCCTGCTCTTTATCTGTCCTACCTGAAGTGACTCTCCACTACTCTCTGTTTAGGTTTTCTCTTCTCCTCAGCCAGTTTTCGATCCTCTGCCCAAAACCTCACAGGGCTCTCAGACTCTCTTTTTGGTCACTTCTTTTCCCTATCCTCAAGGGAACTAGGAGCTCTAACTTTACTTTCTAAAATTACTGTAGCAAGCTCCCCTCTACCATTTCATGTAAGAAGCCATGAGGTTTTAATCATCAGGTTCATGCTCATTACATTCTCTATAGTACTACAGTTTGGTAGGTATTTTTCTCAGGTTACTCTGAGATGAACCATCAAAAATTAGAACACAGTGAAAATTCACGTGGCACTGAGACAGAAGGATAAAGAAAGGAGAAAAAATATGGTACCAGTGAACAAAAAGAAGAACAATCAACCTGGTTACCTTCTAAAAATTCTAACCTGAACCAACAGAAACATCTTAGAAGTGAATGTTAAACTGTGAATCTGTTGCTATGTGCTCAAAAATAACTGAGCCAAATTCCCATTGATATGACTGGAAATTATGAGGGCTTTAGCTCCTACAAAAAAAAGTCTTAGGGAAGGTGTATCTGCTTCTTGAACAGGAAGGGATGTAAGATTATTATTTTTTTCCAACCCTTGTACTTTTTTTTACTATACCACTGGACAGTACATGAAGACCACAAAGCTGTTGCTAGCTGCAAAATTAGAAAGCTCAACTCTAAATTTGTGAAAACAAATTTATCATCTAAGCATACAAAAAAAAAAAAAAAAAAAAAAAAAAAAAAAAAAAAAAAAAAAAAAAAAAAAAAAAAAAAAAAACCTAAAGGGAGTT
>NW_009954497.1:2092476-2100940 GCF_000747805.2 Chaetura pelagica
AAATAAAAAAAAAAAAAAAAAAAAAAAAAAAAAAAAAAAAAAAAAAAAAAAAGAAGCTACAATTAAATCAGGAACAGTTCCTAAGTGGTATTATGTCACTGGATAGTTTTGATAGGCCTTAATTTAGACAATTTTCTACACACCACTGGTAAACTTCAAGATCATACCAACAGGAACTGATTTCTTGATCTGGTGATATGACAGTCATTTCAGTGAGTCTCCACAGGAACTGATTCTCACCTAGCACATCAGGAGAGGTTCTTGTTCCATACTTACACAGGGACAGTGAAGCAGAATTTTGCTCTTCTGCTTAATGATACTTTCAACACCCCCTCAGTGGGGAAAAAAAAACTGCCCAGATGTCAGGAAAACTGTACCATAAAGTCAAGCTATCCCATTCTTCCAATACCACCAGGAGAAAATGAAAGAAATGAAGGTTCACCAAGACTTCAGTCATGTTTACATTTCCATTAAACTTTTATCTTCTGTTTTTCCAGTCAGGTACCTCCCAGTACTAGGTCCTTAAACTACTGCTTTTGGAACAAACAGTTCCTTGACACTAGAGGCACAGATGGATTATAAGCAATTTGTACTTGAAGTGGAGGCACTAATGCTGTCAGTGAACCCATTTGTTTTTGCTTGCCCTTCTACTACTTCTTTGAAGCACTTATAACAAAATACCTTGTCTCCAGTCCCAACTTCTTTGAGAAATGCAGTGATGAAGTGAACCTTATTTCATTTAACTGAAATAACAGTATCAAAATCTCTAAATATGCACTAGCTCATAAGGAAGCAAGGCAGCAAGTTACTTAGCAGAAAACAACAATGCAAAAGAAAGCAGACTCTTTCTCATGTGGATGTCTGTATGTCTGAGCTTGTTCTAAAAGACCCTTTGATTTTTTCCAGAGGGATGAAGGAATAGCACTGTAACTTGGAAAATGAGCACTAGTATTTCATGTACTGTTGATATAACGAAGGGGTTTTTTGTCAGAGACTGAAAAAACAGGACAGATCAAAGAGTGAACTGTGAAGACCTGAGTTCAAAGCCCAGCCTTTGTATTGGCCTGTATCAGCTGTTTCATCTCTCCCCATCTGCTTTATTTATTAAAACAAAGCTCTAACCCTTACTCATGTTAAGTAGCAGTAACTGCAAGACTGCTCTGCCAATAAAATGCAATGTAATTCTTTAATATCAGAAATTTAATAAACACTAGTTGCTCTCTGTTTTGGAATCTGAAATGTCTTTCTGGAGTAAAACTTCAAAGCCCCATATTTTGCCACTACCTTTACCAAGAACACAACTTCAAGCTTCGAAGTTAGGATGCCCACACCACATCAAAATCCCAGGGGTGACATCCAAACATTCAGGTACTGCTTGCACCACCCTGGTGACAAAAGTAAGACATGCTAATACATTTGCACTATTCAGATTTGACTGTGAACAACATTAGTTCTAATCACAGAAGTATTTCTTCTGTTTTCACAGGCAACAAATCACTCTGTTCTCTATATCCAAAGAACAATTCATGCTTAGTCATTTTTTGCTCATTAAATATAATTGAATCATGGCTTTGTTTCTGACAACTTTTTCAAGGTTATTAACCAGGTAACTTCTGAGTGATTTGTTTGTGCCACTCAGTCTCTCTCTTACTTTTCACTTCTGCTCCTGTCTGACAGTTTTACAGAATAGCAATTATCAACACATCTACAGCAGCAGCACTGTGACTATGTAAAAAGCTACAGTTCAGAGCAATGTTTTTAATTATTCACCAGAGCCAGGCTTAAACTAGGCTTACCAGTCAGCTATTTTTACCAGGCTTCCTTCATTTCAAATGGTTTGAACCCTTTAGTTACAGATTCAGGATATTCTCCACTTTGAAATAAAAATATTTTTTCTTCCCACATCCTCTATAGGCCAATTAGTAATTTAAATCTTAATATTCCTAGAATAATCAGTACTCTCTCTTTATAATACTCAATAGTATCTACAGATATTTCTTGCGCTCATTAGAGTACAATGAATGAAATGTATGTCTTAATGACTACTAAAACTCTTGAGAGGGGACTCACCACTGGCTAAGTTGATTCTCTGCATGAATCATCTTGGGTCTGGACAAAAATAACTAAACACAAAATACTAGGCCTTAACTCCCACCAATCTCAAGCCAAAGCATAGCAATTTAAAAAATTGTGATTGACACTAAGTCACTGAGCAGTATCGGGCTTGTTTTCAAATCCTCTGTCAATGACTAATATCTAAAACCTGTAAAGGTCTAAGTCTTTTTTTATGTAGTGTTTCTCTGCCTAAAGTAGGCAGAAGTAGCCTGGCTGTACTTTGAGACACAAAGTTTGGGCAAGTTAAAAGTAGCAGTACAATACCAACTGGATCTAGTAAGAAGCCATTTATTTTAGCTGCTCTTAGCAATGAGTTAAAGACCCACTTCCTTCATTTCCTAAATGTTCCAAGGATATTTGTAGTTGTGTCTCTTTGGCACTTTGACCATGCATTTCAAATGTTCCAGTGGCGAGGCTGGATGAACAAGAATGATGGATGGTCGACTATCTGATGGATAATGCAGCTATTTCCATCTAAAAACTGAATCCAACACAATTAAAGTTTCTTTTCAATATTCTTTTTTTCCTCTCCAGTGCTCACTACTCTCAATTTCCCCAACTATCATGATTTTTCCCAATTTACAATGGGCACTATTTATCAAAAATGACATTCTCGGATAAAAGCAGATCCAGAATGTAAGTACATAGTCTACAGCCTACAGACCTCACTTCCACTGCCTTGACCAGGCTGAAAATGGTGGTTTCCTGTCACTCACTGGGTCTCCTGCACTAACTGCTGGGTTTCTGTTGCTAAAAATTGTTTATCATCAAACATCAAACAAGAGCTGCCTTGCCCTGAAAGGCCATGAAGCAGTTAGTTGAGAGGGAAGGGGATGGACTTTCTCAGCTTCACATTTGGCCACTTTTACCCTTTCTTTGTTTGCTTTACTGAGTCTCTACTTTACTCAGGTGCTTGTAGAAAATATATTTCCTACCCTCATTAAGTACTGACTATGACAGTACTGGATATTCAGTGGTGAACTAAGGGGTAGGGGTTAGCCTTATCTCCCACCTACACAGTTCAGTTCTGATGAATAAATTTGCAGCAATTGCAACACTTAGCTGTTATGCCTGGAAAATAATTTTGGAATTTTTGTGTTTGCTTGTAAGAGCAGAGAGTATTTCCAAATGTTATTCTTGACAGTAGACTTAATTTTCTGAAAGTAATTCCTAAAAATTCCTGAAATCTTAAAGGGGAATGCAGGTACATCAGCATCCATTTCATGCATCTAGCATCTAATTCTGTAAAATGTTGAGTACCACTGAGATGGGCTCACAATTTTCAATTCAACGATTTTTAAAACCTTGAGAGATTAGGCCTAGTGAGACAGACATCTTTTCATCCATGAAAATCAAAGAGAAAAAGTCAGTTCTAAACAGAACCATTTTGAAGAATGTGGAGAAAGCACCTTGCTAGTCATCCTGGAAATTCCTAACAGATCAGCGTTTACCCTACATGCAGACTGACCTGGGCTTCTTGTTCTAACATCAACATCAAATACTTTGAAGGACTGTTGTGCATCATAAAAGTTTACACCACTGTAGGTCAGCTGTGTGACAATTGTACATTCACAAAATGGAGATTCCTTAGCTATTAACAGAACAGCAGACATGGCAAGTTACTACTGTCTCAGCTTTTTCCTTCTTTGATTAACTATACAAGACCCACAGTGTTTTCTAACCAAGAGGTGAGTGCTTTCCATAACTCTGCAATAAGGATAAAGCACAGACTTTAATTAGTAAGAACTGCTACAAGAAAACATAATAAGGAGCCATGGGGAACATTCAGATACAGGAAAAAGAGAAAACATGGAGTTAAAAAACAACAACACCACCAAACAGTCTTGAATCATCTAAGTGCTGCTTTTGGTTAAATAACGTGACAGGAATTTACTTATTTTTAAGCAGCGGTGATTTAAAGCAGTATGAATTTCCATCAATGTATTTGTTTTGGTTAGACACGTACCAGGCTGAATCTACAAGAGTTTACATCTGATGAGAGCTGTGCCAAAGGCCTCTAGGACTGCAGAAAAGCAGGAACTGATTATCATCACTCAAATATCTCCCTCCCGTGAGAGAAATGCAGGGTGAGGTGTATTGTGCTCCATTTCCACAAACTTGGGCCAGAAAATGCTTTTCAGCTATTGAAACTTCTACAACAAAAAGGGTGGAAATTTTATTTCCAGTAACCTGCTCCATGCAGAAGTTCAACTTGTTTTCAAAAATCAAAACTACTTTTGTTTCCAGCAGCCCAAAACCTAAACATTTTACCTCAGGCCACTAAAGAGGGTCAACGGAAAGTCAGTTTCAGAATGAAAACTGTAAGGATTTTGGTTTTTTTCTTATGAGAAGTGGAAAGCATTTCAGACAGAAATCACCTTTGAATGTAAAGAAGACAATTAGCTATAAACCAAATCTTGTTTTGTTGGTTTTTTTTAATGTATTTTCTTCTTTTTATCAACCAAGCCCCTGCTCCAGCAGATACAAGTGTCATATTATGGCAACAAGTTTATTTTCTGTCTTGCTAATACTAAACCAGCCTTTAGATAGACAGCATGAAAACATCTCTGTTAAACTGTTTATCTAGAGAACAAATATAAGGCTACTAGCTAGAGTTTTTGCAGACTTCCTTTCACTTTCAGCATGTTCAGAACTGGTAAATCCAAACCTACCAATGAAAGACACTCTGTTTGTTCCCTTGTCCAAACTGTGTAAACCAATACATAGTAGGAAGCAGGCTTTTCTGACACAGTTCCTCATAGGTTTCTGCCTAGTGGCTAAAGAGTTATTCTTAAAACATTGCTAAACATATGCATTCTTAAAACATACCTAAAACACATGTCAAATTGTGATCTCCAAGCAATCAGGACAGCAGAGTACTGGATAAAGAAAACCAACAGACAGCAAAGAGGTTGAAATGTGCCTCTCAGCAGAAAAATAGTTGTCCTGCAAGAAGCAGCCAGTAGCCACAGCCTACAAAAAACTGAGCACTACAAAGCACACACAATCTTGAATTGAAATATTTCGTATCCAGAAACGTTTCTTCTGGATCGGTTTCTTTCTTCAGTCAAGGCAGTGGTCAGCAGACAAAAGGTTTCAAAGAGTTTGGCTTACGTCATTCCTGTAAATGATGATGTCAGTGATGATGTCTCCACATTTAACAAACCAATTTTATTCAAAAACACACACTTTTTTCTTTTCATGAAAATTCCATTTCTCTCTCTTTTCTTATGTAGCATGGGTTATTTATTTTTCTAACCCAGTAAATTCTAAGGACAAATATCTTGGCTGAACTACAGCCTCTGTCCCTACATGCTTTTCTGTTCTCATAATCTCTTCCATTGATGCTTTTCTCACGTTTGGAATAATTTCTATTCTTTCTCCACCTGTCCTCATATCTCATTTCCATCCAAGCCCTTACACACCAGTCTGTTGTGTTTTGCCTTTTGTGTTTCTTTCTTAACTGTCTATTGTAGCCATCCATTCTCATACAGTCAATTTCACGGATTATCCCACATTCAGACCAAAAGAAGCTAAATATAATCTTAGGATTTGCTGCACAGACAGGTTTTGAGACTTGTCATTTTTATTAGCTTCAATAAGAAATAAGCCCGTTTAACAGCTCAGGATTTCAGATCACTACTGATTTATAAAAGATCCTTACTGATGGAATCCTAAATGTATACCTGAAGAACTGTAATCCTACAAAATCTGAGCATTCTCAACTCAGACGTAATTTGCAATATGAAAACAGTATGATCAAAAAGGAGGTTATTAAAAAAAAAAAAAATTGGCAATCTGAGACTGCTGCATTAAAATTCACCACCTACACTGGTTTTCTTTTTGTGATTTCTTAAGCATGCATTCCTCCAGGTGCTGTTTCTATTTACTGTGTCTCACTTCATTCATTGTTTATCAAACATTTACAGTTCAGATCCCTTTAGGTGATTTTTTGCAACCCTGTGCTGTTGTCTATGAGCTGTGCTCTTTGCTTGCACAGATTTTCAAGTGACTTGTTCTCCAAATACACAAATGTTTATTATATAAAAATTTCCTAGGTCTCTCATTATCTTCTTTCTAAGAAGAAATGTTCGCTTTACTACTAATTAAGCAAGAGCACACTAGCAGCTGATTGAAGTAAGTGAAAAGCATAAACTGGATCTTTCTGAATGGGAACTCCCTCCTTCTGCAAAACAGAAATACTCAGAAGAAAACCAAGGGGCAGCTTCCCTGAGGAGCAAGTTCACATGGTAGCATGTGTGTGACATAGTCCCATGGTTTTCAAAGGCAAAAAATTACTGCATTCCCCCATACATTTTTTTCTACCTGGTTTCATAATGAGAGCATTGGGACCTTTGTCCTGGCTTTGGTATTGATCTGTCTAAGTCTCCTTGCCTCTGCTTTCTACCTACTCTTTTGAGTTTATCTTGTCATGGTATCCAAGTGCCTTCCACAACAGGAGAGGTGAAGCCCCTGCTGAGCACCACAGAAGCAGCAGCATGTCTTCATTTTAGAGGTAAACACTCCCCAGAGTCCTGAGGTTTTAAGCTTAGTTAATTTACCATGCTCTGTCACCCACCTTCCACTCATTTTTATTTAAAAACTGTTTATTTAAAAAATAAAAATCATCAGAGCAGAACCCAGCTGCAGTTTGGTTTTGTAGAAAGACCTTCAATATTGGTTAATGAGATAAAAATCCTCACGTTTTGTGACGAGGACAGAAGTGTAGAATGTATATGTATAAATTATAGTTCAGGATGTCTGACTGCCCTTCACTTGCTCTTTGCTCTATCTTAAAACTAGATCTTCACATTTCAGTCAGCCCTGGATCTGCGAAGATTTTCATATATGCTTAGTTTTTAGCCCTGAGTAGCTTCAGTGTTACTGAAGTAATCTCTGTCTGCAGTTAAATAACTGAGTAACACCTTGCAGGTCTAGGACTTAAACCTTCATTATTATATGGTTTCCTCCTTTAATGCTTTTATTCTTTCAAATTATTAATTCCTCTGGTTTTTTTTTAGCTCTCTTCAGTATCATCAGATGACCAGTGTGGGACTGATTAGCACATGAAGAAGCACAATTAAATTCTAGCTTTATGTTCTGCACGTAATTTAATTCAAGAAGTGTCTTAAACCCCTGTTTAACTTTTCGTCAAATCAATATTCCTCATTTTAGAGTTCACAGGTTTTATTCTCCCAGTACTCATAACAGGAAATACTATCTCTACAAAGGAGGTAGTAAGCATGGATACAGTCACTAGTGTATTTCTTGATACTTTTGCAGAATTTCACACAGCTCTACTGTGTGTAGGTACATCCTATGCACTAAATGTATATTGTTATTTTGTGCAGGGTATTTGTGGGCTGTTTAACTGTCAGAGTATTTCACTTCGGAGGTGACTCTCCTTAAAGCAGGTCTGGAATGAGTGCATGCCTGTATGTTGTGCTTTGCTGTTTTGTCAGAATCGAGATGTCATAGATGTTATATAGCAATGTATTTTTCATATAACCTAACAATTGTTATCTCAAATGGATTTACAAGATTAGAAATTAGAGAGATAAGATCATAAGCTAAGATACAATCATAGGTTAAGATCAGAAGAAAGGAGGTCAGAGGGAAAAGATAACTGAGATAAGGCACAAACAGATGAGAAGTATGAGAAGGCAGCACCCAGTAGCTGAAGCTCCAAATAAGAGACAGATTCTTATTGCTGAATTGCTGAGATCATTTGACAATAACAGAGTCAGTGTGTTAAAAGAGAAGATCCAGAGTAATTTTATTGGCAGTGTGTGCAGCAAAAGGAAAGCAAAAAAAAAAAACAACAAACAACAAACCCACACTAGGCAGGAATCTAAAAAAATAACAGGATCTCCAGAACATTGATTGGACAGCAACAGATAAGAACATTGGAGTCTAGACACTCAGGAATTTAGAATGAGAGTTTGAAAGGAAAAAGCAGGAATATTGAAAGCTTTCTTAAAGGAGAGTCAAAACCAGGAAAACTGCAAAGGAACTTAAGGCACTTCAGAGGAAAGGGAGGCTTAGCAGGTGCACAGAGAAGATGAACAGGAGTCATTTCTGCATATGCAATGCTGCACGTATGTGTACCTATGAGTATGTACCATATTTCTGAGTATGAAACCTAGTGCAATCAGAGGATGGTCCAGCAGGCAAGCAGGTCATAATGGCACAGAGAACAAGGGAGGGAGACTACCTTACAGACTGAGAGTGTGTGGCAGTTTCTGCCTAAAGGGATATGAGATTAGTTATGGGATGCAGAAGAAAAACATCTTGGATTTGCACAAGATTTGTTAAAAGGAGCTTAGGGGAGAAACCAAAGGTAGGGAAA
>NW_009954497.1:2101005-2126577 GCF_000747805.2 Chaetura pelagica
AGGGAAAGGGATAGATCAGGGTAGTCTGGGGAGGAACAGGGAAATACAGGGATAAAAGGGGCTGATCACATGTAAACAGGTGGTCAGTATACTTATCCAGCCATGCCCTGCATCTGATCACTGAAGCCTGTGCTTATGAAACTCCTTTTCTATTTTCCTGGGTGAGGACACACTACTCCATGTGCACATGTGTATACAGAAGTCCAACTGCACCTACAGTACCAGCAATTTGAGAGACTGGAGTTCACAAGTGGTCTATGTGCTAGCTACTGGAGTGGAAAACACAATCCATAAGCACCTATGTGTGCATAGTACCAGCAACTGAAGAAACTGAATGGAGGACATGTATAGTCTGTGCTATGTGTAGCAACATGAAACTGCCAGCAAGGATCAAGCTGAATCAGCCAGTGAGTAGAAGAGGCTTGAGGGCCAGGTACTGATACAGCCACAAGTCTGGGCTGTATCTGGGGAACACCAGAGAGTCTCAGTGCTGCCTATTGAAGGGACCAACAAGTCCAACACGTGATATTTCCAGGACCATACTGATCTAGGACATTTTCCCAAAGAAATAGTGATCCACATACAAAGCCTACACATGAAAGTTTATTTTTATATTGAGCATAAAAGAAGTTTTAGGTTCTCCCTGGTATTGTTTGTTCCTTGTATTTACTGAAATTGTGAGGACAAAAATAAAATGCATAATCTCAGGTATATGCTTTCTGGTCATCTTTCTCAAGCAGACCTAATAAGGTAATGTGAAGACTTGTCATGCAAACTGAGATTGTTTCATAGTTTCTAGTGAAAATGGTTTAGACGCATCTCCATTTAATTTCCTGTGTTCCAGCTTCAGCAAAATTTCTTCACTGCTAATCTCTTTGACTAAGGATCTAAAATTTAGAAGCCCTGCTGGCTATTATCCTTCACACTTCCATATGTCCATTTTGCGATGTGAACCAGAAAAAGACAAATAACAATAAAAAAAAATTCGAAAGAAAGGTCACTGTAGAAGAGCACCAAGTTGTGGTGTGATATTGTTTGAAGTTGCCTTTTGAACTCATATGTTCCCAGGGCTTCAGACACAGGGGTTATGTAGGATTTAAAAATAAAAAAAAACTCTACTGTTCAGAAGCTTTTTCTAGCTTTGATGACAACTCCTCTGAAATTGCTTATTTTTCAGATCAGTGGAGAGTGATACAGAAGGTCTTGGATCATTACAGAACATGAAGATCCTTACACATATGAGCATATTGCAAGTGACAGGAGAACACAGAGTGAGCCCCCAACAACATTGTCAGCAGCCAGAGTTAAGAAAATAACATTCATTGGAATTTTCCTTACTTAAAGATGTTTTCTGACTTTTTTATTGACCCAACACCCTTGTGTGTTTAAAGCAGTCAGGGGTATATTGCGTTAAACCTAGTGCTTGTGCAGAGATACCTAGAAAAGATCACCCAAGAAACCACACTGATGATCAGGTCAACAATTCAGTTTGCATATAGATGTACATTACACCTATTTTAACAGCAGCACTTTTCCAACCCCTCCATTCCAGGAGAAGGCTTCTGTGGGCTCAGGGGATCTGCAGTCAAGAAAAAGACAGGAAACAGAAAAAAGTGCACATTGCACCCCATCTCCCCACCTCAGCCCCATAGAAGTAGGAGCAGCTAAAGCTCAAGGTTCTGAGGGTAGATACAAGCAAGGCTGCACCATAAAGACAATGGCCATTCTGGAGCCAGCTCAGTGGTAGAACTCCCACAGACATGCTGCCAGCATGCTCTGAATGCTGAGTGGCAGCAAATTTACCTGCTCAGGGTACCCAGCAGTAAGCACAATGAGCCTCATGCTGTTTGCTGCTTTCTATAAAACCCTTAGCTCTGACATTTACAGGCTCACATGTAAATGATTTTGTCTTCTTTTTTTAAAGAGAATCTCTGAAACTTACCATCTAGAAGTTTGAAACTTTAGCCATCAGAGGGATAAGAAATCTTTCTTCTTTCTCTTAAAGGTAACATTTTAAATATATTCCCTTTGTTTTCCCAACATCTAGCACAGGACTTCAAAATTCACTTCACAGTGGTTTCCGAGCTAAGCAGTTTTGTGCAGCATCTGCCCAAAATGCTTTTTTTTCTGTGGGAGGTGAACTGCCTCACTATAAGGCAGTGACTTCAAGATACCAATTAGCAGAGGAGCTGCTTGACTTTCACAACTACTGACCCACTTCACACCCAAGCAAGTGAAGGCAAGTTGCTGTTGCCCATCAGCCACTACAGAGTGCAAGTCCATGTAGAATACCTTCCCAAATGTTTAAGTAGACGTTTGTTGTTTCATTCTTGAAATGTCAAGCTGAAAAGCTCACCATAGGCTACATATAAAATAAGGCCATCCATAGCACAGCAGTATTGTTTCTCTTCCAGTGTGTCCTTAGAGCAGAGCACAGAGCGCACAGCCTGCAAAAGGGCACAGAGGTGGCACATCTGTGCTTCCCTTATTTGTGCAAGCACCATGAAGGCTCCAGCCTTCAGCAGGCAGCTGTGAGCCAGGGAGAGAAAAGGACCACCTCTTTGAATGAGATGAAAAGGCAGCAACCATTTAATAGAAATTACTGGAGAATAAAAAAAAAAAACCTGAAGAGTTATACATAACTAAGATAGAAAACCTGAGAGTCAATGGAACCATTTCTGGAAGAAATGTGAACATAGCTTGGTGCTATAAAAGATTTCCATTGACTATTATGATCATCTGGTCTGACCTCAAAGTGTCATCTTAAAATTCTGGTTTCTTTTCACAGCACACTCCCATTTTGCTCCATTCCTAATGACTTCATTTCCACTTTAGAAGTTCAACTAGCAGCTTGCAGAATAGGCATTTACACATCATTATTGCATCCATTTATTCAAATAAGTAAGAACCTGTTAGTAAGGTCTACCCTGCAGCCTCTCAGTTTTCTTTTCCAGGAAACAGATGGTTCTTGGCCCATTTAACCCACCTTCACAAAAGGGAGATTTGGTTTTATTTTCTTTGCACTTGTTATCTTTCCCTCTTGCCTTCTGGGAAGATGATCAACAGAGAAGAGAGAACTGTAGCACCCTGTGATTGATTACAGCTTTTCTCCCAAGTTGCTATCCTCATATATTTCATATGACATTTGCAAAAGTTAACATGAGGTTGAATTCATCAGTTTCTAGAGAAAGGAAATGTATAGCAATGAAAGATCAATTTGTTTCATCAAAAATAATTCTATTTCTGCTCAGTCTACTTTTGGAAACATAATGAATACTTTAAAACACTTTCCAAAATATTTCTCAGATATATTCCTATGTTATACCATATAAGAAAGATTTAATTCTGCTTAGTTATCAGCTGGTACTGGTTTTGAGCTTTTACAAGTCTTTTTATTCAAAAACCTTCCTATAAGTGACTCCACAGACACCTGTATAGGGAACACACATTTCCATTTACTGCACAAAGTCTTAGAAAAGTGTCCAGCTGACCAAAATGACAATTTATATTTACTTGTTTTAGGGCTGTGCTGCATCCTTAACAGAAGACAGTACAGTCCTGAGCTGCTCCAGAGGCACCACAGGAAGTAATTGCACTGCAGGCTGGTGGTTATTTACTGTAAACATAGATGTAAGCTAGCAGTAAATAACTACTCTGATGCTCAAGTCCAGTAAGGATCAATTGTGCTAGCTCATACACTGACAGAAAATACAAAGTTAAAGTATTATCTGTTAAATAACACAACTGTCTTTTATCAGACCTTGCCTTGCACCCCTGCAGGGAAGGAGAGAGCAAGCACATGCTGGTTTTACTTCTCCTTACTACTTGTCTTGAGAGATAATGGAAGTGAGGATGTAACACTAAGCCCTGCCTTGGTATGCAGCCTTCCTTCACACTCAGCTCCTGAAGAATATCTGGGGTTACAATGAGTCATATATGGGCAGTGATTGCACCAAAGCCAGACATAAAACCTGCCTAAAATCCCCATCTCGGCCCAAGTACACAATCTCAGGACCTTTATAGAGAGAGACAGGTCAACGTTAGCAATGAGATATCCTCTCTACTCTTGCAGTGATCTGTGAGCCAGGCAGGGCAATAAAGTATTACTATGAACAGGAAGTGTGCATTTGAGTGGCCTTCAATGCATCAACAGACATCAGCTTTTTGTCTGTAAAGTACTACGTCTGTTGCCATAAAACCAGATGTACATTTTCCAACAGGTCATCAGTCTACTTCTTCAGTGAATCTAGCCTGGTGTCTCACTGAAGGACACATTAAAATGCAATGTAGGAACAGCCACTGAGCCTAGCATAGAGTCCCTTTAACTCAACAGGAAAAGTCCATATTAATTTCATTCTCTTTATTGCTAGTACTAATACTTAGAAGCTGTTCGTTAACACAGGAATCTAGTAGCATTTAGTTCCTATTAAATGGCTCAACAAAAAAGGCTCTGTCATGTTGAAGCATGCTATTTCAGCTCAGTGGATGAAAGGAATATTAACTCATAGGGATGTGAACTGGCAAACACCAGTCATGGCCATCTGTATTCGGTAGCAGGATGTACCAGTAAAAATCAAGCTGGCTAATATCAAGGGCTTAAGAGACAGATGCATTTTGCTTGCTTTCTGTTGCAAAGTGCTGCCTGATTAACATTTCAGTCCACCCTGAAAGAAGGAAGAGAGGACTGTATACAGCCCCCTCATTAGCCAAAGCCTCCCATGTGAGCAGGAAAACTGGGTGCAGATTCCAGAGAGAGCCGTGCAGACAGGAAGGTAGCTGGCAGATCAAAAAAAATCCATTCTTCAGCTAAAACCATGAAAAACTTAGAGCCACAAGAGGAATCTGAAGAAGATATGAAGTCCAAAGACAGGACTTTCAAAAATGGGTGCCTTTAAAATTCACCTTGCAAATAACTCCATCCACACATTTTGTTTTCCTGACAAACCTTATTGTTTTCCCTCTTCCTGCTATAAGTGTTTCTTTGCCATTTTATCCATTTTGGGGGGTCCCCTCACTTGTGCCCTCTAATTCTGTGCTAGTGACATGGAATGCTTTCCTAGGTTTTTCTCATTTTCATTGGCAAGCATCTTTTTTTCCACTACGTAACTTCCTCTTCATTTCCCTGCAATCAGTCACACCTGCAACTCTGCTCAAGACCAGGAATACAGATGCAAATGTGTTACCAAGGGCTGCCACAGCTTCTGATTTTGAATGAATGATACACAGGAAAGCCCCCAGTGACTACATTTCACAGATCCAGTCACAGCTTTCCAGGATAAAGAACTGACTATCTGGGTCATATTGGAAGAGGTAGAAACAAACATGGCTCTGAGGAGCCTCTCATGGCAACTAGGCTGCAGTGACCTCTTGTAGAAACTGCAGACAACAGCCATGAACAAGCAGACTAACTGTAGCAGTTCTGCTGGTTGTCAGAGCACCAGTATTCAAGGGATAATAAGAGCAGATCAGACAAATATACTAAAAAAAAAAAAAAAAGATGCTCAACTAAACCACAGAAGAGTATGTGTGTTCCTGGTGCCAGGCAGCTCACAAAAGTCACTCCATATCACTCACACTGCAGTCCTAGCCCAGCATCCTAAGCATAGAGCACCTCTGCAGAAAGAGCCATGAAGTTGGCAGATGCATACCACCCACAGAGACAGGGCAGTTGGCCATCATTGTTGAGCATTGGAACAGCCCCCCTCACCCACCCTGCAGCTGCTGCTGGACAAGCATGGGTCAGCAGAAAATAGAGCAAATACTCTAAGACATACTGGCTACTGGCTTTTGCCACATTAATGCAGTAGCTCACACAAACATAGCAGCAGCATGACCTCAACAAGTCATATAGTACAGTTATCAGATGTTACCCAAGATGGCCAGAGTGATGCTAAAACACAGAACCTTGTCTTGATGTCCTCCTTCACAATGATGTTTTGTCCAAAATTTAAGAAAAGTGACACAAAACTGTGAGACTCAGTCTGACACCACAGCACAGATTCAGCTCCAGGCTGAACATCCCACATATACCTTTGCTGCTCCTTCACTTATAAAGTGGTTAAAAGGAACATGCTGCTATTTCATTTCCAATAGGTACAAGCTCTATATTTATTTTTCTTTGTACAAGGGGAAAAAAAAAAAAAAATAGATGACCATACAACACTTTACTCTGTTCCTTTCCTGGATTCATGCCCAGAAATCAGAAATGGAAATACACAGCAGTTCCAATGATTTACAGGAAAAATAGAAACCCACATTTTCCCTCTCTGCAGCTTCCTGTGTCTCAACCACATTCAGCTATCAAAACTTTGAGGTGCAAGCTGTAGTAAATTGGTTCTCTGGAACTGTCACCTTAAGTTAACAGAAAGCTGAGTACAGCACAGCATGGAGCACACTCTCAGAATTACTCCAAAGCTGGAAAAGTCACGGGAAAGATTCTCTCTTACTTCAAGGAGATTGGAAAAGGCTTTGGAAGATGTGTTTGTTGATAGGCAAAAACCCCACACCCCCATACACCAACAAGATCTGATGCAATGGGACACCAGCAAGCTTGAGTTTTAGTGCAGCAGGGTTTCTCTGCCTCCCTATGAAGACAATCTGCTTTTTTTTTTTTCTCTCTGAACCAGAGCTTTAGTTGGACTCCATTAGGACTAATACCATTCCATGAAAAATATACGTGCCAGGAATATGTAAAGAGGGGACTGTAGGGCTGTATCATTCATTGGGTAGTTTGCATATTATTTCTGTTTTGTAATGTGTCATGCTGTTTGAATCTGTTGCCTGTTCTCCCACAGCAGTGGCAGTGCAGCTTTCCTATTCAAGTGGGACAAAATCCAGCTTCAAGTCAGTGGGAGTGGCACTGTCCCTCATATTCGTACTTTTTAACAACACTATTGAAAACTACCACATTATTATATTCAGTTATACAATGAAACAAAGTTAACTTTCTTTTTCCTGGTGCACTGTAAGGTGCTGCATAACAGTACTTTTTTTGTACCTTGAAAGCAAGCATTACTTTCAAGCATTTAGGAATTTAGGAAGGAACACAAAGAAAAACCAGATGAGATCTCTGTTTCAAACATGCTGTATCCTATCAGCACCAAATTCTGCAGCAGAATGTTGTAGAAGCCTCACAGGAGGCAAACACAGGACAACGAACACCTTATGCTTCTGATGTGTTAAAAGTAAACTATGTCAACTAGTTATTTATGATGTGTTTCAAAATTCTGTTTGATTAAAGAAGTACAGTTTTCATCAACAGAAACCAATTTAGGAAAGCTGTAACATAATATGACCATGCACACATTCCCCTATCTCTCTAAAGATTTTGTTAGATTATTTGTTACCTATTTCTTGGAGTGGCACTCAATGAACAATAGTTCTACCTCAATAGTCTTTTGTGCGAGTGCTACAGAAAAAGTGTATTTTCTTTTATGCAAGTTCCTAGTGATGGCAAGTCTTGGAGTATTTGCTTTGTTTTACTGCTTTTTGAGCCAGCTGAACAGTTCACCCTGCACATGTCCATCAAGTATAACATCCCTAGCAGACACGGTACATTAACTTCAGATTGCCTTATGCTCAGGGAAAAAGCAAAGAAGAGGAAAACTGTTTCTGCAGGTAATCTTTAAATAATATTATTTAGATGCCCTACGGTTTTGATAATGCAAAACTTCCTCTAGAAGAGGATTTAACTTATAGACAAAAAAAAAAATATTTGACTGTCAAGTGACAAAGACTAAGGCATGCTGATTTTCCCTACTATCTTCACTGGAATGCATGGCAATTTTTCCAGCTCAGTCTGAAGCAGCCTTAATTTTATTCCATCAACATCCTTACTAGACTGGCCATGAATAAAAGACCGTCATATTACCATATAAAATGCCTGTCCCCAAGTCACAGCACATGCACTCTTTCAGAACACGTTTCTTTTATTACCTGAAAGAATTGTTAGCACCCAACAGCTCTTGAGTTATGTCAGCTTGGCTGACAAGGCTTAAGTCACTTTACTGCAGAAAATGCAGTATAAACAACAACATATCCTCCAACAATTACAATACCAAATTCAGGGTCATTTTGCAATGTTTCCATTTATCTCTTTCAGAATACACTTTCCAACTTCACTTACAAATAAAATTAGATTAGACTTAGGAGATAAAAGAGTACCTTGCTGCTGGACAGATGAAGGCTGATTGTCAATGCCTTGACCCCTACTGGGGTCTGCAGTCAGTGTGGTACATAAAGAGCTATCACAGTTAATGTCTTAGTTCTAATTGCACCTTCTTTGCCCAAACAACACACTAAAAACATGCCCTCTGAGACAGAACATGCTGTTTCCTCAGTCATTCACACAAGACTCTGGTACTCAGGAAAACTTACTGAGTTTTTATGGGAGGGACTACAGAACACAACTGCAACATGACCTGTTAAAATGGAAAGACAGCAGATTCAGAGAAGGGAGCAATTTACAAAGCAGCTGATTTAGCTTCTTCCTCTAAACTTTTGCCTTCAAAGGTGCTACAGATTTCTGGATGGAATCTGCCTCTATACAATCACTTTCCTGTTATCTCTTTCATCCTGCAGAATATTAACTTCCAGAAACACTGCATTAAGAAAGTCACCCATCCATAAGATTTGAAATGCTAACATCCTTACTTTGCATTCCTTCTTATTTAAGTCAAGAACAAACCAGAGCATGAATTAACCACTAACCACACAGGAAGTGAAAACCACTGTCCTTCCCATCACACCAATCATCACTAAGTTGCTTGAATCTTGCCCGGCATCATAAAGTACCGATCAGTGGCAGAAACAGGATTTCACAGCATGGACCATTAGGTTCACCTTAAGGAGGACTCCTTCGCTCCTGGTAGATGAAGGTGAAATATAACAATATCAAAATCAAGAGTCCAGATTTATCTCTAATGTAATAAAGCCACATCTCATAAAACCTTCAGTCTGATCAGAGTACTGGCCTCACTGCAGGCTGCAAAGCAGACTTACTTCTCTTGTAACTTTTTTCTTGTGCAACTATGTTTTAATAGAACAAGAACACAGACCACATTTCTGGCAGCTGTATCAGTCCTACAATAACTTTCCAAAACCAGATAGTAGAATTCTGTCAAAAACTAGGCATTCATCAACATGGAGCTAGGAACAAGATTTAGCCTTAAAAATGAAAATGTTCGGGTTGTTGGTGATATACTAAAGCACTTTGTACAGATTTCAGATGCTGTAGGTATTTTCTATAGCAGCAAAGCAATAGTGATACAATTACTATAAAACTGAAATATATAGAAGTGCAAAAATTCTTCCTTCCACCAAGTTCTCTTTTCACCATAGAGGATGCATACAAACTACTCTAACTAGTTAGTAGGACTGAAAGGGAGGTAATGAGATTAAAACAGATTAGCTCCTTCAGTTTGAACACAAATACTCAGGTAAGGTAGCAAGACTTGGAACTTGACTCTAATTTTCTGCTGAAGATAAAATACTTCAGAACATAACCATCTGTGCTAAAAGTCCTGATGTTTGAATACACAGCAACTGAATGTTTCAGTCAGCTTGCTTAGACAACAAGAAAAGCACATCTATTTCACACACTTCCTTGTATATATATCTTTTCAGCAGCCAACATGTATAATTCCACAGTTCAAGCTAAAACCTGTTGTAAACAGCTCAAACCCAGAGGCAAAAACTGATACTAAATTTGAAGTCTAGTAGCTAAGCTCTTGCCATGGGCCCATCCGTCTTCCATGAGCAAGAGATACTTCTTACCCGTTTCTCTGTGGGTGACTGTGAGACACTATCAGAAAGTGACAAGACATGTTATTCTTTTTCCTCAGGCCTATTTCTGCCATGGTTTCACAAGCAGAAAGGAATCATCCTGTAGGTCTCTTCATTAGAAGAAAGCTGACATTTCTGTCACATTGCAAATGCTAAAGGGTTTTCCCCTCACTGTACAATAAAAATAAGACTCCTGTGACATTCTATAAAATTAATATAAAAATTTTTCTCCCAATGGCAATTTTAGATCAGTAAATTGCCTTTAATGGAAAAAAAAAAAAAAAAAAAAAAAGGTGAGTTATGCACTTATTCCTTTGCAGTTTAACCCCTGCAGGTTCCCTGTATCACATAGGAAGGTCAGGCTCAAAACTCACAACTGAGGATTTCAGAGGTTAAAAGTGACAATGAGCCTTTCAGTGAAGATTCTTTAAACTTCAGCATCATTTGCTCCATAAGAAACATGACTTTTTACTGTGATACTTGATACTGTCCTAATGGGAGACATCAGAATGGGTAATGTCAGAATGGGTGATGTCATAATCAAGGCCTATTAAAGGAAGACACCACGATGGGTAATGTATAAATAGAAGATGAAATAAAGGGATACATCATCAAGGGAGAGGTCATAAATGGAGACATCACAATGAAAGACCTAATAAAGAGAGACATCACAATGGGTGACCTAATACAGGGAGACACCAAAAGGGGTTACATCAAAATGGAAGGTGAAATAAAGGGATATGTCGTCAAGGAGACATCATAAATGGAGACATGATGAAGGGCGACTTCATATTGGGAGACATCAGCAAAACCATAAACTGCGACAACATAATTGGTGACATCAGAAAGAGATATGTCATAATGGGAGACATCCTAAAGGGAGACGTCAGAATGGGAGAAGTCATAACAGGAGACATCAAATTGGGGAATGACACAATGGCAGATGCCACAATGGGCAATGTACTTTATGTAGAGGTCATATTGGGAGTAGTCATCAATGGAGATGTCATCAAGTCAGACATCATTATGGGAGACATCATAATAAGAGACATCATAAAAGGAGACATCATAAAAGGATGAGATCATAAAAAGAGACATCATAAAGGTAGAAGTGATAAAGAAAGGCATTATAATGCTCAGTGTCATAATGGCAGACATTGTAATTGGTGACATCACAGTAGAAGACGTAATAAAGGGAGACACCATAAAGTGAGACATCATGGTGGAAAACATCATAATGGGAGGCTTTAGAAAGGAAGATTCTATAATGGGAGACGTCATAGTGGAAGACAGCATAACAAGCAACATAATTTGTGTAGAGGTCATAATGGGAGAGGTCATCAACAGAGATGTCATCAAGCCAGCCATCATTATGGGAGATGTCATAAAAAGGAGGAGGGACTAATTCCAAAAAACAAGCACAACACTTAGACACAGCACTGGCAAATGCTCCATCACTACTAGGCTCAATTTGGAGGGAGAGGTCCTAGAGAGTCATTCTTACCCAGCCACACTGTTAAAACATGTCCAAACAACTCTGCAGGGGGGCTGCTTTCTCCCTTGCAGTGCCCACTGCTGGAAGTGGGAACACAATGCTGCAATTGCTGCTGCATGGTGAGGTAGCCAAGCACCGCTACCTACCCCAGGAGGGCCTGTGCTTCACTTGCAGCACTCCCACAGCTCTGTGACCCCACCCTTGCTCCCTCACCACCACTCTAGGCTTGTGCTGCTCAATAGACCCACCCAGCTTTTGCTCAAGTCTGTGATACTCCATAGGTGTGGAAAGTGAGGTTGGCTTTATTACAGGTGGCTTTATTACAGGGCTAGGAGCCTTACCCGGCCAAACCATTTTACACTGTATCTTTAGAATCCCAAATAGCCACTTGTACATGTTAACATTGTAAGATTAAGCTGATTCCAGGCTTAGGCTCAGGCTTGAAAGAACTTAAAGCTTAAAAAAAATTAACAACTTTCTGTCACTTTATAACTCCAAAATCAGCTTAACAGATCAGAATCATTTTACGTTAAAGAAAGATTGAGTATTTAGCTTGACAAACTAGATATTAAGCTTCATCACTGTGGGATTTCAAATGACTGAACATAAATCTCCCAAATCAGGCAATGTAGAATGTGATGGGCCCTGTCACAGCCAAGCATTTAGCAGCTCCAATTCCTTGCTGAAGTACTGAAAGGGCACTGGGAGATGGCATGCTTATTGAACAATGCATTTTCTTATTCAGCATGCAAGGTTATTCTTAACAGGTACAAAATGAAGCAGAACGAACATAATCAGCACAGCATCTTGCCTTTTAAAATATGTAAAATTATAATAGCACTGGAAGACCACAGTATGGCAAATTCTCATAAAAAGTCATTCATTGAACTTCAGTACTAAGCAGCAGCCTTAACTAATGGTCTGTTTAATACAAAGTATATTTCTCATCAAGAACACTCTATTTTCTTTATTTGTTTAAATCATAAATCAAACAAAAATTTACTGAGGTGATGGTAGCTCTGTAGACACCATTTTGGCCTCTTGCTCCAGCTTCTCCCCCATCTCCTGTCTCAGAATACAAAAGCTCACAAGAGTAGCTTCTGATTTAATTAACTATCAACTGCATTAACTCAATACTATGTTCTAGGACATCGACAGATTATTGCTGGTATTCAGTGCTTTAAATCAGCCCAGAGTAAGTCTTGTGGGTGAGGAGAAGCAATCAACACAAGCAAAATGCTGATCTTTTCTTCAGAGCTACCTGTAGAAGGAATGGGTTGATTCTAGACATGCAAGTATTTCACTGAGCTGAAGAAATCCTTTGTGAACCTCTGACCTAATGACCTTTCTCATCTTGCAGTTTCAAAGTAACTAATTTGGCACACCATAAAATGTTAGCCTTCCAGGTGTTTCCTTAGAGGGAAGGCATGACTCTTCTCTTAATAAAAAAAAAAATAAAAAATCTCAGGCTCCACATTGTAACCTTTATTTCTTATTTTTAAAGCAAGCCAGGGGGAGAAGTGGGTGTCACTTACAATTAGACAGCAAAGCTAAAGTCACAGATAGGTGACCTCCACTGTACTAAAACCCTAACACCCACGCCAAGAAGTAAAAGACAGAAGACTTATGAGCCTGAGAAACAGCAGTGAAACTGAAGCACACCATCATTTTTCCTCATGGCCTTAAGGGTTACAGCAGATTCCTTGCAAATCGATTTACACTCTCAGTTGTGCTTCCTTCTCCTATGATGGCACAACAAGGATCAAGGAGGGCATATATGCTTGGTAAGCTTCTCCTGTACAATTCTGCTAAGAAGTTAAGGCAAATTGATACCTCTGCTTCCTTCCGAGTACATGGCAGCTGCAGGCTGGCAGGTTTGAGCTGGCTATAGGGCAGCCTGAGCCCCAGCCCTCTGTCCTGTCTCCTTACTCCAGCTGGAAAAGAGCACATGTTTCAAAAGGTCCTTCAAAATAAACACAGGCTTCAAACAAGCCTCTCCCAAATGTACTTTAGTTCCCACAATCTTCCATCCCACTAACATGATTCACCAACACCTCCCAAGGGAGAAAAATCTGCAGGAGTAGCCTGGGTACACTCAAAAACTGGAGATGAGAGTTTCAGCAGTAGGTCTTTCACATGTGTAAGTCAGTATGGCTCCTTTGGGTCTGTGCTGTCTGCCTCAGAAACAACAAGCTATGTCCTATTTCTACTGTCATTCCTTCCTTTTAAAGAAATAATACCCCCTCAAAAGGCTGTACTTTAGATTTCAAGACTGATGTAGCTGGAAGAAACATGCACAAAATTTAAGACAGGGAGAAGACACAAAAATATGCAGGAGGGAGGAAATGGGAGGGAGAGAAAGAAGAGTGAAAGAGCATGAGAATCAGCTACTTGATTATGCTTCTGAAGAAACTAGTAAGCACAACTCCATGTTACCTATTTGTATCTTATCACATTCATGTCAGCATTGCCTAACTTATTATATACTTGAATAGGCATATTTGTACTAGTCTCTTCTCCACACTATCAACATTGCTTGCAAAATGCAGGCTACAACGTTTGTCCCATACATCAGCACCACCAATAGCCAGAGAAGAGAAGAGAAAACAAATTCCAGTTCTGGAGCATTCCGTAGGGCTACAATTTATATACAGCAGAACAAAGGCAGCTGGAGTTCGTTTTTATTACCTTTCAAGATAAAACTGCAGACTTGGCTTTGTAATTCATCTGGACAAGATGGCAGCAACATCACTAAGGAAACATGACAAGAATGCTACAAGATGTTATCTTGCCCTGTTGAGTTTTTTCCAGGAGGAAACAAAATTAGTTGTACTTGCAAAGAGCACAAGTGCTTCATTTTGAGAAAAAAAGCTTGAGAGCCACAGAACCCAGCCCCATCCTCTCTGCACAGCCCAGCCAAGAGGTGCTGCAGACACCATAGTAAAGCAGAACCTGGCTTTGAAAGAAATACTAGCATTGCTGAAAGCAAGAGACAAGTGAGGTGCAAGGGAAGAGGGAAGTTAAACTAATTGCCACAACACGCTTTGGGTATTAATGCATGGCCCAAATACTATGCTTAACATAACTGCTCAGCTGGTTGCACCCCATAGAGGCAGCTGGGGAGATCCTAGCCCTCACAAACTGACATCACAAACTGGCACCAATTAAAAACACCAGAACTGAAGTTCTTCATTACTCTTAAAAGAGCTGGACTAGTCTCCAGGTCATTCCTTTTCTATTCCACTTTCTTACTAGACAGGAGTCCTTGAATCACTAATACAACATTTAATTTTAATGGTTAAATTTAAATGCTTTAGTTACAGATGTGAGCCATTCCCTCAGCCTCCACACAGAAATGGTCTCTAGTTGTATATAGCACTGTCAGAACAAGGATCGAAGAGGCACTTTACAAATACTAATGTTGCCTTTGTGGCAGGAAAGGTTGCAAGTGGCCGGGGTCTGGAGACCTGTTCCAGCAGGGCTAGCAATTTCAGAGAAAACTAAATTTTCTAAGTGAGTAAGGCAATGCTAAAAAGAAACAGGAGTGTAAAGTCCTTCCCCTAATTTCAATAGAAATACACAGTAGGATGCTCTCTCAGAGAAGACCCAGGACCACCTTCTCTGTTAACTCTTGACTCAAAAATCAGTTGTCTTACTTCCTCTCAAAGCTGTACAGAAGTGTGTGTGCTGTCTCTAGCTCCCAGGCTTCCAACCACTCTTCACTTCCAGATTTGCAAAGATGGAGAGCCTTCAGACCTGACCCTGGGTGTCTTAGATATTCAAAAGTCTCCATAACCCTGAAGCACTAGGTCCACAACTACTACCTTTCCTGAAGAACATTAAGGGATTATTTTTTTTTTTCACTAAGCTAAAAAAAATGTTTGGTATAATTCCTCTCCAGAGGCTCACTTGCTGGTGGTCATTATCAGCTTTTAACATTAAGCCTCTTGATGTCCCCAGGCAACTGCAGAGTCACATTAGCTTCATTTTGTAGATTGAAAGCAAAGGCAAAGATGCTTACCTCAACATGAGCAGGGAGTTCGACTGAAACAGCCAAGGCAAAACATAAATCTCTTGATGCCTACCCACACGCTGCTGCTTTCCATGACCACAACCTAATCCCTCTTCTTTACAGAGCCATGGAGGAAACAAAATGCCACAACACATTCAAGTCTCTACAGAGGTAAAGGACAAAGACCCCGTGGCTTTCTGTGCAACAGTAATCAGTACTACTTTCCATGGTCCATGAGCAAGAAACCACTTTTGCCAATAATTTAAGGTTTCAAATTTGCCTCTGCATTTAATCAATCACAGAAGTCCAGTTCATGATGGGACAATCAGGTGATGTTATCAATTTCACTGCTAACAAGCACTGAGGAACAGAACACAGTTTTCAGTAGGTACAAATGAAAATGTTAGGCACTGTTTGTGTTCACTTTACAGCAAAGAACAGTTGCATACCCTTCCCTCAGAGGCAGGTGCCTGTGTCCAGGAATGATAACACATGTATCAGCAGGTCCTCTGAACATTATGATTTCCTGGAGCCAGTTCAGTCATCCCTTCAAATAACAAGAAGCATCACTCTTGACAGGGCAGGTAATGCTGTTGCACAATCTACACAGCAAGATCCAAATGTGGATACTAGGACTGCTCCAGAATAAAAGTTTTGTGAGGCAAAATGAGAATTAGGCTTCTAAGTGAAGTCAGCTACCTTAGGGCATAGGATGCCACAGTGTGCAACAGCAAGATAAAAGTAAGACTTTAAAAACACGTTGGTTTCCTGCTTTTGAAGTGTATTTGTGCATTCAGCTAGCAAAGGTAATGGCAGGTGATTTCAGAAGGCTACACGTTAATTCCTACTCACATTTCTAACACAATTAATTCTAATTTTTTTTATTATTTTTTTTTTAATAGGCTCAAAAGGCTTGATCCTTGTTTCATTTATGTCTGGGGAAATTTTGCCAGTCATATTACAAGAACAGATTATCTGGAGAGGGGAAAGCAGTAAGCTGGATGTCTGTAATACTGTCACATGCAACACTGGCCAAGGAAGCACATGCTCTGCAGCACTTAACAGGACAGCATGACACAGCATCAGTATGTATGAGACCTTCCCACAGAAAGGGGTCATCTTTGGAATAGAAAGCAAGGAGAACTGTGATCTTTCTTCTACTTGATGCCTGTGTCAATGGCCATTACTTTTCTCTCTTGCTTGTAAGATTCTACACTGTTTATATCCTTGTCAGTGTAAAAGACTATGCACTTTCTTTCTCAAAATATGAGTACGTTCTCGATCCTCGTACAATCCCACAGACTGAGGGGAAATGCACCATTTGATGTAAATCTTTATAAGGAAACACAAACGGTCCCCATGGAGAGATAACCCCTTCTTCTATCTGCATCTGTCAAGTTTGACTCATGACAGAATTATGACCCTAAAATAACATTTTAATAAGTGTTTACATGCTACAGCTCCCCAAAGACTCGGCTGAAAACATTCTTCCTCAGAACTAATTACGCTTCAAGACAAGGCTACCCTCGGCAGATGCAGCAGTGAAAAACAGGACAGGGCTAGACCCTTCCTCGGCAGGTGCGGGGCTCCTCCTTGTGGATGTCTTTGCACAATTGCACGAAATCCCACAGGCTGATCTCTGGGGAATACTTTTTACTGTGGGGTTCAGGATCAGAGTGCTGGAAAGATAATGCCACAGCAGCCATTTCATAACATCATCTTGTGCTATACAGACTGTGAAGTGTACAATACCAGACGTTGCCCTTTCAGGTGTACAGATGAGAACATAAAACACCTGGAGACATAGCTGAAGACCTGAGGCAGGTACAACATCTTGGCATTCTACATTCCATCCTGTGCATTTCAGACCAGTTTCTATTTGCCCCAGACCATGGGAGCAGCAGTGAAACAGCATGAAAGTGAAAAGAGTTTTAAAATCCTGGCCTTTTCAGCTTAATGGCCAATAAAATAAGGCTTCTACTGCTGATTGAAGCTCTTCAGCTTGGCAGAGGTAAAAAGAAACTTTAAGCCCATGCCAGTGGCATTAGAGGCACAGTTCAGCTTTTGAAATCCCCAGTCAGATTCAGACTGCTGCTACTAGTAAATATACCCACAGCAATCCTGAAAAGAGTGGGCATCTCAAGCACACCCAGCACACAACTCTTCCCAAAGAAGTCTGGATTGGAGCTGTGGTATAGTCCACTGTTGCACAATTATTCACTGGAGCATCAAACACTTCAGTTGTGTATGTGTTTGAGGAATGAAAAGAGCTGAAGAAATAAGTTCTCCCACAGTCAACCAAGCCATATAATTAATTCAAGAAAAGCTTCAGTTACGTTTCTCTTGCTTGCACTGCGCCCATGTAGACCTCCCTGTTCTGATGGCAAGACAGAGTTCCCAACCGGAACATACGCCTGATGTACCTCCACTCGCTCTTTTGCTACCATGATTCTTTAGCTTCTCCCTTCCCTTATCCCCCTACCGTTGTTGCCTGTAAACACTCAGGATCCCAGTCTTCATTTTTCTGGTTAAACAAAACAAGTTGTTGCAGCATCTTCTCATACCTTTTGGCTCAAAAGACCTGGGCCTGTGCTAGCACCTGTTCTCATCTGAGTTTATCTTCTTTGAACATGGGATGACCAGAACTATCAGAGATATATTTAATATATCTCATTTGAACTTCAGTGAAACTTAATGTCTCCAGGGTCACTGTCCTCATGAAAGTTATTGAAAACATCATCTCACAACGTTCATCAGCTACTGTATCAGCAGAAAATTATTTCTCTTCTGCCACAGGTGAGGTTGTTATTCTGGTTAGCCTTCCGCACTCATGCTGCATTTAAAGAATATATTTCTTTAACCCACAAATTATCCAATCTCATTTTGAGCTGCTATACTTAAGAAATAACAATCCCTGACTTCACCAGTCATTTCTTAAATCTACCTTTATAATAGTATTCTTATGTACTCCAAAGAGAATCTATGTCATCATTTCTGAAAACTGCCTTGGTAGGAGCTGAAGAAACCTCAGGGGCAGACTTCTGGCCCCAGCAAAAGTACCCCTTTGGTACAACCTGTGATGCTCACCAGAACCTCTGACCAAAATTGCCCAGAACTCCAAGAAAAAGTTACCTCAGCATTTGCCCAGCCTCTCATCCCTCCAGCTCACACCTTCCAGGAAATCCACATTGCCTGCTTTCAGCACAAGGCCTGTGCTGTACAATAATTTTTACTCTTTCTGGCACATACAATACATCACGTTATCACATCAGAGTTTGACTATCAGTCTGAAGTGCATGCTGTTCATGTTTAATTAATTTACTCGTACAGAACCCAGAAAGTGCTTTGCTCAAAAAAAGTCACATGAAAAATCACACATCAATCATAGAAAGGGAAAACTGCATCATTGCACAAGGTCACCACTTCAAACTAAGCTTAGGGCTGTCAGAGATCACTACAAATGCAAAAGCATATTTTCATTAAGAGATAAAAAGAAAGCAAGAAAGCAAGCAAGAAAGAAAGAGAAACCAACAGTAACAGGTTTGTTTGTTTTGGTTTTTTTGAAATGGTCTTTATCCAAAATTCAAGACATTACCCTAAGGGACAGTAACTGTAGTAGCTCTTTGTTGCTGCATAATGGCCTGTCCCTAGACTACCTGAAAATGATAACTCTCTAAATAGTTATTTCATTTCTGAGATGGCCGTGTAATCTACAGTGATAACTTACTTCTTCGTCCTACAGGTTCATGGAAATCTTCCACCCTGGCTAAATATCCTAAGTGGAAAAGTCCATTCCATCTGCTGTTCATAAGAAATAAATGAAAAGCTTGCAGTAAACCGACAGGATTGGCCCTTACAACAGCTATGTAACGTTGCCATCTAGTGATCATTTCTATACGCTACATACAAGAGAGCCCACCTAGTTGTGTTTAAGTCTCCTGGCCTTATCCTAAATCCCCAGTCGGACAAAAGTCAGCCAACCCAAACTGTTACAGTGCTGGAGAGAAATATATCTAGCATATATGTATCTTCAGGGCAAACTAACACAGACCAAATGTTGGTTTCTAATCCATTCATCAAAACAAATTTTGTTTACTGTATTTAAGACTCTAAAGTTAATTGTGATCTATAAAGACAGGGATAATAGAAAAAATTGCCTGCAAGTCAACAGTGAGGGAAATTACTGGAAAACAGAAAATTCTTAACAAACACTTACTGCATATTCAGATTTGAAAACTAAGCAGATAATAATTCACTATGATTAACTTTGACTAAAGAGCAGTTTTCCACAACAAGAATAATACAGATACCCAGAAGATTAAAAAGGGGAGGGGGTGAAGAGTGGGTAACAATTTTAAATAAATAAATAAATAAATATAAATAAATCACCAAATGGAGAAAAATTAGCAGGGAAAAGCTTTTAAAAGGTGAGAGCAGACCAGAATCCACTCAATGTGGACAACTTTGAAGTATCTGGCAATGCGAGCCCTGAGCAGTCTGAGAGGCAACATTTATGTGGTACCTGCACCACAGGATATTTTGAGGTATAGATTATAATGACTTTTATACTCCAGTCTGCCCACATCTGACTCAGATGGTGGCCCATGAAGAAGAACACTAGAGTTTGGGAGATTCCAGACAGACCACTCAAAAAAATTTTCTGCTAATCTAAAACACTGCTGTCTCTGGGCAAACACTAATTCTAAATAGCTTCACGGGGAGAAAACAAAAGGAATCACTGACTTAGGTACTGCCTCCTGCCAAATCCTGTGCTGTGTTCCAGCAACTCTCTCTTTCCATTAAAAAAAAAAAAGTCATTCAAAACCAGAGTGAAACAAAGTTGAGCAGTATGATTTTACTTTTTGACCATTAGACATGGCTTAAAAGATGCTGGAAGGAGTCAGAACTAGAAAGGCCAAATCACCAAAAGAACCAAAACAGTAGCAAGTCCAAGTCATCAAAATTTGCTGTGTTCCAGCAACTCTCTCTTTCCATTAAAAAAAAAAACAGTCATTCAAAACCAGAGTGAAACAAAGTTGAGCAGTATGATTTTACTTTCTGACCATTAGACATGGCTTAAAAGATGCTGGAAGGAGTCAGAACTAGAAAGGCCAAATCACCAAAAGAACCAAAACAGTAGCAAGTCCAAGTCATCAAAACTAAAAGATAAAGAGAGAAAAGCAGCAAGTGAGCATGATGGTACAATGATACAGATAAAGCAATGAAAAGTTTTTTACCTGATGTCTCATTATTCCTGACTAATTGACAAGGCAATTACTGTCAACATTTAGCATTTTCCTATGTCTTCCAGAAGACAAGGTCTAATTTTTCATCCTTTAGAGGAAGCTCATACACCAAAATGTCAAGAATAACTAATGAGCTTTTTGTAAACACTACTTAGAAAATCCATTTATAGGGTCAGTTGCAGGCGCATGAAGCTCCTTCTATGCAGGCTTCTAATTTGCTATCCTCCCTCATCATAATTTGAGCACTTATAGTGAGGGCATAAGTATTTTTCAGAAATAAACAAATACAATCCAACAGCAAAATAACCTGTGGAAGAAAAAATTACTATCTCTCTGCCTTTTTAACAAAGATGTACTGAAAAGATCTACACTTATCACCTGAGAAGGTGCACCTGGCCTGCAAAATCTGAGTATTCTGCAGAAGACAGCACAGCAACAGCTGCAGGTATTTGTGTTTCTCTCTCCATTCATTCTGAGTATAAATTTATTACCAAAAAAATGTACCCAAACAGAGATAATTAACTGATTGTACTGAAGAGTATTGTGTATTTAATTTAAATCAGACTTAATGAGATAGCCTCCTCCTTCACATTTTTTTTCTGCCCCTCTGAATAGCATTTGGAGCTCATTTTTTTATGTATTTTGGTGGCATAAGAGAAAGATTCAGAAAAGTAGCAAGCACTATCAGCTGAGGACCTAAACCAAAATATACTACAAAAATTGACTATGTTGTTTGTTATGGCTTACTGTTTCTGAGCACAGAACACAGTAGAACCATTTTTCAACTGGTCTTTTATCATTATTTACTTCTTTTTTAATTTTTACAGCTGAGTGGGCTCTTCCTTTTAAGCTGATTTTTCAGACAAACCAAGTCCATAATTTGGATTAATGGCTCACTAAAATGTAACCAGAAAATAAAGACTGGAACTCAACACTGCCTCCTCATAGCTATATATCTTAACAACTAAATCAAAAGCACATACTCCAGGGACAGAATTTTAAAGCTAACATACCATGTTAGGCAGCAACACTGCCCCTTCTCCAGGTGTGATTAAAAAGAAATCAGTCTATGGTTTCCTACCATAGACCGACTCCATGAGCACTTGCAGAAACAAGCAGCCCACGAGCCAGAGGCAGAACAGCTTCATTTCTGTGCCTGTGGAGGGTTCAGACATCATTTAATAGCCTAGCTGCTTCAAGCTTGGGTCAAGACAAGGATAATCTCCAACATGTACAGAGGAACAGTGCACGCCCTTGAACAGTAGCTATACAAAGCTCTTTGGGTCCTAATTTAGGATTCAAGGACAGGGAGGTTGTGGAGTCTCCTTCACTGGAGACATTCAAAACCCACCTGGATGCGTTCCTGTGTGATGTACTCTAGGTGACCCTGCTCTGGCAGGGGGGTTGGACTAGATGATCTTTCAAGGTCCCTTCCAACCCCTAAGATTCTATGATTCTATGATTCTAAATCCAATCTCAGTCTCAAGCCCATAAATTCCAACTTTCACTTGGCCTCCACTTGCACACCTCTCTGTACAATGAGCAGTGATCTGTGAGGGAGGCTCCTAAACTCTGTAGTACCACTAACAGAGTAACCATAGTCAAGAGTTACAGTAGGATCACTCAGAGGGAGAGGAAACTGGAAAAAACCCACAACAACAGGAAAACAAAACCAAGTCTGGAAAACCGCATGCCTCACAATTGCTACTCTTACTCTAACAAGCCTGTTATGGAGACAGATTGATAGAACCACTGAGACATCTTACTCTTTATCTGTGGTAGTGCTTTGCAGATTTTATGGCCACCCAAAAATACCCTTTTCTTTCTGTAACTGGCTCTGCTCAATACTTCACAATCACTTTTGTTCTCTGTCTCTCTGGATAGTTAAAAGGATTCAGACTTGAATTCAGGAGAGAAATTAAACCTTTAATTAGACCAGGTGTGTCCATGATTGCAATCCCCAGGAAACCTAAAAACAATTCTACTTTCATTTTACAAATTTATAAATCATTACAATGCAAAACCTGTAAATAGGGATTAGTCAGAAGCTTAGAACTGTACTGAACCACCAGGAATGCGTACATGCTTCCCATGCTGAAACATCCCACGAAGCATTAAATTCCTGATCTAAAGCTCAGTGGAATTAGTGAAGAGAGAGCCTAGGGTTTTGGATCAAACCTGAAGCCCCACAGGCGTGTAGAGTTTAAGCAGATAAAGCTGCCCTGGCTTGACAGAAACAGCTCAGGAGCTGCAGATTAGCTTAACTAATGAGTTGTGCAAGGTTCCCAATGTCCACGAAGAGGCTTTGCCTCAAGGATGAGAGCATGAATAAAGCTGGACCTGTGGTGCTAAGTGCCAAAGAACAAGAAATAGCCTGCATGCAGCTCAGAGAAAGTGCAAAAGAAGAAATAATTTGCTTAAGGTCACATAGGAGAATCAGAATTATTATACATGTCATCTGAATCCAGTTCTTGTGGCACATCTCCTAACCCCAAGCTCTGCCTGCTACACTGAAACATTTTACAGTTCACTCAGGCTCTCTGGCTAACACTATTAGTGCAGGGAAAAGCAGGTCTTCCTGAGATAAACAGGCACCAAGCTCACTCTTCGCAAGGAAGTAAATGTTATCTTGATAGCAATCCTGAGCAAATACATCTGTGGGGAAAGGTTACCTGTGGGCAAATCAAAAAGCCCTCAAAGGATAGGGCAGCTCATATCTCAAAGGGTATTTTTATGCTATTAGTTGGATTTCTTGTCTGTCCAAGAAAAAGCACCTGTGGAACCAAATGGCATTTATTATTTATCCATGCTAAGACATAAGGATGACCCTCACATGGGTCAGTTAAGCATCCAGTTATATTCTCAATCATGGAACAAGTGCTGGCATGGCAGTAATTTAAAAAAAAAAAAAAAAAAAAAAAAAAAAAAAAAAAAAAAAAAAAAAAAGAAAAAAAATGAAAAAAAAAATGAAAAAAGGCCTTTTGAGTCACTCATCCACCTGAACATCAGCCAGGGAATTCAGAAAAATAATGGTCCTTACTAAGGTTACTATACAAATTATTTTAAAGGGATATTTTCTCAGCCTTATTGTAGATCTACTAAAAGTTACACACGAATAATAATTACATATAATATAACCTCCAAAAGGGAATTAACTTTTCTAACAGTGGCTCAGAGTGTAGGCATTTTTTCCCCTTGGACCTGTCTATATTCAACTTAGTCACAAATCTTTTCCATGGACAAAGCAACCCTAAAAGCTAACAGACATCTCTAAACTCTAAAGCAAAGAAATATTAAAGAAAGGTGAGTTTGAAAATCACTTGGCAGCCAAGGACAAAGCAAATATAACTTAAAATTACCACAGAAATAGAGTTGAGTAAAATGAGACTTGGATCCTAGTATTTTAGTCAGGAACTGACATATACGAGAAAGAAAATATTGTTAAAACCCAATTTTCAAAGCTTCTTTCATATGTTGCTATTAATTCAAATAAACAGGAAAATTATCTCTCATTAAAGACAAATTCCACAAAAGGCTGGCAGAAAGTGAATGTACCCTCAAGATATGCTCAAGAAAACAAACAGAAAAAGTGTTACAACCTACTTGGATCTGGTACACAGCTTGACAGAGTTCATGAGGCCAATGAGTTCATGAAGGCCTGCTGGTGGTTTATGGCTCTTCATGTCAGGGTGCGAAGGGAAAGGAAAGGAAAGGAAAGGAAAGGAAAGGAAAGGAAAGGAAAGGAAAGGAAAGGAAAGGAAAGGAAAGGAAAGGAAAGGAAAGGAAAGGAAAGGAAAGGAAAGGAAAGGAAAGGAAAGGAAAGGAAAGGAAAGGAAAGGAAAGGAAAGGAAAGGAAAGGAAAGGAAAGGAAAGGAAAAAACTCTTTTTCCTTGTATAGGCCATTGTGAACTGCCTAGAAATACTGGACTTTAATATGAATCCCTAATCCCTGAATACCTAGGCATTCAAGAAGAAAAATATTCCAAATTTGACCTTTTTCACCTTTGCACTCTACCACAAACAGAGGTATCACTTTTTTTTTTTTGCAGGTCAGATATCTCTGAGGGCTCACTTATGTAATGCAGATGTAGAAGACACACCACCACTTCATCTGGCTCAGGATAGTACTTGCACAGAAACAACTCTGAACTTGACAGCCTTCTACTGGCAGCCTGGTACTGCCATGTATTCAAATTCCAGACTGCACTGGAGGCAGAGGGGAGGGAAAGCAAGGACTGACCCTTCAATCCAAATGAAGTTTGCAGTCTGTCATTAGCACTTTCAGAGAGTTCATTGTATCCCACAGAATCCATAGAAATATATATTCATATATTCTCCATTCTGTCACAGATATTTTTAAATGCATAACCAAAATACTTTCTAGTGCTCAATGTTTCACATGAAGCCAAGAGGCAGGAGTATTTCACAAAAGCACTTTGTATTACATAGAAGTTTTTTGTGCAGTTCAATAAATAAATAATGGTTAAAACTCTGGGTTAGCATTTCTCAGCTGGTCACATTATCTAAAACAGAACAGACCAGGCCCAGATATAAATATATGCCCACTTTGAGGAATTCAACATTTAGACTCTTTTCCTAATTAGGGATCTGGGGCATTATAATTCAGATAACACTAAATCACAGGCAGACCAATTTTGAAAACTAATGGTACAACTTTGCTTTGACACCTCAGCAAAGCCTTGTATGTAGAACATACAATATTTTAAAAGTAGAGTGCAAGAAATGAGAGGCATTCCTTGGCAACAAACTTGTGGCCTCCATCCTGCTGTGGAAGGTCATCACTGGCCAGAAGTACCAGTGACGACTTCCATCTTCAATGCACCAGAATAGCTCTAACCCTCTGGGATGAAGGAACCCAGAGCAAATGGGTGAAGAAAAGCAGTCTCAGTTTTGAAGAGGGCAATCTCTACAACAATGCCCTTTGAGGACTTTGGGGTTAACCCACCTTAGAACCACTCACTTATCTGGAGGGAATATTTTATCATCATTTGACATCAAGGACAGTGGTGAATGAA
>NW_009954497.1:2126847-2148642 GCF_000747805.2 Chaetura pelagica
CAGGAATGACAGCACAACTAATGGATTCAACCCAAACAGTTTCATAATACAAACACACTTATAATCCAGGGAGAAGTCCCATGTGGTCTACAGAGGACTTTAAACTAAGCTTGTTCTCACATGTCTTTCTGAACAGGGATTGATGTAAACAAGTGCTCTGTCTTAAAGCAGGGCCTTAAGTAAAAGAGAGATCAATAGAAGTATTTATCAGGAAAAAGTAAAAATAACTTACTTTTGATTCAAAATTAATACCAAGGGCAACCTAGGCTCAGAGTATATCCTTCTACACAAACAGAACCAGAATTTGTTGTGGAAAGTTGTGTGATATAATTAGCTAATATTAGCAGCAATCTTTCAATGTTAGCATAAATAATAAAATCCCCCTACAAGTAAAATGTTATGAAATTTCATTAGCAATAAAACAAAACAAAAAAAGTCAGTAAACTCAGTGCTGGAGAAAGTATTTATTGACCAGCTAAATAACAGTCTAACTACAGCAGCTTCAGCTTTTGTTTGAGGATTAGGGCTGATAACAAAAAAATTTACAGGAGTAATAATCTTGCACAAATTGTTTCTAAACATACTTTGGTGTAAAAATAGTAGTAACTACACTAGTAATTAGGTATGCCTTGAATATACACACTGTCTTGAAACTACATGTAGCTTAGGGTGAGATGAAGGCTTCTGTGGTGTGAATAAATCGGTTACAAAGTGCTGAAAACTCTGACTCTTTTTGCTACATTTTTTAACTCACAGCCAGCCAGCCACCCCTGTTTTGTTCTCTTACCTGCTGTCTCCTTTTCCTCATCTTACTGCTTCCTTTAGTTGTCCTTTCTGAAGTAGCTGGTTTAAGGTGATTAACAAATCCCTGGCACCTGCTGGTTGCAACATTAAGCTCAGCTCCTCAGCAGGCCTATCAGAGGCGAGTGGGGCTTCTGCCATTGAATACATTCCCTGGAAACAAACAGTGGGAACAAAATGACAATTTAAAAGCTGAGAACCGTGACACTGATATTCCCTGGGATGCTGCATGCCAAGATTTCCATGTAATGCTGGCACATCTTGAAACTCTTTAATGTCTTCTCTCCCGAAGAGCTGCAGAGAGCACAGACAAGAAGTGACACTGCAAACTAGAGATTATCCACCCATTCCCCTCCTAGGCACCATTGGCAAAGTGCCATCAAAAGAAAAAAAAACTCCTCTTTTCCTTTATTTTCTGTGCTGCTTCAGGTGTGTCTATGCTGACATGGAGCAGGTGGGACAAGGCAACACTAAAGCCATACTCTGCTGTCTTACTCATGCCAGAATGGCTATGTTCAGGTAATGGTTAAAATACAGTGGAGTCACATTGGAGGCTGAAAACTAGAGGAGGACATTTGGACAAAAAAGGACAAGCAGAACAGTGGGTTGTACAGAATTTTTTTATCTTATACGTTTATACGTTTTCCCACCATACATCTGTCAGAAACTACTCTTTTTCAAACTGCTCCAGCCTGCCTTCTTTGACATTTATTTCCCAGCAGTCCTTTTCTTGTCCTAGGAGACATGGAGATGATGGAGATGGTACTATTTTCATATTCAGCAAGTGTAGGACAAACAGACAGAGGAATTTGCCCAGATGAGTGACACAGTGAGAGCAGAAATCTCGATGTGACCTGGGGATCATATTGTTTTCATTTCTGTATGTCCATATATTTTCATTCTCCCATGTCTAAACCTGTCAGAAGTGGCAGATGGACATTCCCCAGCCTCCCTAAGGGCCTCTGACCTTGTGTGCCTGCCTGACATGCACCCATGGGCTTGCACTCTGCACCAAGAATCACAGCACCAGACATTTCTGTTTGAGAAATACAGTAAAAATGCAGTGTTCAGCAACTGATGTGTTACTGCAGAATACAAGAGACTAGTAATTTCCCTTCCTGCTAAAGTTTCAGCCCCTCACCTTCCATCTCTCAACAGTCAGTGTTATGCTCCTTCTGAATTACAGAATGGTAGGGGTTGGACGGAACCTCTGGAGTTCATTGGGTCCAACACCCTGCAAGAGCAGGACCACCTAGGGCACGTCACACAGAAACACATCCAAACAGGTCTTGAAAGTCTCCAGAGAAGAAGGCTCTACAACCTCTTCTGAGCAGTTTGTTCCAGTGCTCCATAACCTTTACAGTAAAAAGCTTTTCTTCATGTTGAGGTGGAACTTCCTGTGCTCTACTTTGCATCCCCTGCCCCTTGCCCTATCACAGGGCACGACTGAGAAGAGATTGGCCCTTCCTTCTTTACATACACCCTTCAGATACTTACACACATTAATAAGATCCCACTCTCAGTCTTCTCTTCTCTAAACACCCCCAGGTGTCTTAGCCTTTCTTCATAAGCCAGGTGTTCCAGTCCCTTAATCATCCTCGCAGCCCTCGGTTGGATTCTCTCTAGTAGTTCCCTATCCCTCTTGAACTGGGGAGGCCAGAACTGGACACAATACACCAGGTGGGGTCCCACCAGGGCCAAGTAGAGGGGCAGGAGAACCTCCCTCAACCTGCTGGATACGCTCTTCTTAATGCACCCAAATATACCATTGGCCTTCTTGGCCACAAGGGCACATTGCTGTCTCGTGGATAACTTGTTGTCCGCCAGGACTCCAAGGTCCTGCTCCACAGGGATGCTTTCTAGCAGGTCAGCTCCTAACCTGTACTGGTGCAATTTGTTATTCCTTCCCAGGTACAGGACCTTGCACTTGTTCTTGTTGAAGCTCCTTAGGTTCTTCTTTGCCCAGCTCTCCAGTCTGTCCAAATTTCACTGAATGGCTGCACAGCCTTCCAATGAATCAGCCAAACCTCCTAGTTTTGTATCACCAGCAAACCTGCTGAGGATACACTCTGCCTCCTCATCCAGGTTATCCAGCACCGATCCCTGGGGAGCTCCACTAGTTACAGGTCACCAGCTGGACTCTGCACCATTGTGTTGCCCAGTTAATGTTGTTTGTTTTAATCTAAGTGCAACAGCTTCAACAGAAGAGCAGTTGATGGCTCCATTCTCAGGACTATTGCCTTCAGAGAAGTGACAAAATTATGTACAACTAAAGAGAATTTACTGTCCCTCAGGATTTTCCCAGTAATTTGGCATCTCTCTCCTGTAATGGTGTGAAAGCATATTTACTTTTACTCAGCACAGAGGAATGGGTTGTCCCAATACAAACAGTAGCCTGACATTTACAGGGCAGGATCATGCCATGTTTTGCTGAAGGGTATTTTGATAGGTCTTTTCATATATTACTTTTGACTGAACCTGGAAATCAAACAAATCGAATGAAACTCATACTTGCTGACTAAGCCAGTGCCAGCCCCTCAGCAACTCAACTGTGCTCACATGGCACAAAACAAGAGCACAATATGAATTCCTTCCTTCCCATTCCCCTCAATAGAAAGGGACTTGGAACATTTTGCAGTACACATGAGGGAGCACTTAAAAGGTCAAACTCAGCCCCGATAGACTTATGCCTGTGCCATTACAGCAGCTGTTTCTAAGGGGAGCATTCATCCAAGAGCAGAATGTGGCTCTGCTCTTCTCTTATGTTTAATTTCAAATAACATTTATGGTCCAAAGAAGGAAAAATAAGGTTTGGGGATTTATTTTTTTTTTAACAATCCCTGACATTCAGCTATGCTTTCCACAGATATTCTCCAAGAAAATTAATTTTATGACATTTATATGCAAAAATCTTATAAGATAAATCAGAAAGAGATGGTTACAAAGATGTCAAGCGCGTATCCCTGTAAGGTGGTTCACTCATATTCAAGGGGCCAAAAATACAAATTAATTTTACTGAATATATGGCAAATTATTCATGGCATTAGAATTAACAGAATTCAAATTATAATTGTGTTTTTTTTTTCAAAAGAGGACTGCTGTACTAATTACATAAGGCATTGCAAACAGGAAACAAAGCCAACTGCGAATTTCAGATGTTATTTTATGCAAATATTGTAGCTGTAGTGTTCTGAAGAATGCCATTGTGAGTTGAATTTGTCCATTTGTGATGCTGTGAATAATTGTGTAGCCATTTATTTCTAATAACATATTATTTATGTGCAATTTCTTTTGTCCTTCTAAATGTTATAAAGCCATTTAGAGAAACCACCTACATGACAACTTACCAATTATCCTTGTAAAGACTTGTATTCCTTTAGATTACTTACACACATAATTAAATGCCAACTATTATGTTCATGTAAGTTAGCAAAAGTCTGTGAACCCCAGCAACATAATGTTTCATTTAATTCTAAACAACCATTTATAAAAGGAAGTGTTTTCTATATAATCACCACAGAACACAATCAGATTACCCTCAGTTTTAGCCTTAAAAAGATTAGTAAGTGTATGTATCAATTTTAAAATATTCACATTTACTTACGACTTATGAGGAGCAGCTGAGGTCACCTGGATTATTCAGCTTGGAGAAGAGGAGGCTGAGGAGTGACCTCATTGCAGTCTGTGGCTTCCTCAGGAGGGGAAGAGATGGGGCACGTACTGATCTCTTCACTCCTGTGACCAATGACAGGACTCAGGGAAATGGCAGAAAGATGAATCAGGGGAGGTTTAGGTTTGGTATCAGGAAAAGGTTTTTCACCCAGAGGGTGGTCAAGCACTGGAATGGGTTCCCCAGGGAAGCGGTCAAAGCACCAAGGCTGCCTGAGTTCAAGAAGCATTTGGATGGTGCTCTCAGGCACATGGTGTGATTCTTAAGGTGCCCTACACAGGGACAGGAGTTGGACTCGATGATCCTGATGGGTCCCTTCCAACTCAGCACATCCTATTATTCTATTATTCTAGTATTCTATTAAATAACAGCCACCATTTTCCTGACCAGCCCTGAAACAAACTAATTTGGTGGTTTACTCTTCCAGTGCACCAATATTGCATGGTAAATGCCATGGACACACTGATGGGCCTATACTGTGCATGATTTCCACACCTTCAGAACATCGAGCCCAGTGCAGCTTCACCAGGGGCCTCCTGCCTGCCCTGAGACAGAGAGGATGGCCTTGTCAGGATACCAACCTGCCACACATCATACCCCTTGCCAGACAGTATGAAGAGCCCAAAGGCTTATTCTTTCACAGTCACTGAGAAATTTAGTCAATCTGGGTTTTTGGTGAAAACAGAAGCAACATGGAAACCCTGTGGCAGCATGGAAAAGTTGCAAGAAGACAGCTCGTGTACACCCCCAGGAGCCCAGAGAATAACACGCAAGCTTGTCAGGGTACATCAGGCTAGAGATGACTCCTGCCTGGCCCCCATGAGTATGGGCAAACCACACAAAAAAAACCTTCAATGCACTTATTTTCAAGCTCTGTTCCTCTCTTCAAGCTCACCATGAAATTCCTGTAGCATCTCAGTAGCCCTGACAGCCAGTAGACCCATGTCTGGCACTGCCTCTGGGGACGCTGGGTGGCCATGGGGTGCAGCAGGACCCACATGGGAGAAACATGTGGCCACAGGTGGGTTATGAAGGCAGAGAGCAGGATGCAGTCCTGGAACCTGCTGTATCATAAAATGGGGGTTTATGTACATTGATGTAAATAAGTGTAAATGCAATCTGTGGGCAGGTAGGCAAGAGGAGCTCAATTTGCCTGAAAGGATCTCAGCTTAATGTCCTGGTTTGAGCCAGGATGAAGCCAATTTTTCTTTTTACTGTTTTTTTTTTTTTCCTTCAGTAAGCTTTCTTGTAGCTAGCAACAGTGTGCTCTGCTAGGCTGATAAGACAGTGGAATGTTTTTCTAACTACTGAGGCTTCAAGGCTGCACCTGCACTCTGCTGGCTCAGACACTATGGGGAGATCTGTGACCCTTCCATGCTTCTGCTCAGTCTTTTGCAACGAGATGCTGTGGGTGGCTTGGATTTTTTAACTGCACCTTACTCAACAAATATGATTTGCCATATTTGACTCCTTTGATACACTTTCCTAGGTGAGTCAGCATCCACCTCCACTTCTGTGCCACTGAAAGGCTGCAGCATCACTGTATCCATGCTAAGGCTGCCTCATCTCTTCTGTTTACCCTCAGTGGTTCTGACTGAATTCTGTAATTTGAGCAGTTTTCCTTCTGAAGCAAACGCAGGCTATTTCTGTAGTTGTTATTCTAGAGTGTCATACCTGCAAACAGCTTTGTATTTACAGCAGTTAATAATGATACTTATTCTACTGCATTACATAGTTGCCTTTCTATATTAATGAATTTTTCATCCCTTTCAGTGGCCTTGGGCTTTTAGCACACAATTCATTTGTGGACAAAGCACTTGTGCAGCCCTGTATCGTAAACCATTCAAAACACTAGCAGTGAAAAATGCAACCTGAGAAAGCCCTAAAGGGCCTGTCCTGCACTGCATGGAAACTCTGAAATCACCCATGTATAAAGCACACATTCTGTCTCTTGTGCTTCAGATTGTTTATATAAAATGGTAACAGCCAGGGCACAAGGGCCAGAGAGGCATAAAATGGCCTGCAAAAGCCATTAAGTACCAGAGAGACATTCACATTTAATAACTGAAGAAGATTGTTTATTGCCCTGTTTACTCCTGCACCATGAATACTGTGCTCCACCATACAACATCAAGAGGCCTGAGTAAACCCCGGCACTTGGACACATTTGCTGCTCTGCTGGGGGTCTGCAGTGCACACATAATTCACGTGGCTTTTTGCTCCACATGTTAATCTCTGGCTGTGTGGGGAACACACTCATCAAGCATGTACAGCCTTCAGAGACGGCCTCCTCTCCACACTGGCTTGCTGTGCTCCCGTTCCCCCACAGCCTCCAATGCCATGCTTTTTCCCTCTTGTGAGACCACAGCTGGGATTTACCACTAGAAAATGCTCCAGAAAGCAGTGGGGACTGCATTTTCCAGCACCATCCAACCACTCACCACAGGCAGGCTGGCACGAGAGGTCTGTAGGACAGATGTCGGTCACCAGCAGGGACTCTTGTTTCCCTCATTTATCTGCCCCAGGGCAGTCTGATTGCTGAGTCATATTTTTCAGACACAGGAAGACAACTTCTCTCACTTCTAAAAGCAGGTGATACAGTGTTGGACAGCCTGCGGCTGGAGAACCCCAGGCTGCAGGCTGTGGCAGCCGTCGAAGACCCCACTTTCCCACTGCTCCTGAGGTGAGTCAAGAGGGGTTTTCTCTCCACAACCTCCCTCAGCACGGCAAGGCCCCAGGTTCCAACATGGTGCAACCAGGCATCCCCTCTCAACTTCAGAGGGACCGAGGTGCAGGGAAGGCCAGTCTCCACTGCTGCTCCTGGTCCCATTCCAGTCAATATCCCTTCCTCTTAAGGGGGGGGAAAAAGGGGGGGGAAAAAGGGGAAAAGTAAGATTGTGGATGGCATAAAAAGTCACCCACAGAATGAAAAAAGGGACCAGCCCATTTATCTGCACAAGTTATTCCCATCACTCTCTGTGCTTGCAGAAAATAAATGAAGAGAGAAGAATATTGGTGCTCCATTTTCATAAGGTTTTTTATTGGTTGGTGGTTTTTTTTTTACTTTTCTAGGGGCATGGCTAATTCCTAAGATTACCCTGGATATATCAAAAATACACAATAATGAAACGATTACTTATTTAACTGATGGGGGAACACTAATGAGTGTTGTAGTAATGAAAATGGCTTCACTGGCTTGTAAAATTCAGAACAGGAGGGAACTCACTGGAGACCCCACAAGCATATGTCAATAATCTTATATTATTCACAAGTACACAAGCCTCCCAAGACACCAGTTTACCAGCCTCCTTTCATTTCCTGACTGCTCCTGACTGCCTCACATTTTGAGCAAAGTCAAAGACTAATTTTCTGCCTTCCACAAGCCTCTAAAGTTTTTGCACAAGCCAAATCATACGATGAGATCATACGAGAAACTTTCCATTAGACACAAACTCAATATTTTGTCAGCTAATACCAATCCAATCTACAAGTATTACAACGTGTCATAGCAATACAGGACAATTATATGGAAGATCATAAACACTTGAATGCAAATAACATTTTGTTGGAGTGCTCCAACAATGAATGCACTCAGATACAGCACTGACACAGTATGCTCTCATTCATAATGCTCTTGTTCTCTATCTCTTTCCTTTGCATCAATCCCAACAATATTAATATCTGCAACATCACTGACCAATCTCATTTCAACACTTCCAGTGTACATTGCCAGGCTCTGCATTTTAATAGTAAAACAGAAGTTGCTAATCCCCAGCAAATGTGGTTGTTCAGACAAAATTCATACCAGTGTTAGAGCTAGTAAAAACTGTTAGAATACAAGTCCAGTCATTTGCTGTCATAACAAGACTGCAACAACTGTATTTCATGTTCCCTTTCATTATAAATCCATTTGGCATCCTTTCTAATAGCCCGCCTATCCTCAGAAAAAAATAAAATTATGTTCTTGTGCATGTCATCTGTGCCCTGTACTTCTGCACTTCTACTGTAATTCAACATTAATTATCTTTCCAATTAATGTTCTGCATAATGCTGCAATATGAAATGTTCTCATTTTGTAAATGAGAAAATTGAACTCAGTTCTGTCTGCTTTGATCCGATTTAATTTTTATTATAACTCAGTACCAGAATTATTTTCCTTTTTGGTTGGGTTATTGGCACTCTGAACACACAAAAGAGAGCCATCTTTTGCATACAAAAGATACATTTATGCTTTTCTTTTCCAGGAAGACCTCAAATTTCTCTTTTTCAGTATCATTTTAATATACTTTCCTGCCTTATGACTGTTACTGAACAGCTCATAAGGGAAATGGAGGTGACACATGTACTAATGGCAGCAATTACCAGTTACCATAAAAGTAGACATCATAAATACCTACAACTGCTGGAAAATGTTAAGTGTGAAACCAGTCACAAATGAAAAAAAAAAAAAAAAAAAACCAACAAAAAAAAAACCACCACCACCAAAACTGTGGTCAGGGTGTGAAAAAAACTCTTCTTTAGAAACCAAATGATCCAATATATTCCTTAAAAGTGTATCCAAAATACCTTTTAAAGTTTTAGTGCTGAGCACCATAATAAAAAGCATAAAAAGGAAAACATATATAAAGTCTAAAATACAGAAATTGAAAATATATATCCAAAATTTCTCTCTACATCTATGGCTGAAAGAATACATGACTAGTGATTTCCTAAAATGAGGAGTTCAATTTTTCTGTTGGGTTTGAATCTTTTGCTTAGCTTAGCTGCTATGGATAGCTGCAATCATTGTGGGCTACTGGATTTGACTTTCAATGCCACCATTTCAAAGCACCTTATGGTGCTTTTTCCTCCTTAATGTGCTTAAGTGCTTGAGGAAGGTACAAATTCTGCCTTTCTCTGGTGACATATTATCTAGCTTTCTTCCCTGTTACCCCATCACATCATATTTAACAGAACTGAATCTACAACACAAAGAAAGCTGCAAAAAAATCAGATGTCCCTTACATTCACTAGTCTTACACTCAATGTTCTTTAATGTTCATTATTATCTGGCATTTACTGACTACATGAATACATGCTGAGAAGAACGTGCAGATCGGACTGAAGGAATTTAAGAATGTTACCTATAAAATATTCCCTGAGATAGCTAAACAACCTCAGATTAACTACTGTTGCTGGTGAAAAAGGTGTAAACATTATCCTCAACCAAAGACTTTTGATCTTCCTTTTATCAATTGCTTCAGCAATGATCTTCACCTACTGCTGCAGCAGGCCCAGCTGAGGCAAATACCCAAGGAACACTGCTGCTTTTTCCAGTGCCTATGTAAAGCTTATGGGGAACCTCAGATTTGCTAAGCGACCTGAAACTTTCATTTGTTTGGTATTAATTGACTTCATTCTGATATTATTTTGTTCTGTGTGTTCTATTTTGCTCTTCAAATCTCACTGGTACTCCACTTTCAGTTTACTTAAGTGGCCATTATTACAGCCTTTAATTTTGAAAGCAAATCTGCATTGATCCTTTCTTCCCACCATGTGAATGCCAGTCTTTGGAACACTGGCATCTTACCTAGTCAGCCTAAAGGACCAACAGCTGTAGGTTTTTGTGCCATCAGTGAGCTGTATGCAGTTTTCATTGTCACAGCAAACAGAAGACAGCTATAACAGAAGAAGATAAAAGAGGAATAGGCCAGGAAAGACAAACAAGATTCTGCACAGACCTGACTACAAAATTACAATATGTTCCTAACTATGCACTAAAGTTAACCCGTAATAATTATTCCCCTGCCATGGGCAGACTTTTAGAAAGGGATTCTCATTAGCACTGACTGAAAGCCTGTTGCTAACCAAATGTGCAGCACAACATCTCACAGAGTTCATTTGTGTCAAGACCTCAGATACCTGATACTTGAGTTTTCAGCCTGGCTAAGGTACTTTCTTAGATACCTCTAACATACAGTTCTTCGGCCAAGACCTTTACTACACTTCAGACAATTATTTCTCTGACAGAAACTGACAAACTATAAGGAAGACTAAACTCCCCTACTAGCTACATTTGTAATTGTGTGCCCATGACCCACATATTCCTTCTCCAGGTACTTTTTCCTTTCTATTTCTTCTCTTCTGAGATAAATAAATGCCCCTGGTGGGGAAAGCAAACAGCTGTCAAAGACTGGTGTTTAATCAGCCTCCCAATGGAAAACTGCAGCCTAAAAAGTCAGTTCTCTTCATGAGATGGTCCAGTGTTCAACAGTCTCATGCACTCTGGTCTTCTGGAACCCCACCAAAGGAGACTCAATCTGCCCATGACAATGGCACTTCAAAGCTCCCACACAGACATCCAGAAAAAATCCACATCCTGGCTCTGAAATCATATATACTATTGTTAAGCAAAGAGTAACCCAGGCAAAGGCTCCATTTCTAGAGTTATGTAAGTAGCACATTTCCTTTTCTCATGTCTTCTCCCAAACAAATCAAACAGATGGTTACCAACTTCCCTGCCTCAATACCATAAAGAAGTTACTTCCTCCCAGTCCTGCCCAGCCAGAAGCTTCTTCATGTGCTTCCTCACCATGCAAAGCAGGGTGGGTGCTCAGGAGTCCTGACAAGGACGTGGACAAAACCTGGTACTCTCAACATGTGTTTCCAATTTCCCCCATGGGTAATCCTGTGAGGAGGTTAAGCAACTAAGCAAGTCACTACCAGGAGGGGGACTTCAGTCTCCATGAGAAAGTTCTATTCAAGGCAATATCTTTAACTGTTCAGGGTGAGATCTCAAAATACCAAAGGAAAGAAAACTGATATTGCTGAAAGGGAGAGAAAATTTCCACCACTGAGTTACTTCATTTTTTTTTTTTCACACATTTATCAGCACACAGAAAGTAGGAAAAAAAAAAAAAAGACCTTTTGAAATTTCATTTTCACAATTATATTAGAAATTAAAATTATTTATTAATCCTATGATCTTAGAAATTAGGAATCAAAATAATGCTTCTTTTTTTTTTTTATAAGATCTCTTAGAAAATTTATTCCAATGTAGTGAATACATTTCCAGTTATTTCAGCAAGTTTAACTACTGCATGTATATCTCACACAGGATTCTACCAGGTAACCTGAAATAAGAGCTAAAAATCCACTTGAAAAACCAAATGAGGCCAAAGAACTACAGGTCAATTAAGAGAATCTAGTTAATTCAATTATACCAACTGCATAGGCAAGGATTGTTTGCCTAAGTTAAGACAGCAGAATAAGGTATGCAAATTTTAGGGATTTTCAAAATGTTTAAATCAGTTACAGTCCCAGTTTCTATTTAATAAAATTTAACAAAAAGTAGCCTAGATTACAGGGGATTTTTTTTTCTCCAGGAGCTTCAGCTCTTGCAGTACACATCATATTTTATCTTCACTCCCAGCTTAGTTCCTTCTAAGCATGCTTTGAATTTGGCATCCATTTCCTGGTTCTGAGCGTCAGTGAAAAGATTTTTCCAATCTCCAACAACACCTGGAATATAAAGAAAAGTAAAATCTTACCCTTGATTGTAAGGAGTATTATTTAAAACAAAAAAAATACCTTGTCTCTCACTATCATATGTCAGGATTTTAAAAGTTTTTCCTTCCTGCAAGAAAAAAATCTCTGACCCAGAATACACTTTTAGGTTTGTCTTATGTTTGCTGGCCTCAACAGAATGCGAACATAAAGTGAACACAGAGAAGCTACTGGTCTGCCTTGCCAGCTTTGGCATGTAGCAGACTTGTACAGCTATAGACTATAATCAATCCAGAAAGTTCAAAGATGTGGCTGTTAAATGCTAGAGCTTTGTGCTCTGCAACCAGACACTGCCCTAAGCTGCAGTTTACCTTTATTCTAGATTTTGGAGACCCTACAGTCTGAGGTTTTCTAAGTCTACAGTTCTAGTTTGATCCATGGCTAAAAGACACAGCTCAACCAGTGAATTGTCTGGATTCCACATGTTGACTGAGATTCATAGGCAATCACAAGAATTATTTAGAAAACCTAGGAAGAAAAATCTGCGGAGGCACTCAATAGACTGAGTGCCAGGCTATTCCCAGCACTCACAGAAGCCAAAATAAAACTCTTCTTTGTTTTCATTGGTGCTTACTGCATACCATGACTGAAGGGTGTGCTACTTTTAGAGCATTTCTGCTAATGGTATTATACAGGGCTTAAGCAAGTGGTACTGGCCCTTGTGATGAAAGCAAGTGACAGCATCCTGAAGCACAATCAGTCTCTCTTAAACAACTTCCAACCTTGAAAATTATACAGAAAGACTGACCATCTACTGATCCTAATTTCTGCCTGCCCAAGATGCAGTGCTACCATTCAGCACCCTGGCAAAATACAAACAAATTTACCTTTGCGGAAAAGAATGGAGCCAACAGCACCATGAGTCTCCTGAGCCTTATCCTTCACTTCCTGGAAGGTGGCCCTGTCTGCAATGGACTGGATCTGCTCTGCCGTCGGGGAGAAGCCAAAGAATTCAGCTATCTGCTTTACACTGGCAGTCAGGTTCTGAAAGCAATACAGGGAAAGGGAGTCATGCATTATGCTTCTTCTGAAAAAGGAGTTACCCACTGGGGATGTGCATTGCAATTATTTATTAACAATATATACTTTCCTTCACTGTACACTTCCTGTATTACACCGGAGCTCAGCTTTTGTATAGCCAGACTCAGCTTGTTGCTAAAATGGACTTGATTTTGCACTTTCAGAAAGCTGTGCCATTTGCTATTAATTTCAGCAAATCTCAAGGAATGAGCTGAAATGTGTTTTGCCTGTCAGCACACAGCACCTGCTTTACCTCCTTCAAGTCTTCATATATTATGGTCATAATATTCTCATCCTCTATGTGTTTGTTCCAGGTGACTGCATGATCAAAATAGGATCCCCAGAGGACTGTAAAGAAGAGAAAAAAAAGCATCACTGTGACCTTCTTTTCTTACGGGGTACTTAGCTCTCTTTGACTGAAGAATTGCCTTCTGTTGTCTATCAGTTACATCAATGCAAACAAATGGAAGAGCCTGTCCTTTCCATGGTACCATTCTGTACAACAGAAAGACAGACATTTCCTCTGGACTTTTGTACGCAAATAGCTTCCACACAGAAATATGAATTTCAGTGCGTGTTTCCCCTCTGTTACTATATTGTCATTGAAATAATCTCTTAAAAGCCAAAGCCAGACATTAGTCTAAATCTAAAATCTGGATTGCTAATGAGGTGTTTGGCCTTGTGTGCAGAAAAATAATGACAACAAACTGTCATTTAATTACCACTTCAGATCTGTAGCACTTCCTCCATCAGTAAGTGGCAGAATTTTGACCCAATGCCACTGTCAAGCTGCCATGAAATTTCCCCACCCTTGCCTGGAAGAGCAAAATACCCAGAAGCAAAGCATCTTTTGGACATTCTCCTCATTCTGGCATTCAGCTGTCTCCTTTATCATGATGTATGGCCATCAGTAATCTGATTATTGCACAGCTGTTTTCCCACTGGCCCCATTTAGTTGGTTTTAAATTGGTTTTTTTCCTGTTGCTTCTTTGGCTACATTCAGTAACTGTAACAATACCTTTCCCATTCATAAACTCTGAGAAGAACTCATCCCAGGAGCTGTAATTGGGGATGCCTGGTGCATTGTTGTGGAAATGGAAAAATGACACAGCTGTATCCTTAGGGTTTCGAAACAGCACTAGTATCTGGAGCGGGAGAAAGAGGTCAACAATTTTAGATCACTTAATTCCCCTGGCAACCAAAATGAGAGTGTAACTAAACATTCTGCAACCAATAACATACTGGGGGGTATAAAATATATTGCTAGTTAAGGCACGGAGAACAAATTTATAATGTTATCATAATAAAGAGCTTGTTACTACTTCTAAGACTTGCTTATGTCATAAAGCAATTGTAGAGAGCAGTCACTGGAAAACCTGTAATATTGTCATTGAATACCATCCTGTAACTCCCTAAGATGTAAGAAACCGTAAGGAACCATTTGTTAAACCCCTGCTAGGAAATGCTTTGTTGAGTTCTCCTTCTGGAAACTGCAGCTGCTACAATCATCTCTCATTTTTTAAAGCACAGCAATAATGTTCCTGAAATGCTAAGAGACTGTAATCCTCAGAGAAGCACAAAAACTTCTGAAAACACATTATACACATTAATTATTTTTGTCATACACATTATAGGAAACATGGGAAAAATTCCCCATCCCTTAACAAATTATTGCCTTCATCTGTGGTAGGTCTCCTAAGTGCTGTGTCTCCATCATTGTTCAGTGACCATGCCCCAGAAATATTAAAGTTTTACTATTGTGACTCTTTGCAAGAAGACAGCCAATGTCCCAGAGATACTGGTGCCACATCCACTCCTGCTGTGGTCAGGCACAGAAAAGAGTAGCATAAAAAATGACAGGATGACACCTCAGCCCTTTCTGAGCACTGCAATAGCTTCTAGATCTCTTCTTTATGGCAACTACAGCACTCCTAAGGCTATTGTAAATTGTAGCAGATGCTAAGCAAGCCCAGGCATTACAAGACTCCCACTGTCTCTAAATTGCTTTCCCTCAGTGCCACCTGCTTGGGTGCAAGGAAAAGATGTGTCTCAAAGTTACTCTTGCATGTTGGTACTATCAGAGAGATGAGGCTTGTTTTTGGAAAAAGAAAAAAAGACCACCTTAGCTTTGTTCTTGAAAATAGACTTGGGGAGGCAATCGTAACTCAGATGTGTCGCCAAAATCCTTGGAGATGGAATCTGCTTCATCCTCTTTAGAAATAAACAGAAGCATAAGTGAGAACAGGTTTACTACAGGGGTGAAGCAATGACCTGTGAGAGTAGTCTGAGACAGACCCTAATCAAAAGGCATTAGTCATCCAAGATTATCTTTTTTCCTCTCTCAAGAGAAATATCTTTACTTGCTGCATGACTTCATTTTAATAACTTGTGTGAGGGTTGCAGGAGAGAGAAAACAACAGACTTTAAGTGGTTCAGTAGTTTATTTTCACTAACCTGATATTTACCTGGATCTCCACATTCAATAAATGGTAGTTCAGTGCTTACAGGTTTACTCTGGGTAGTTGTAAATATCAAATCACTTAAAATCTGGATAAGCCAGTTCACACCTGCACCAAGAAACCCAAAGGACAAAGTAAAACATACCAGAGCTTTATATCAGATCTCAGAGGCTTCTCCTCAGATGGCTTAATTCAACATAACAGGCAGTCATCAAATGACAAATAACAATTAAGGTCTCCAACTATTATAAACAAAATAATGTTTTCCATTAATGGGATCCTCAACAGCTTCTTAACTGTGGTTCACTTATAACTGGTATGTGGAAAGCACTGGGGGTAGAACTGACTCAACAATGCACTTACCATCTTTTTAATATATTCACAAAACAGTTAGTGACAGACAATAATGAGAGCTTTCCTGTCTTTTGAAGGGAAACACCTGGGAAGGGTCTGGATAGGAGAAGGAAGGAATAAGAAAGGAGCTTCACTCACTCTTCCAAGGAAAGCACCTGCCTCTCTCTGCTGCCCTGAGTCAAGGATGAAATGGAGTCATCTATTTAGTGTCACTGTCAGTGCTTGTCCTCAGTTGTGCCTGTTGCTATCTCCGTGAAGTGCATGACAGAACAAGTGCTAGAAGAGCTGTTACCCACCGGACACCTGTATCCCTCCTCAGCTCTCAACCTTTGGAAGGGGTCTTGTAGCAAAACCTCCCCCATACCACATCCCATTCCAGCACAAGCCTGTGGCCAGCTCCTGGAGCTGTGCTGTGGTGCCTGCTTCCCCACAGCTTCCAGGAATGACATTTGCTCCACTGATGTTTTGTCAATTACCAGCAAGACAGAGCAAGGGAACACTATGTTCACCTTGGCCCAGAGCACTCTCCTTGCATCCTTGTGGGGAAGTGCTTGGAAGGCCTCCCACCAGGCCCACAGAGATGGAGCTGTGGAGCTGCGTGCTGTGAGTCCCCTGTGAACACAGCTGCCAGAGGCATTAATGAGGAACACACAATGCAAACAGCTTTAGCCTCATGCTTTCTGTGGAAAGTTATTCACAAAAAGGAGTAACTTCCTCCTTACATACTACAAAGTGCCTCAGGATGCTTGGATGGAAGCAGCTGACACATGTCATTTATACAATAATGTGTATGCAATGTGTGCACATCATACAATGTCTTACAATACATGTATTACATTTATATACCATCCAATATAATATTTATATGACACTGTATGATTTATATAATTTATATCACTCTCCCATTTATGTACAGACCAGAGCCAAAAAACATTAAGACGCTCCAAATCCATGTCCTCTGGACATAATCTGCCAGTATTAACTGCATGTGCACAAATACAAGTTTTCTTTTAAAGATAAACTGCAATTTATAAACCTACAATTCCTAGTCTCTAAATCCCCTATTGGCTTCTCAACCATGCAGCCCAACCCTGGAAAGTACTGCATCCTGGAGCTCCATCATTCTTCACCCCTACCTCACCAATAGCTTTCTGCATCTGAGTTTTCCTCTCCACTGCATACACCTGAGTTGGGGGAAATGTTTTATACAGTGAGACCTCACTGTAATTTAACCTTCACAATACTTGATAGTAAAAGAAACAAAGACAATATTAAAGCCTTGAAAGACAAATCTCTTGAAGGGCCTCAATGCAAGTCCTTCAACAGGTATGCTCATGACCATATAGACCTGGCAAATGCCAAAGAGATTGAGCCCTCCTGGAAACCTGAGAAGCTGGCAGAGGAAGCCAGACACCAGGTCTCCTGGTCCAAGAAGGAAAGAGACCAGCAGAGAGATTATTATCACTGCCTGGTGACATTATAGCTTAGTGGGTCCAAGTGTTGCATCAAGAGTAAATAGGGAGCCCAGCAATTTCAGCTTTCAGACTGGGGCAGATAATCTTGGTTTTGTTCTTTATTCTCCTCTCTTGCCTTTTTTTCCCCACTTGGCAAGCTGTAGAATAGGGCAAGTAATCTATTTAGCACTATTTTAAAGTATAAGAGCAAACATCTAAGTGGGAGATAATTCCAAAAGATTTATCTGCAGATTGTAACTACACTGCATGGCACAAATGCAGCATTTTCTCCCCCTCCTTCTTTCCCATCTCTTCCAGGCAACTTCCCATACATACCCTTCCAGCAGTGCCTGGTGGGTAACAGAGTGCTGCCTTCCTCAGCAAACCATAGGGAGCTGTGTACTCCCTCTCCTACTGAACAACTGGCAGTGGTCTTTGATAAAACTTCCCCCTGCTGACTTACACAAGCTGCCCAATATTAATAATGTGAGATCTCTGTCTTTATCTACTGATCCCTCTCTCTGAACAGGAGATGCTTACTGAGTTACTAAACCTCAGAGGCAACCAGCATCACAGATCTGTGTCTGAACTCTCTCAGAAATCAAAGTGAGTACCAAGTTACAACAATGACCTTTTAGGTCTTTATGGGGTCCAGCTGAACTCTGGACCCAAAGCCAGTGACATAAAATGCACACTTCACATTTTGTGTCACCTCCCTCTCATATTTCCCCTCTATCTTGGTTCAGTGTCCTGTCTCACAGCTGCTATAAATTCACCCTAAACACTACAGATGTACTTCCTAAACACCTAAAATACACCATGGTTTCTTTCCAGATCAGCACTTGCCAACCAATGGGAATTCGATGTGCTGAATGAGACCTTGTCCTAGGGAACTCTGGTTAGAGCCCAACTTGACTGCACCCACTACCATGCTAGCACAATTACTTTCTTCCCTGGACCCATATTTTCTCCAACAACTCTAGGCTGCTGCTGCTCAGGTCCCAAAGAAGAAATACATACTTGAATAGGATTTCCTAGATGAGCAAAATGCATCTCATCCTTGTAAGTAACCATGTCACAACTCACATTTAATAAAACTGATCAAAATAAACTAGTTTGTTGTTTGGCTTTTTTTCCACTGCTCCTGTTGCAGCTTTCCTCCTTTTTGCAAACCTATGACTTGAAGGTTTAGATTTCCAGTATGTCTTGGTCAACACATTTTGCAGTAATACAAAAACCTCAACAAACTGATATTGAAGAATGACAAGAAACAGCTTATAAGTTTGCAAGTAAATATTCTGTGCCATGTCACTTTCTAACCTTAGAGTCTAATGCATAACTTTACTGCTTGTTACACTACTCTACACTACATTACTAACATGCCTTTCAGAATACAGTTTATCATCGTGGCAGAGTTGTCTTGTCCCAATGATATACAAAAAAACCTATGTACTTTATTCTCACTTCTTCAGCCAAAAATCTCCTTGAACACAAAAACTCCTTTTCCTTTCATCAACATGAACCATATTGAAAAGAAGTGCAACAGACTGCTTAATTAACATAAAGCAAGACAAAAAACCTGCTGCCTCTGGTTGTAGTAGAAGTGCTCAATGTCTTCACACAATCCATGACAATCAGTTTGTTTTCCTTCTTATTGTGTCAGCTAATTAGCTACAGTATTGCAAACTACAGCAAGCAATTTATAATGTATTCACCACATTTGGGGTAGGACACCAGCACCATATCATCTCCTCTGGCTTCCAGGTTCTCCAAGGCTTGGAACGTTTCCATGCTGCACGCTGTGACAGGATATGGGGTCCCACGGTAGAAGAAGAGCAGATCCTGCAAGGTAAGCCCTTCAGACTTCGCCAATGCTTTATTCATCTCATCAACAAAGGCTCTTTTATCCTCAGCCATGTTTACCACCTTGGGGTGTGCAATTGTTAGTCTAATGCAATAAGTGCCTTTAAATAGACATTTTTAAGGGGTGGAGTAGAAATCCCTGGCATTACTTCTGCCCTCCCACGAATATGATATCCTTCTTTCTCTCTTCTCTTCCTACCCTTCTGGAAATGGAAGTTGGGCTGACTCTATCCACTTACAATTTACAAAGCAGGAATTACTTTAGTAAGAAATCCAACTGTGAGTAAATAATACTTGCAAGGTCAGTCACCATGGAAAACAGAACTGAAAAATGAATCACCCTGTTAGAATGACAAGTGAAATATTACACCTAATTTTACCTTCTTATGTAACATCAATAGAGAAAAAAAGCACCTCACAAAGAAAATAAAGTCCCTGTTAAGAAAAACCCCAAGAGGTTTTATTTTGGCAATAAAGCCAGCCCCATACTGTGAGTTGTAAGGGACCCTGAAGATCACCTAGTTCCACCCCACTACAAGGGCAGAGACACCTCCCAATTGACCAAGTTGCTCAGATCCCCATCCAAACTGACCTTGTACACTTCCAAGGATGGGGTTTCCACAACTTCCTGGGCAACCTGTTCCAGTGTCTCGCCACCCTCACACTGAAGAACTTCCTCCTAATGTCTAACCTAAATCTCCCCTCTTCCAGTTTTGATCCATTAACCTTTGTCCTTTCACAACAAGCCCTTGAAAAAAAGTCCCTCCGCAGCTTTTCTGTAGGCGCCCTTCCGATACTGGAAGGCTGCTATGAGGTCCCCCTGGAGCCTTCTCCAGGCTGAACAACCTCAACTCTCCCAGTCTGTCCTTGTAGGAGAAGTGGTCCAGCTCTTGGGTCATCTTCATGGTCCTTCTCTGGACTCTCCCCACAAGCTCCATGTCCTTCTTATGCTGGGGGCTCCAGAAATGGACACAGTACGCCAAGTCGGGTATTATGAGAACTGAGTAAAGGGGAAGAATCACCTCCCTTGACCTGCTGGCCACAGTTCTTTTGATGCAGCCCAGGCCACAGCTGACTTTCTGGGCTGCAGGCATACATTGCAAGCTCCTGTTAAGCTTCTCATCCACCATCACCCTCAAGTCCTCCTCTGGGCTGTTTTCGATCCATTCTCCCCCCAGCCCATATCTGCGCTTCTGACTGCCCCCATTCAGGTGTAGAACCTTGCACTTGGCCTTGTTGAACTTCATGCAGTTTGCACAAGCCCACTTCTCAAGCCTGTCAAGACCCTTCTGGATGGCTTCCCTTCCCTCCAGGGTGTTGACCTCACCACACACTTTGGTGTCATCCTCAAACTTGCTGAGGGTGCACTCAAGTCCCACTGTCCATGTCACCAACAAAGATGTTAAACAGCACCAGTCCGAGTATCAACCCTTGGGGAACACGACTCATCACAAGTCTCCATCTGGACATCAAGCCATTGATCACAACTCTTTGACTGCAACAGTCCAGCCAGTTCCTTACCCAATGAGTGGTCCATCCACCAAATCTGTACTGTTCCAGTTTTGATACCAGGATGTCATGTGGGACAGTGTCAAACGTTTTGCACGGGTCCAGGTAAATGATGTCATTTGCTCTTCCTTTGTCCACCGATGCCATGACACCACTGAAGAAGGCCACCAAATTATTCAGGCAGGATTTGCTCTTGGTAAAGATGTGTTGGCCCTTTGTTTTCCATGTGCCTTAACAGAGCCTTCAGGAGGATCTGCTCCATGATCTTGCTGGGCACAGAGGTGAGACTGACTGGTTTATGGTTCCCTGGGTCTTCCTTTTTTTCCCTTTTTGAAAATGGGAGTTATGTTTCCCTTCTTCCAGTCAGTGGAAATATCTCCAGACTGCCAAGACTTTTCAAATATGATGGACAGAGGCACTGCAACTTCATCAGCCAGTTCCTTCAGGACCTGTGGATGAATCCCATCAGGTCCTATGGACTTGTGCATCTTTAGGTCCCTCAGATGGTCATGAACCTGCTCTTCTTCTACAGTGGAGAAATCTTCTTTTTCACACTCCATACTTTTGCTTTCTCTACCTTAGCATGACCAGAGCCTTTGCCCATGAAGACTGAAGCAAAGTAGTCATTAAGCACCTCAGCCTTCTCTATGTCCTGCATGACTAGGTCTCCAGTTTCCTTCTGAAGTGGGCCCACATTTTCCCTCATCCTCCTCTTATCACTGACGTAGCTTTAGAAAATTTTCTTGTTGTTCTTAACATCCCCAGCCAGGTCCAACTCTATCTGTGCTTTGGCCTTCTTTACTCCATCCTTTTCTTCTCCGACAACTTGTCTGGACTCCTCCCAGGACACCTGGCCCTGCTGCCACTCTCCATACCCCTTGTTTTTACATTTAGCTGTGTCCGGAAGCTCCCGGCTCCTCCATGCAGCCATCCATATACATAACCAGAACTATAAATCAGAAAGAACACTATTGAGAGGGAAAGGCTGCTGCCATTTTACGTTCCCATGTTTATGCTCCAAGTTCTAAATACTCCTCCAAGCTCTGCGGGGAGAAGAGCGCCCCGAGCGCCCCCAGCGGCGCCACCAGGGGAGAGGGGAGGGGGCGTGCGCGGCCGTTGG
>NW_009954497.1:2168077-2184855 GCF_000747805.2 Chaetura pelagica
GGGTGGGGGAGGGCGGGGAGGGGAAGGGAGGGCAGGGCTGGACATGGGGGAGCCGCTCCAGGCGCGGGCGCCCGCGGTGTCCGGAGCGCCTGGCATCGCCACGGCGCGGTCGCTGGGTTTGTATAAGAAAACCGGCGTCAGGGGTCAGTTGTGTTGCTTGTAGGTAGGCAGGACTCGCTTGTTACGCTCTTCAGTTTTCTAAGACCAAAACCGTGGGGAAACGTGGGAAGAGCAGAAGCACGTGAGCACGAGAACCGAGCTGGATCTCGCGTTTCAGCAGTATTGGCTCAAAACGGGGCTTTAAAAGGAGCAGGTGTTTGCAAATGAGGCAGGAGTCGATCAGGCCTGTTTCACGCATCTGGTGTTCAGCCCTTGAAGGACCGTCTAGCTGTCACTGGCTCCGTGACCCCACATGTCCCAGGGAGACCACAGCCCCAGCTGGCTCGCGGCAGCCAGCATCATCTTCCAGGTGATTTCATTGCAGTCCCTCCAGTCACTCAGTCTTCTGACTCGGCGTCTGGGTAACAAAAGGAAGCCAGGCAGCAGCTTTGTTACTGCAAGATTTGCCCTGCACAGCTGCTTTTTTGCCCTCAGGGCCCACCAGCGTGCAGAGCTGGTTGGACAGAGCTGCGCCCCTGCAGGAAAGGGCCGGCAGTCCTGCTGCCCGCAGGGTCTGTGCCAGCCGAAAAGCAAGCACTGCCGTGACTGGGAAGGCAATGGGCCCCCCCCCAGTTCAGTAGTGGTGTGGTCTTACATCAAGTTTAAGCTGAACTTCACCTCCAGTACATCCGTTTGCATTTGTTATCCCAGAGTCAGGTGCTGGCAGGCTGTTACACTTAAGGTATCCTTCATTTTTAATTAGCAATGAATAACCAAAATATGGAGAATAGATGTATTGGCCTATCTTGGTAGCTTGGTGCTGGGCATTCATGGTTTTGCATTTCCCCTCTTTTTCAGTTCTAGGTCCTAGTTCTTATATGCCTTTTGCAGGACATTTTCTTTAGCTGTAGTTCTGAAAGGTGCAGTGACCTCATCTAACAGCTCAGTGTGCTCAGAATGAGGCTTTTTCCATTTTCTTTGCTTTGGATAAGATCATTCTGTGAGCTGCTGTAAATCATTAGGACGGCATAAAAGCCATCATTGCATCATTTTCAACTGGGTTGCCAGGGCAGCCCACAGAAGGATTCAGTGAATACCTAAAGCTGTGTAAGGAAACAAAGTAGTTTTTCCAGTTTTCATTTGCATTTTAGTCTCTGAGAGACGTTCAGCTTCCTGGGAATCTGTACCTTGTATTTGGTTATCCTAACTGTGCAGAAGCTCAGAAAACACTGTGCTGATAGGGCTGCATGTCTGAGTAACCTGAACACAGTCTGTGGTACAGTTTAAAAAAAAAAAAGTTAATTCAGATCCCATTATTAATGGTGGCTGTAACTAAGGAGTGCAGACAAACTTAAGTAAAACTAATGTAGTTTTTTAAAAAGTGCATTTAATTATTAATCTTAAAATACTTTGGGTATAGTAACTTACTTCTCTTTCTTGCTAGATTTCAGATATACAATGCAGAAGAGGTTTCCATCGATTCTAGAAGGTAGGTCTGTAGCTGTTGGCTTCAGTAGGATAGCTGTAGCTTCTGTTGCATGTTATGTATAAAACTGATTTTATTATTCCTTAAAACTTACCCCAGGAGACACTGCAGAAGTGTTTAATGTTATGCACAGGTGTGGCTGGAGTGTCAGACTGTTGGATAAAGTCCTCAGAACTGGAAGAGTACACATCCAACAAAACTAGCCACAAAGTGGCTCACCTTCAGACATGCCTGACTTATAGCTGACAAGGACTTCCTATTTTTCAGTGTATTACAAATCCAATGAATGGTCTGGAATTCATGGCATAAGGGAGAATGACCAAATTACATGGCTAAGCAGCAAGAACTGAAGTAAGAAAGGTATGTGATTTATTACAAAATTATTTTAGAATAATTATTGTAAAAATGTCCACATTAAAATGTCCAGTTCATCTTTTTGATTTCTTCCCTTTGTACTTGTTTTTCAGGCCTCTGTGCCTGAACTGTTTCTTCCTTTTAATGATGCTTTTTGCATCCCTGTTGTGAAGCCACTTGTCACGCTCTATTTCCCACTGGATCTGTTTGACATCTGTAAGAGGAAAGGTGAAAAATGAGGAGCTGATGGATACCTCTGATCATGATGCAAATACAAATGAATTACGTAAAAGTTAAAACTTGGCTACTGTATTTATGCTAATAAAGTGCAAATCTTTTTTTTGACACCAGAAGAAAGGTTTGGTTTTTTTCACTTTACAAAACATACCCTACCATCTCAGCCTTTCAGACCACTTATGCCACTGATTTATATTTTCCTAATGGTAAACACGCTTCTCTTAGAAGTACACAGTGTTTGAGTGCTGCTTTTCACATTTTTCAGATGACATCAGCAAGACTTACAAAAGCCCTGCAAAGGACCGATTAGTTAATAGGTATATACGGATTTAATTCATTAGGACTATTTCTGGGAAGCTGCTTTTGCTTCACCAATACTGCAAGGAAATACTCCAGCAGGTAGATAAAGACAGCCATGCCTTATGCCTTCTTTTCACAAGAATCCAGGACAGTCTTTATCTGAGCAAAAGTCACACAAATGCCTGACAAAGATGGCCATACTGGCCATCCTTATTTATAGCGCAAACAGGCCACATGATACCTTCTTCCTCTTCTCTGAAGCCTTCATTCACTCCAGCAATCACAGTTAATTTTAGCACTGAGCATGTTTTGTAACTGAAGAAAACTAAGTCATGTCTTACTGATGTTAGAGCAGACTCTGAAGAGAAAGAAGCAAACTAGCAATACAACACTCTGCTACTTGTAGTGTGTACTTACTTGCATTGTCTCTGTTGGCCATGGCATTCATTCCAATACTGTCAAACTTAGATCCAGCATTTTCATCCAGCAGATAGCCAAACTTTAAAGAGAGGAAATTTAATATTTTATTACAAAGAAACAGGTAAAATGCTTGATCATTTTTTTTCTAAATACTCATCAAACTCACCTCTTCTGCAGATGCCAGTATACTGGTATCTTTGAGTTTTCTCTTCTTCCCTTGTTTGGGTCCTTAAAACAAAAAATACTATTCTTACAAAACAGAATTTTATATTCAGAAAGACACTAAAACAAAGTATTACAATTTTTAATTATTTTTTTTTAATTTTATGACACAATCTAAAAAAGCTGTGTTAGAAATCTTTATTCTCCACCTCCCCTAAAAAAAAGGGGGGGACAAAAAAGTTTCCAACACAGAACCATCCTTTATGCTGCTTTTTTTTTTTTTTGTCCACAGCACCAAAAAGGAATGAAACATGATACTAAAATACATAAAATATGAAGATGTTAAGCAAATCTTGTCTGTCTGCTTGGTACATTTGATAAAACCATAATCTCATGGAAGATTAATTTGTTGAAATACTCCATTAATCTGTGCTTTTCCAGCCACATAAACTGTATACTGTGTAAACTGCTTTTCAGTTGAAAAGGGAATGAAACCATGCAGGTGCAAAAAACCAGCCACTGTTACAGCAGTAATAAAAATCTGGTTGCACAGCTGTATTAGAAAAGAAAACTTAGTTACGAGACAGCAATTTAAAGTTACCTCATCTAAGAAAAAAATCAGTATTACCTAGGTCTAAAGAAATTACCAAGTACCAGATTATTTTTTTCTCTCAGATCTTTTAATATTTCTGCCTACCATAGCCAGTTATTTGTGTATAAAGCTACTTTTGTTACTGCCAATGATTTTGGAATGTTGGAAGCATGTCTTGTAAACAAGTTTTCATACCCAGATGCCTAATTGCCACTCTCACCTATGAGAGGGTATGAGGAAATGTTTCTCTTAAAACTTCATTGCCCAGAGAAGGACTTTTCATTTAAAAACCAAACTTCCCAGCTAGGTAACTAAATCTGAATTTATCTATGTAATTACATATTAGATAACATTTTTAAAGGTTTCTCTTCTCATTTTTTTATAATAAATGTTACTTTACCTTGGTTGTTATCATCAGACACATCCATGAATACACCTCCCTCTTCATCCATATCTTCTCCAAAGTCTTCCTCCATACTTCCTAAGGAGACTTCCTCATCATCCAGATCGCTGAATTCATCTTCATCATCAGAATCCTCCCAGTCGGCACTGGATTCCTCACTTCTTTGGCCTTTCTTACCACCTTTAGTTTTATTTTGTATATTACTAAAAAAATACATAACAAACTTAGCACTTCATCTGGCAAAACTCTGTTTGCATCCAAGTAGCATGTATCTTGTTTCATGTATCTGTGTTAGAAAAGTTCAACGTGATTGCAAAACACTGTAAATGCAGGCTGAGACCTAAGAAACGTTTTATGCACTCAGTACGTTTTCAACATTAGCCTATGGAAGTGTATTATAAAAGTCAACCATTTGAAGAAGTTACAGAGAGAACCATTTTCTGAATTGAACAGAAATGTCAGCTTCCATATTTCATCTCCTACATGCCTTTGTTCCTTTTCAGGAAGTCTTTTAAAACATAAACTGATGGTATTCCTAGCAATTCTAAGAAAGAAGTTTGGTTGTTTTTTTTTTTCCTTAAGAAAGGAAACATGGTGCTTCATGTGCTAGATGGTTACTTGTTTTTGGTCTCTTTGCTATTTATTACTCACACCAGTCTGGATCACAAAAATGTTCAGGTGTCACTAAGAAACTTAACCTTTAATTCTCCTTTAACCACCAGAATAAAAGTTACTGTGCTTTTTTGAAAGCTGTATTGCAGACACTTCAAGTAAAAAAAATGAGGCTACTTAGTCATTCACAGTTGGACATGATGATCTTAAAGGTATTTTCCAACCTGAATGATTCTATGATTAATGAAACTGCTGACTTCCTGAGGACTGAGCTCTGTGATTCTGGGTTCCACAAAGCTTATGTACTGCGTTAGGTCCAGATACAACCAGTTCTTAGTGTCAGCACCATTCTGCTTATGTTAAGTAAGCCTCATTCTGCTTACTTTTGTACTTGGTAATTCTCAGAAACAGAAACCTGAGACAATGAAAAACAAGCAAGATTTCACCTTGCTTACTGGGTCACTGCATCGCAGAAATAAAATACTACAGGTCTCACATCAAGCCAGCAGACTGTAAGCACCACAGGATCACAATGCTCTGCTAGGGGCCATGCAGAAAAGCAGCATTATCCAGTATTCAACTGCTATTGCTTTTTTTTATTATTATTTGCAAGGTGACACTCTATGTCTTTTCAAAAAAAAGTCTATCCATTTTTGCAGAGTAAAACTCTACAAGAGATGAAAGAATCAATTTAAAGTCTTACCCAGCAAAATCAAGGTCATCTTGGCCTACATCAATAGCAGCATTATCAGCAGCTTCAAATGTATCTATGGGGAAAAACGTTTATTGTTACAAAACAAAGTCAAGCAAAGAAATATTAAGTAATTGCAAAATGTATCATTTTTAGGTACCGTTTTCCATAACAGTTTATATGATCTGCATCAATAACAAAGGGCACTGATAACAAGGGGTGCATGCTCCTATAGAAAAATACTCCACAAAACAGTTGCCTAAGGGCAACTGGCCTTTTTCTGAAAAAATATTTTTATTTGAAAAATAATTAACGTTTTCTTTTACCCAGTATGTAATTTCTGGACAGATCTAGATGATGTGGGAGGCAGACAGACACAAACAGACACACAATTGCCCAGTGACTCAGTTGGCAGGTGGGATATGACAAGCCTCAAAAATTTGGTTGTAAGAATCCTTCAAGTTAAGATATCCCAAGTAAGTGTCCTGCCAGCTAATCTATTTCTTAATTTTCAGATTAGGAGTATTCACTATATCTTTTGACAGAAAAGCAAGCAGACTAGAGGATGAAAGCTCCCATCATCCGATTTACTTAGGAACAAATTTCTACATAAAATAGCAGCTAAAAACAAAATCTCAAAAATTACAACTGTTCTGTTTCAAAGAGTAAATGCTAAGATTAGAGGCTCCTTAATTTTAGATTGTGAATTTTTGCAGCAAAATCTCAGAGACAATAAACTTATTACAGACACTAACAAAAAAATGACAAACATAAGTAGTAAGACTCTTGTAATCACTAAGACCATACTAATTATATCAGTAAGAATCCTACTATGGGTATTCAGAAATCTCTAAAAATACTGCACAATACAGTTCTGGAGAGGTAATGGAATTATTTTTTTTAATATATATTACTGTATAGGTAAAATATGAAAACATAAAATAACAGACAATTTATGGTCCACTAACAAATTTACATTATGGAACAAATAATACATTCGTTCCAAAGCAAACAAAGTACGTGCTGCAGGAAGAGCTAAGACTACTGCAGACGTTTGCCAAGGACCTAACTGAACAAACAACCTTATGGAAGATGTTAGGAATTATGACAGAAACTGTAAGAAAGACTGAAAAAGGCCAATTGGTAAAGAAAGAAAAGAAGCAAGTGTTACACCCTGTTAGAAAAAGTTAATTCTCAGGCTTCATTAGGAAAAGAACAAAAAGCCATGAACTGCCACTCCTGAGCTTATGTTCAAAATCAGACAATTTCAAACACCTGGAACAAGTTGCACTGCAGTAGTGGGAGCAGGACCTCATTTATGAGACAGCCATCAGGTGGCTTAGGGGAGGGTAGTATGAACTGCTGTCTGTAGGTGTGTTGCATGGGAATTGGAAAGCCAGTTTTCTTCCATATTCCTGTACCTGGTTGTCTTATACAATATATACTATAAAAAGGATAAACTAATAATTTGCAAAAGCAGGAAATACTGGGGTAGTTGCTGCAAGGAAAAACACTATCTTACCTAATGCTCTTTCAAATTCATCATCATCTACATCTTCAACACTTTCTTCATCATCCTGACGCTTCTGTTTCTCTCTCCTCTTATCAAACTTTGAATAAAACCTGAAATAATACATTTTTCTCAGACACCAAATCACAGGTGATGATATTTAAGGCAAGGGTTATTTTATAAAAAAACAACCTGCAGAATGTTTCATCTGTATGTTGCCAATTGAAAATTGTAAAGTAACAGTTCAAACACATCACAAATTGAAGATTAATAGATTAATATTTTGTTTTTCAAAGAATAAGCCACTACTTCAAGATTTAAAACAAAGACATTTCACAGCCAAAGGTGCCATAAATTATTTTGAACATAGTGATTTTTTTAAAGGGGTACAGGAAAGATGTGAGAATCTGCCTTATACTGAAAGGAAGGGATCAAGTTGAACTAATAGGGCAAAAAAATATCTGAGGGATTCACCTATTAAGTTACCTTAAATTATCACCTTTAGCCCTCTTGTTCTGTGTGCTTAGTTTTACTTTCTGTCAGTCATTTGAAAGCACTTTCTCTCCTTCACTTCATGTTAAAGAACCGCCAAACACATGAAGACTATAGATTTATAATTTCACTTTCAGTCATCTTTAGTGTTACAATACTTTTAACTTTTCAGACAGAGGCTTGTTTTTAAGTGGCTTTTCTATAATCTCAGTTTATTTATGAATCAGTATTATATTTCTCAATATTATAATATCAATCAATTAAAATTAGTAATTTCCGTTAACCTGATACATTAAAGAAATGTTAAAGCCCCATCAACAATTAATGTATTAAAAAAACAGTAAGCAGAACAAAGTGAATTCAACAAAATCATTTAATTCAAACACTTGTTTCCTAAGGGACTCACGGGTAACCAGTATTTTGATTTAATAAGAAAAAAAATCTTTGCCAATTGTGTATCACTTCAATTTTAGTATTACAGCTGTATTTTTAGATCATAATCTGAAAGGAAAGCCAACTTAATGAAAAGAACTATGAATAATTTAAGGAAGAAATACACAGAAAACTAGCTCCTCTGACTTTTTTATGTTGTTCCATTACAATAAGCTTTGATGCCAATAAGCAAGGTTTTTGAAAATACAATTCTAATGCACAAGAATTACAAGCCACAAGACATTAATCATTATTCATTGTTTAAGGCTTCTTTATTACAATGTCAACTTACTTGGTTGTACTGATGGCCTTTGTTCACAAGTGATATTCCTTCCTACACACTTTTAACAGATGTTGAAATTATATTCTAAGGAAAGTACTATGATCTCAAGTCACTCAAATTAATTAAATTTTACAAACACTTGGAATACCAGATAATATTTACAAAATGTAATGGCATTGCATTAAAAAACAACACTTAATATTCAGAAATATTTCATTACCTGTGAAAAAACACTTCATCCGCCGGGACTTTGCTTTCATCTTTGGCACAGAATTCCTTACTGTTGACTTCAAAAACAAACAAAAAAAGAAATTATTTTGCCTTAAGTTGAAATGATTGATATTCTTTTAAAAGGTTGAACAGCATGCACAGACAGAAGTACAGAGATAGGCAGTGTCATCCGTTAAATAAAGCACAGAGCATCTCAAAACCTCTTCAGATTAACAGTTCTCAGTGTATACACCGGTATTTAGATGTGAACAGGTCCCCCATGGAAAAACTCAGGAGGCACAGCCCTAACCAAATCCTAATTTATGTATCAGAAAGGGATGTTTTGCAGTCACCTACAGCAGGTATACATTTGAAAAAAAAGAAGAAAAAAAAGAAGAAATAAGATAAACTTGCTGGCATGCACTAAAATGCTGGAACTGCTTCTGCCCAGTACTCCTGGCAGTAGAAATGCTGGTCAGCAGCTGCAAAGCAGGACCATACACCAGCTGAGCATCTTGAAGAAGGGACCATTTGTTGTTTGATGTTTCATTTGTAGAACACTTGAATTCCTGAATTTCAGTTCTAAATGCTCAGTCTGCTCCTTCAGCTCAGAATAAATGAAATCATGCAATAAACAAACTGTACCTTCAAATGCATTCCAGATAAAAATTCCTAATGTAAGTTTTAATAGCCATAAAACCATGCATCACTAAAGGTACATCAGCTAATCTGTGCAACTAAAACCCCTGTGCAGACACAACAGACCCAAAGTTAGAGGAAAGCACATCCGTGGGAATGTGTACAGAGATTCTACCACAGAGGATGGTACCTCCTCTGTCCTCAAGCAGTGTGTTTTACTGGTGGTTTTTACCACCAAATCTTGCCCTTAATCGCTGGAAACAGTGGGACTAGACAAAAGGCATCCTCTCTCTGGAGGCAGGAAGACTCTTAGCAAAACACAAGTGTGAAAGATACCTTACACTAATCCTAACTATAGCTGCAGCTGTGGCATTGTATGCAGTAATCTGTACCATTTAATGAAAGAGCTTATTGTGGATCAAGTAACTATATAAAACCATTTTCTGAGATTTTAAGTCATTTTTCAATCACAATAAGCAGAATAAAAGTGGTTATACAACTTGGAAACCAATAAAAACATTAACTACACAATACTACTGTATTAGTTACTGCTACACTTTTTAAGGATTTTTATATAATAGATATTTTTAAGATCTAAAAAACCCCATTATTCATAAAACTAGGATGCCAGACATAAAAGTGGCTTGTGAGCAGAAAATTTATTTAGTATTTTATGAATTCATGTCCCACCCTCTAGGTTAGTACCCTAACAGATTGCTCTTCTAACTGAAAATATCATTAGCTGGAATAAATTCTAGGCTTTTTACAGCCTTTTTTTCCCCCACAAGTGGTAACTTTGCCAGCTACAAGCAAGTGTGTGGCATAATTTTGAACTTTTTATACAAGACTACGAATCCTCTCTTTATCCAGGAGATATATTTTCTTTTAAGTAGATGCAGGTTAAAAAAAAGCAACATAAAGTATAGGAACCATATGCAGATCATAGCAAAAATAGCACAGAAAACAAGGCATGCAGCTTTCAGTAGCTCTGTCCTTTGCTGTTATACACTTCTTAATGGAATGGCTGAACAGAAGATAAGATCTTTATAATGCACTGCCTAAGAAAAAGGAATTAGTACAATAGAAAGTAATTGACAATTAGGGGGGAAAAACAGAGAAGGGAAAAAGGGTCTTTTAAAAAAATCTGGTGTGTAGTCAAGTGCTACATACTTGGCTACTCGTATTCAAGAAGTTAACAGTTGAGGTAACTGACTTTCTCTATGTCATTTGTTTTTAAAATGATTCAATGGATCCAAAGTTTCCACTGTGGCAATTCCATGCACCCTTATGAGAAGATTAGACTTGATCCTGAACATCAGGCACCACCACTGCCCTCCTGATGGACAGGACTTTCTTTGATTACTAACAGAAATAACACTTCTAGAACACCCAGCCAAGAAATTTTTAGCCATCATAATCCTAAACAAAAAGGGGCCGGCTTACCTGCAAGATTTCGCATATGTTTCATAAATTGCTTATTCTTAGGCTGCATTACCACACTGCTGGTGTTTTCTGTTGCAAAACAGGAATTAGAAACAAATTATTTTATTGCCATTGATACAAAACTGTGAGGAGTGGCTGATACACCAGATGGTTTTGCTGCTGTCCATAACGACCTCAGGAGGCTGAAGAAATGGGCGCCTCCTGCAGCTTAACAAGGGGAAGTGCAAAGTGCTGCACCTCGGGAGGAACAACCCCATGCACCAGTATATTCTGGGGGCTGCCCAGCTGGAAAGCAGCTTGGTAGAAAACACCCTGGAGTCAGAAGAGCCAAAAATAGGCTGACAGTATCTCTGGAATGCATGAAGAGAAGTATTGCCAGCAGGTGGAAGGAGGTGGCCCTACCCAGCACTAAGCCACACCTAGAGTGCTGTGTCCAGGTCTGGGCTCCCCAGTACAAGGCAGACATGGGCATACTGGAGAGAGCCCAGGGAAGGGCCACTGAGATGATGAAGGCACTGGAGCACCTCTCCTGTGAGAGAAGATAGAGAGAGCTATGATTGTTCAGCTTCGAGGAGACTCAGGGAGATGTCATCTATGTATATAAATACCTGAGGGGAGGGTGTAAAGACAGGCCCAGGCACTTTCCAGTGGTGCATACGACAGGGGAAGAGGTGATGGGCATAAACTGAAACACAGGAGGCTCCATCTGAACATCAGGAAAAACATTTTCACTGTGAGGGTGACTGTGCGCTGGCACAGGTTGCTCAGAGAGGAGCCTTCAAAAGCTGCCTGCACAGCCTGCTCTAGGTAGCCTCGGTTGAGCAGATGACCTCCAGAGGGGTCCCTTCCAGCCTCAACCATTTTGTAGTCTTTACATTCCCCTATCACTCTGGTTACTGCTGCTACATTAGCAATTTCTGCACTGCTGATGTAAGAGGCAGCAGAATGTGATTGTCATCTGGTTCTGAGTGGCAGACATCTCCCTTGCAGCCCTGGAGACTGATGCTGCTCCTCTCTTGCACCACATGCACCCCAAACACTTAACTGGCATAAATGGTAACTCTGCAATCTGAGAGAAAAGACTGGTCACTGTCAATAGTCAAGATGGTGTGCCATTATGTGCACAGAAGTTCATACCTTTGCCTTTACTGAGTTTGGGATTCCTGTACACAAAGCGATCCAAGAACCTCATTAATGTGAAATCCTGCAAAGGATCACCAGAATACTGAATGTGATTTCCCTGAAAGAAGAAAAAAGACAAAAATCATTTAAGATCTTAATTTCTGAAAGGCAGCAACTAAACACAGAGAACTCAAACTGTCCATGAACAACATTAAACCACACTTTCAAAAGACAAAGACTTGGGGATACTCCATCACGCAAGCCTGACAAGTTAATACACAACTGTACAGCTACTTGGTTTTGGAATGTCATTATTTTCTTAACTAAAAACACCTTCTTCACTTTGTTTCAGTGATTAACTGGCTTGCAAAAACCCATGCTAATAGCAGTTTATACTCAGCACTATTTGGATACAACATATTTAAATGAAAATAAGTATTTTATATATATGATTGTGTGGGTGTATTTTTGCCATGATACAACAGTACTAAAAAAATAATTTGTTCCAACAGGAGTTAATTTCTTCTGTGAGCAGTCTCCTTTACATTAAACACTTTAATCCCATTAAAAGAGTGTACGTTACAATGCTGCAGAGCTGCTAGTTACCTGCAGAGTGCAAGGAGGCTTTAGAATGTTTTTATTTTTCAAATGGCAAAAGACAGATAAAGCAAACTTCAAACCTACAGAGTAGTAAAAGCACTTACTTCTAGAATTGTTTTTGCAAAGAGGGCCACAGATGGATGAAAATGTTCAGAAAGCTGAAAAACATGAATCATTTATTTATTTCTACTTTTAAAATAAATGCAGTCATTACTAACATTGACCTACCAGACTCCTGGTAACACCAATATGTCATAAAATCTCTCTGTAACTCAACAAATAACGTGTAGATACATGTAGTAGTGCAAGGCTGGTGGGCTCTGCCATTGGGCAACTGAAGAACTTAAAATTCTATTTTTTTGTTCACATTAACTACATATATTCTCAAAATTCAACACTAAAAAGCTTTAGTGATATGAAGCCAAGATCCAAAGGTTAAAAAAATATTTTGTCCAAATCTCCACTTAAAAATTCCTATTCCCTTACTCTAGAATATCAGAATTGTATGTAACCTATACCAGCTCAAAGCTGAGCAATTTGTCAGCTTTAACGTTTCTTGTTATGTTACCAAGGTAGCTTCTCTAGGAATAACCAAGTTCATTTCCTTCTCTCAATACAAGAGCCACACTAGGAAACAGTAATCAGCAACATAAGAAGGCCTTACCTTCTTCAGTTCCCAAAGGCTTGTAGTTTCTGCACCACAGTATAAAGGACTTCGGTGCATAGGATCGTAGGAAGTTCCACTCTTCCTGCCTGCAGGGCAGAGGAGGTGAAAACAACCTAAATTTCCTCAGGCAACTTCACAAGAGTATTATTTTGATTTTGCCATGACAGTAATGCTGGCCATCATTCTTAGCTGGACAGGCCTCAGATTCATTCAGTAGCAAGTCAGGGTTATATTCAGCTGTACTTCCCCCCCATATGATCAGGTGCACAGGTGACTTCCTAACGCGCATCCAAGGAAGCTCCTGAAAACCCCTGCTCTGTAACTCAGGAAAGCACAGAACTAGAAGCAGGTTCAGAGCTAGACAAATTGTTCTAGCAAGATTCACAAGTGAATGAGTAGTTACACATCCTAACCTTGGATACATTGCTCTCAAGGTGTATGAACATGGCAGCAAAAAATCCCAAGCCTGTTTATTGCTTAGGGGCAAGTGCAGTAAATTGCACACAGTGAAACAGATGAGCAGATTCATACAGTCTCTTCATCACCACTGAGCTAACAGATAAAAAATAATTATTCTGACCGATTGCTTGGAATCAAACTTCAATCTGAAAAACTATAATAGTGGTTTAAATAATTAATTTTACATGTCTTGATCAACACATCACTGTCAGGAAACGTTAGAAGTTGCATTAATTATATTTTCTTGCTAGTTTACCTCCCATATTCAGATGATGCACCCACGATGCTGTTGAATTTGAACTGCTAGTTTTAGCAGAATTTTCCATTGCTCTCCTCTCTTCACCTTCTGCTTCTTGGTCTGCATCAACAAATTTTTCCTCATCTTCTTCAGCCTCTTCTTGATCCTTAAAGCACTCTTCATCATCTGATTCCTAAACAAAAAGTGTTAGTGAACAGCTTTTCCTTTCCAGTTTTATTCTGACTCATTAGAAAAGTGCACATATAGTTCTAAAGAAGCTACTTACAAATATATAAGTAAATGATGGCCAATGTTTAAGCGATACAGATTTTTGGCCTTGATACAGGACTTAAAACTGAACTTTACAGCTTATATCACACAAGTGTAATGGTCCCTCCCCATTGTTCTCCCCTGAAGAACAAAAACAAAATAAATCTAGTCCTTCCTAGCTATACTTTAGAGAATACAAACATAAGAAACAAATGTTTTGACAAAGCTTTTTAGTGAAGAAAGTTTATCTGCTTGCCTACACAGCATTTATCAAAATAATCCTCTCTCCATGAATTAAATCCATAGGATCTGCTAGAATGCTTAAAACACCTTCATCTATGCAGATTTTTCATGTAATTGCTCAACAACTGCTTAAGTGCTTTCTCCCATAACAAATTACCAAACTCTCAGGTTATTAATGAACAGGTTAGGGAAATCTGCTTGTGAAAACACCATTTATTGAACAATGAGATAAAGAAACCATCTTTTACCACATGATCTTGTAACTGGACCCTCAACTCTGGTTTTACTTTCAGAAGCTCAGACAGAAGATACAGGGTTCCACAAATGAAGGGTGGCATTTGTCCACAAGTGACTTGAAGTAACCTCTTCACAAAGGCCTTCACACGCCGCAACACTACGTCTGCCTTCAGAGATTTATAGACAAGATTAAGAAACATGGATGGCTTTGAGCAGGTTGCTAAAGCAGGATCTAGGAGCTTCCTGTAGAAGACATAGGAGAAAACATTGCTGATTCTCATAATTCACAGGGGAGAATAACTGCCTTTAACAATAGCCATCTATATTTTTCAAAATGCCACCTAAAAAAACGGTGACAGCTTGTTCAAAACCACTATGATCAATCCTGAAGTAACAAGAGCTGTGTAGTATTTCTTGACAGATACAAGACCCTGAGGATTTAAAACAAAAAATGTGTAAGTAAAAAAAAAAGCACTGTAAGGCCCTCAATCATTTTGCACATTCTGGGAGAACTTGAGTTCCCTTTTTAAAAAAAATCTGCAACTTTCTTTTTGGTCAACTAAACACAAACCTGTAAGGATCCTACAAAGAATCTGAACAATCATCTGAGGCAAGAAAAGAGACACTTTTATAACACAAGGCTTTCCAACTACAAAAATTAAACTATCTAATGAATTTGTTAATATAATATTCCCCACATCTTATATGAAAAAAAGGAAACAAGATTTTAGGTTATTACATGACTAAGCCACAGTACCTGTAAAGGTGATTTCAGAAGTAGTACTTATCAATTAGTTTAAAATAAAAACTGGAATTAAAACATGCCACCAGAAAGTGCAAAGGATGAAATGCTTGGGTTGTGCTCTCAGAACTTAGCAGTACTGATTGTTTTATTCCCATGTTAAGGCAAAGAAAGCACATGCATGTTCTTCTAGCTCATGCAAAACAATTAGAAACTTTTAGCCAAAGAAACACAAAACTCACAAGATCTTAAAAGCAAAATAAGCATTTCTACAATTTCAAACTAATGGTGACTACCTCATAAAATGAAATATGTTTTTAAAAATGCAAATCTGTCACTTACTTGTATAGAGCTGCGTAGTACCTATCTGATACAGTCTGCTGTGAGTCCATCACTTGAAACAGTAACATCAGGGCCTGAACACTGGTACCAAAGTTCACAAGATGCAGAACTTTAAACAACGTGTCCATTTGTTCTTTCACTTTCTCATCACCAGTCTCGGCATAAGGGTAAGCTCTGTTCACCCCGCAAAGAAGAGCACTGAGCATTTTGGACTCAACGTCTTTTTTCTTGATGCAGTTCCGAAAAAAGCAGAAGTACAAAGTTATCAGCTTGCTAGCCAATGCACTTTCTTCATGACTGAGGACGATCTGATTTAGAAAGCAAATAGCATAATACTGAGTTTTCACATTGATGTTTGACCGGTACAAAAGCCTCTCCACCTCACTGCACACTACTCCCTTCATATTTGGATGCTTGTGTAGTAAGGTTTCTAAAAGATAGGAGGCTTTGGTGGCAATCTTATTCTGAGGGTCTCCCAGTTTATTTACCAGCTGAACAAGCAGAACTTTCTCCTGCTCAGGCTTGTTGCAGAGAAGCTCATGGACAACTGCCAGAGCTCGGGATTTCGCTGCTGTCAGGGAATCATGACTCAGTGTTTCTAAGGCTTGGACAAACTCTGCCACCTGCAGTTTCAGCTGATGCTCGAAGTACCACAGTATCAACCGCCTGTCTCTCGAGTCCCTATTGCCACTTGACATCTTCTCTATGTTGTCAAATGGCCTCTGTGAGAAAGACCATAACTTTCTATTGTCTGGCAAGAGATCTGAAATGAGAAGCTCCTTGAAAGTATCCAAAGCCATGAGGCTCTGATGCCTGCTGCCCTTTTTCTTGATGAGGTTTACCAAGTTCTCAACAAAGTGGACGCTGTGGACAGCACTGTCCTGAATGAGAAGGGTCATCGCTGCCATTCTGTCAGCCAAGGTACCCGATGACACAACAGTTTTCATCCATGCTGAAGAGGCCCCCTTCTGATAATCTGTCTTGTTCTTATACAGGTCTGTCTCATGCTGGTACAGCTTTTGGGCCAAGTCCTTATACTTGGACAGAAGCATCTGATTTTGTGGCTCTGCAGAGAACTCGTTGGTGTATTCCAGATCATACCATTTGCCCCCTGGTTTGATTAGGATCACCTGCCTAGCATGAAATTCAAAATCTTCCCCCAGCTTATCTTTCTTTGCTGGAAGGTGCCGCTCCTGGTCACCCTCAGCTTGCTTCTTCTTGCTGCCTTTCACGCTGCTGGCCTTTTCCTTTACTTTTTTCTCTTTTTTCCCTTCCACCACAGGAGGGCTTGCTTCTCTCTTGCTTCTCTTTTTCTTTGAGGGCTTCTCTTCCTCCTCGCCGCCGTCCCCCTCGCCCTCCACCACCAGGCAGCTCTTCGCATACTTGCCGAGCCCCAGGGAGCTGACGAAGGCCTCCAGCTCCCCTTCCTTCAGGTCGTCGATCGCGTCCTTCTTGCCGCCGTCCACCACCTCCTCCGTCTCGTCCACGGCGCA
>NW_009954497.1:2186002-2211004 GCF_000747805.2 Chaetura pelagica
CGGGGCCTCTCGCCGCTGCGGGGCCGGGGGGGCCGGAGCCCGGGGAGCCCCCGGGGAGCGGTCCCGCCGCGCTGCTCACCGCGCCCGGGGCCTCTCCCCGCAGGGCTACTACACGCGCCGCGGCGGCATCGGCGAGAGCGGGGATTTCATCACCTCACCTGAAATCAGCCAGGTGTTTGGAGAGGTAACGCGCAGCTCCTGCTGTCTGAATGGCTCCTGCACGTTGTTAAGTTACAGTTAAGCTGGTTTTGGGGGAGAAAGGGGTGTTTGGTGTTTTTGGACTTCGGGGGCTCCTTGTGTTAGTGTCTTGGACACCACCTGTGCTTAGTAACACTCAGTTCCACATACAACTTTTTTACAAATACAACAGTTACGGTAGTTTCCCAGTGTGAATACTCTAGTCAAAAATCATTGTCAGAGTTCAGTCTGGTTCACTCTGGACTCTGTATCATTTCCAGTGGTGAAGACTGGCCCAACGTTGTTGGTGACCCTTTGTTAAATGCGTTGTCTTGAAGAACAGCTGTTGAGGGGTAGCTGGGCAGGGTCCTGCAGTTGAGCCTTAAGCAGAAGTTTGTTCACCAACGACATATCCCACCCTTTTACTGGCAGAGAGTTGCTTCTGCTGGGCTGGCAGCCATCAGTCACTAATTTTAATTCTTAAGAGGGCAAAGTTATGTATTATTTTTTCTTAACTTTAAAATATAGGCAGAGAATGTTGAATACTATCATAGTTATGAGACAAAAGGCAGATGTCACTTTCCACAAGTTCTGATGTTATGACTGTATGTCTTCGTGTTGTTTCTCCCTGACAGCTAATAGGAATATGGTATATTAGTGAGTGGATGGCCATGGGCAAACCTAAGGCGTTCCAGCTGGTGGAACTGGGCCCAGGAAGGGGCTCTCTTACTGATGATATATTACGGGTAGGTGAACACTATATTATTAATATTCTCCATTTCTGGCTTTGTTCTGTGACTGTGCTAAAGTCTGAAGGAATGATGTGTTGCTATCAGAGTTTAACCTTCCCTAGTGAACAAATAATTTCAGTCAGGAGATTTGCAGCTTAGAATTTAATTAGAATGCTTGCAACCTTCTGCTGTTCAGCAAAGAGACCAGGAATCAGAGTTCAACTGCAGAACACAGGCCGGTGTGTGCACACTGCACAGAAACGTGTATAGTCTTTCAAACACTGTTTGACAGGAGGGCAGAAATACTCCATTGCAAATTATTTCTGTAGAGGAAAGCATTATCCAAACTGAAATCCATTTAGGGGGGTGCTACTGTGTGTAACGGGAAAGGAGGCAGCAGTGCAAGCAGGAGGAGGAAGGTAGGCAGGACAATAATACAGGAGTGAAGTTTTGTCAGCTCCTTTGCGGATTTCAGGGGCTTATTTCTTCCGTGTTAACCCTTTGTGTTCAATCATGCTTGCATGGCTGTCTCTTAATTGAAATACTACTGACAGCATTTTGTGTTGCTGTCCTTGCACTTACGTAATATGGGTTGTATTTTGCCAACTTTATTAGAAGTGTAGCAGCTTTTATTAAAATTGATGAAGAAATTCCTGCTTCCTTCTGGAGGAGCAAAAAGTGTCTCCATCACTGAGATGATTTTGTTAAATGAAAGCCAACTAAATATTTTATCTTTAATATAAATAATGAGAAAAAAGGTTAATTCTTAAAACCTTTAATGCATACAGCATGTGACTGTGCCTAATAGAATTCATCTGCCTTTATAGGTCTTCAAGCAGCTTTCCTCTTTACTTAGTAAATGTGATGTCTCTATTCATCTGGTAGAAGTGAGTCCCAAACTCAGTGAGATGCAGGCGCTGATGCTGACAGGAGGGAAGGTGCAGTCAAACCCCCAGGATGACTCTGCTTACATGAAAGGTGTTAGCAAGACTGGAATTCCCATTTTCTGGTACAGAGACATTCAAGATGTCCCACCAGGTAAAGAGCTTGAATCTCTTGTTAAAAGGCTGGCACCCTCCTCCCTTTGCAGCTTTTGATAACAGAGGACAGCTCTGCTAGCCTTCATAAAAGTAGTTAAGATCTGTTCTTATTTCTTGAATGAGTCTGAAGCAGGATCTTGACTCATTCTCACAGCTACTCCTTATTCTGACTATGCTTCATGTTGGGATAGCTGCCCAATTTCAAATATTCTGGCTTTTTCTTTTCATGGGAAACCATTTACTGGCTTTGTCTGAAGCTCCTTTCGTGAGATAGCAATCTAAAATTCATGGACTGGAAGCTAGAGCTAGCTGTAGAAATTATGTCTTTGATGTATCCAAGCTGGAAGTAATTATAATTACTTGATAACCACAATAGTTAGCTTAATTAATTAAAATTCATATAAACATTTTAATTTTAAACTGCAAGCTGCTTTGGAAGCATTAGTAATTTAATGCATTCTTTTTACTTTCCTGCAGGTTACAGCTTTTACTTAGCACATGAATTTTTTGATGCCCTGCCAATACATAAATTTCAGGTATAGCAAGAAGATTATTGTAATTGAGAGCATCTACTTAAACACCTTTTCTCTTTGAGGAAGAATAGAATTAGGGTGCCATACTAGTCACATGTGATAAAATATTTCAAATTGTCTGTGATAAAATATTTCAAATTGAACTTGGACAAATAAGGCTTAATTCAGTTGATAACTGTAAAACTTGTAATTGTTCTTGCTTATATAAGTCTCAAGTTTTTCTTATGCTATGTTCGTTAGTTTTTTATTTCAACATTATTTAATGTACCACTACTAAGACAATGCCTTGAAGGGCTTAGCAAAATAAAGTCTAGTTAGGATTCAGACAAAACTTTCAGCTTCAATTTGAGAATTAGTTTTTATTAGTGGTAAAACAAGTTTATTTTGAGAAGTTAAATGTTGCACTGTCAACAGAAGAGGCAGCATTTTTCTTAACAGCATCCTTCTTTTAAGTATAATGAAGCCTGTATTTGTTGACTCTGCTGGCAAGTCTCTACCACAAGCTTTTTCCATGGAAGCTACTGGAATTAAATAGGAATTAATAATTATGTTTAATAGCATATTATGTTCTTAAAATGTTTGTGAAAATGCTGACACATTAATTCAATTAAATAAACAAGATAGTGTTGTACCCATTAGAGTGCAAAATGAGCTCTCTGCTTTCATTCAACAGAGAACAGAGAAAGGCTGGCGTGAAGTGCTGGTTGATATAGACCCAGAAATTCCCGAACAGCTGCGGTTTGTCCTGTCACCATCCAGTACCCCTGCGACTGAAAACTTTATTCAGGTAAGTTACCCTCACCAGAGTTTAGACTTACTGTCTTTGCTGACTCTTTCAAGGATATTCACTGCTTCTCAGTTACTTTGACAGCAAGAGGAGGGCTCTCAGTCTAAAAATGAGTAAACACCCCTCACCATTTCCATTCTGCAAAACTTTCACAAGCACTTAACTTTGCACACTGTGAAAATACAGCACAAGAATAAACATGTACCTCAAATTTTGCAAAATCAGAGCTTAAACAGACAAAACACTTCAGAGAGCAAACTGAAGCGACAGGGAGTTCTGCATGGCAGGGGTCACATCACCATCATGACAGAGGCCCTGCTTTAACCAGGCTCTCAACCTGCTGCGAACATACTCAGTGCAGCTGGGTACTTCTGTGGTATACTGACCTTTAAGGGGTAGTGTCTTTAAGTTGTTTTTATTTTTCTAAAGTTCACTGGATTCTTAAAGTTCCAAATTAAGTAGTTGAGTTTAAAACCAACTACAAAGTTTCACTTCCTTTTTGAAGAGTGCATACAGTTGGTAAGTCGTTCTCATTCTTTCAGCATCACAGGAATACAGTTTCATCTGATGCAACTTTGAGAAAAAATTTCATTTCCATTGACTATAGGTTATAGAAAACTGAAATCCAGCAGAGAACACTAATTGAAATTGACAGCAAAAACTAGCTCAAGCTTTAAGTAGCCTATAGAATACACCCCTGTACCTCTCTGCCCAATGAAGTGACATCAGGTGTGAAGAACTCTTGCCCTATACTTGCTTGCTAGCACAATACTTGTTTGCAGATTGTTTTGACCTTTGAACTCTGTACTAGCCTGAAGAAACAAGAGACCATGTTGAAGTGTGTCCTGAGGCTGGTGTCATCATTCAGAGGCTTGCGTGTCGTATAGAAAAGGATGGTGGGGCTGCACTGGTTGCTGATTATGGTCATGATGGAACCAAAACAGACACTTTCCGGGTGAGCCATTTGCCCTGAAATAAGCCAGAATACTTTGTTTTCATTTATTTGACACTTGGATCATAAGGTTCTTGTAAGAGACAGATCTTGGGTGGATATAATTACTCAGTTCTGTGATTGCAGGACATGGCAGTTTTTGCTATTGAGTTCTTATGGATAATGATAAAATACAAATTTCTGCCCAGATGATCTGAGCCCTTGTTACATTTATTTCAAATTTTCAAAGTATCATTTGCTGTTCTCAGCCCTCACATGCACAACTGAAGTCTTTGCTAGCCCCAGCTCTGGTAGTTAGGAGTACTACTGAGTATAGTCTTCCAAATTTAATTTTCCAGGGTTTTCGGAATCACAAACTACATGATGTGCTGAAAGATCCAGGCACAGCAGACCTGACAGCAGATGTTGATTTCAGCTATCTTCGAAAGATGACACAGGGAAGAACAGCCACTTTGGGCCCTATAAAACAGCAGGAGTTTTTGAAAAACATGGGCATTGACCTCCGATTACAGGTATGACAGTGTTTACAGGTACATAAACTCTCCTAATCCACAAGTTATACTCTTAGTAAGCAAGACAGCTTTTATAAAAACCTGATTTTGAAAGAAAGTTGTTCAAAACGACATGTAGGTGTGAGATCAAAGAGTTGCTTCTGCTAGACATAAGTTACTCTGGATCCCTCAAAGTAAACTTATGGCATTATGTCAAGGAGTATTTAGTGCAAAAGTTTGCTACATACATCACTGTATGAGCTTCATCAGTTCTCCTGAACACTCTGGCACTGTTACATTAGTGTAAGTGAAAAGGATGCAACAAGAGATTGCAGGAAGGGCCATAACCTTCTTTTTTTTTTTTTTTTTTAGGTGCTCTTGCAGAATTCACGTGACACAGCAACTCGTGAGCAGTTACTTCACAGCTATGACATGTTGATGAATCCCAAGAAGATGGGGGACTGCTTTAACTTTTTTGCCCTGCTGCCTCACCACAGACTTGTACATCCTGACAAGAAAGATAAGCCAGAATCGAAGACTTCCTTACCACCTGTCGGTGGATTTTGTGAACTCTTGCTGACGTAATTTCAAATACCATAGCAAAACGTCTGATAGTAGTAGCTTTCAGTAGCAACTTATTAAAAAAACCAAACACACAAAATCAGAGTCCTGTGCTTTGTTTTCACACACATCAGCCTAGAGCTTCACATGCAGTAAAGTAGGTACTAAATATTTTTTTATCTTTGCACTGAAAGCACATGAAGTGTCACATTAATTCTCCAGACAATTTTCTCATACCAATCCGCACTCTAGGGCCTAGCCATATTTTGGTATGGAGAGCAGTTAAAGGATTTCACCCATCAGTGGGTAACTCTAGGTTAACAGGCTAGGACACAGTTACTCCCTTCACAATCCTAAATTTGAAAATAAAACAATTGCTCGATAAATTGAATCTATGACAACACCAATCTCCTCTATTAAAAATTCCCCACATTTGATAATCATAACAGCATACCCCAAATTCTCCCTACTGGCTCATACACCTCAATGTGATATGAAAGAAGTTCTTGGAAAGCCGTAACTCCAGTACCGTTTAGACCAGCCATAGCCATTGGTCTGAGGATCCTACAGATCATCAATTCTAACATTTGCACAGAATCATAAAACAGATATACAAGGTGTCTAGGGTTGGCCTGAAGCTAAATAGACGAAAAAACGACCTGCCTAAAACCTGTAATTTGGCCCAAAAGGTCACAAAAGCAATCACTATATGTAGTAACAGTTCTATTGGTACAGGCATCTTGGTATCGCAATGCAAACTTTGCCCACAAGGTGTCGCTCACAGATAAAACATGAAAACACTAAAGGAAATAATAGCCCACAACAGTTCATTATTCAGATCCTTTGTGAACATAAGAATAATGTATCCACGTCTCTTTCTCAGAAACCTTGACAGCATAAAAAGATGTTAGGAAAACAACATAAGGTCCTTCCCTGTTGTGGTGAGCGGGAGTCAGACACACGATGCTCATAGAGTTATGGTGAATGCTCCATTTTATTGTTAGGTACATCAGTATATATAGGTTTATTACAAAGATCATTAGGTCTTCAATATGCTAACTGATTGGTTAGTAATTACTTATTGCTCACGCGTTATGACGAGCTATAACTTTGATACTTTAGGCGCTGTAGTAAGTTACTATTTGGATACTTCTTCTGCTAAACCTGCATCTTGTTGAATATGGTCTTCTTTGTGGTCTTTGTGGCATCAGCATCTCTAACTGGTCCTGCTTCAGTTCCTTCTTTGTATTCTGCTGTTACAAAGTTCCTTTAACCTGTTACTAAAGTGTCCTTTTCTCCTGTTTCTTGCTCGTACAGCTCTTCTGTTCCCTGCACGAACAGCTCTAGTATTTTTCCATGTCCATTGCTGTACAGAAATTCATCCACACTTCCCCTCTGGGTTCAAATCCATTTTTTCCTTCTAAAATTCTTGATACATGCTTTGTCACTTGGCTGAATGTCATGAACATAAATCTCAGGACTTACTCCTGGATACCAATAAGCATGATTATGCATTTGCAAAAAAATAATTTTGCAAATACAAAAGACATTGTGTGACTTACTCATCTCTGTCCAAAAGACTAGTTTTTGCAGGTATATATATACCAGGAACAGCAAGTATTTTTCTAAATAAAATTTCAGCTGGAGAAACTCCAACTGGTTGTCTAGGAGTATTCCTAATATCCCACAAAACTAAATTTAAAGCATCAGGCCATTTTAGACCAGTTTGTTTACAAGCTTTCACTTATTTTCTTTCAAAGTTCTGTTCATTTGTTCTACCTTCCCTGAGGACTCAGGATGATGTGGGGGTGTGTAGTTGACTAGAAATTCCTGAAGAATGGTAAAGGTGTATTAAAATAGCAGCTGCAAAATGGCTTCCCCTGAGTCAGTGACTTAAGGAACTCCATATCTTGGAATTACTTCCTTCAATAAAGCTTTCACTACTGCTTTAGAATATTTTTTCCTAGTTGGAAATGCTTCTACCCATCCTGACAGTTTGATCAACTAACATGCAAGAGTACCCCATTACTTTTTGGTATATCTGCATAGTCAATTTGTAGTTTTTGAAAAAGAAAGGTGTAGCTGGTGGTCTTTTTCCACTTGGAGGTTTGATTTGCCCAGAAGCATACTGCTTACAAAGTTTACATCTCTCACAAATTCTATTTGTTGCTGCATAGATTCCTGGGGCAGCCCAAAGTCTTTGCCAATCACCAGGTTTTTTGGCCCCTCATGAGTCTTTTCGTGCAATAATGTAATCAGTATTAAATACCTGTTTGGAAGAAGAGGTTTGTTGCTCAGCATCCACTGTCCTCCTTGTCTCTGGGCCCCTAGCTGAATCCACTGCTCCTTTTCTTCCTCAGGAAGGTCTCCATCCAACTTTTCTATATCAGGAAGCTCAGCCGCTGTTTCATATTGCACAAGAGACATAACCAGTCACAAACTGTCCTGCTGCAGCTTTGCCACTTGATGGGCAAGGAAGCATAAAGAAACATTTGCTTGTAAGAATATTTGATAGGAGAGAGAATTCACGTAGATAAAATGAACAAGTCTGATAGGGAAATAAATTTTATTTTCAAGCTTATCAGAAGATATTTACAAACAAGGGGGATGTATAAAAATATAAAAGTACTTGACAGTGTCCTTTTGAGGCTATTAATTTTACATGAGCTTTTTTCCAGAATCATAGCACTATTTCTTGAATGAATGCAACTTAATTCATCTAGTGGTATGGCTATGAAACACTAATCTATTGCTGTAGAAGTTTGCAGTAAAGGTAGAAAAAAAAGGGAATAAAAAACTCAGCTATTTTTGCTATTCTGAAGAAAGTTTACTTCTAATGTATGTCTGATTTTTTGGTTCCTGGACTATTAGCTGCCTGTGGCTTCTATTGTCTGGCCCCATAAGTCTGCAAACATGGACAGGCAATCTCCTCTGAAGGCCAACAGCTTTTTTCTTTTTCTTTTTTTTTTTTAATAAAACTTGAAGAATAAATAGTTAATATAGTATTTTAGAGCAGAGCAGACTTCACAGGGAAAGACATCAGCCAGGCCTTCTACTTCATTGTTGTCCCCCCCCTTCCTTTAATCCTGTTGTGCTTTTTTTCAAGTGACTGAGCTGGCTTTAAAAAAATGCAAAGAAAAAGGACAGAAAAACCTGAAGTGACAGCTCAAGTATAAAATCTGAAGAATAAAACCAGACCATATCTACATTATTACAGTTAGGATGAAAGACAACAATGGCTTCACTGAAGTTTAGTCACTTGAGCAGTAGAAACTGAAAAAAGCACTGCTTCCTTTGCCAAGCCAGGGCACATATGACTACCAGCTTCACAGGTGATGTTTCTGTTTCCAAAAATTAAAAATAGTGCCTCACTGAAGAATCAGTCCTGAAACCTGCCTTGACAGGATGGCAAGGGTAAGGGACAAATTCTACCCCTTCTGAACTCCTTTATGCTGCCTTGACAGCATAGAAGGGGGAGGATGACCCCCCGAGCACACGAGGGGCAGGGTCTGCCATCAGGCCAGTCCCTTTGCACAACCTGAGAAAAACATGTCCTAGGAGAGAAAAGACGTGGTGGTTGGAAGGGCTGAAACGCTCCGCCCACTGCTGGCTGTGGGAAACTGCCATACTGAATGCACCAACTTTTTGTACAAAGTTTGGTATATACTAACAAGGAAGCCAGAGGTAAGCCTTAGACACCTACAAAATGTAGTGGCAGTCAGATTAAGGGCAATAAAGAAAGAAAAGCTGGGTTAAGGACTCAAACCTACCTTTGGGTACATACTTCTGCAACTGCTACTGACTTCACCGCCAGGTCTCTGTCATTGCAAGCAGCTGCCAGCACTGAACTAACCTGTAAAATTGTATGTATATCTAACAACTTAGAAAAAGTCTGCTCACCTGCTTCCTTACCTGAATAACAACAGTAGAAAAAATATTTATCTACACACACACACAAAAAAAAACCCAAAAAAACTTTATAGGAGAAAGAGGAGCTGCCCCAAAACCTCTCAACAACTTTGCAGTTCCATACTGTAACAGTATGTTTAAAAAGTATTTTAATTCAAGCTCCAGTTAAACAGCCTGGCACACCAGGGCTATGTAGAGCCATTCAGCACCTTCCAGAAACACAATGCTGTTATTCCACACAGAAGGAAAGATTTCAGCTTTTCCATCTTTTAAAACAGGACAAAAAACCCTCTTCCATTTGCATTTAGCATTCATGGCCTCAAACTTCTTTGAAATACCATGAACTGTTACACCATCCTCTGAGGAAACGATTTCCAAAGAACACTGCTGCTCCCTCTCTTTTGTGCCACAAGTCCAGTAAGTTGTTGAGAATCCACCAACCAAGACATCTGCATTAAAAAAAATTACTTAGAACTTGGTTTTGGACTCTTCATTCAGCTCAAAGACCACCACCAAGCACATTAAAGAGGATGGGAGGGGCTGCAGGTTAAGGTCAGGAGGCAAAGCCCTTTCCCCTATAATCCAGCTGCCCTGGCAGAAGCAACAGGCTATTTGGTATCCACCATAACTCTGCTCAAAACCTAGGAGTAAAGATACAACCTAGCAGACTACAAATTACTCTTCATGTAAGTCTATGGAACCTTAAAAAAAATAGAAAAATATTAGAAAAATTTAAAAATCTAATTACTTAAAACAACGGAAGAAAGCTGCTTATATTTTTCCCTATTCTTCCACATTCTTCTGCTAGAAGCTGTTTTTCCAGAGTGAAAGGATATGCTACATCAAGTCTTGTGCGCTCTGTGCTTCGCTTGTGTGGTTTTAAGGCAAAATGCCTTTGGTGTGTATCCATGACACATGCCAGCCCTGCACAGAAACACACTGGTGTGGCTTATTGCTCTGGTTTAACAGACAAAATAAAGGACTAGCAAAGCTTTGATTGTCATCTCTTCAGATTGTCAGCCAGCATGTCAAGAGGAATGTAGGAAGTTACGGGGTTTTCTTTTTTGGGGTATCTGGAAGAAGTTCAGTTGGGGCAAAGACACATATTTTAACTGTCTTAACAGCAGCAAATTATTCCTTCATCTATGAAGCTGTGTTGGACCTAAACCACCATGTATTGCTATTAGCCAAGGTATTCTACACTGGTTCCTTTTTACAGTCTCTTCACCATGCACGGTTTAGGATAAGGGAGATGTATCTAAGTAACAGAAAACAGTCCTCTATGGCCTAGTAGGTAGGGATTAGAAAACCATTACAAAATTCTTACTGTGTAGACTATGAAAATAACCAAACAAAAACAAACCCAACTTTGAAAAACAAAAACCATTCCATCTGTACACATTACACCTCAGTAATGGCTTGTAGCCACACAACTTGGTGAAATGTTACCCAGCAGGGCTCGTCCAGTAACTACGCATAGTTTCAGTCAGAAATGGAGAAGACCTTGTCAGGCAATCGTCTATTCCCCTGTCAATGCAGGATCCTCTGGGGCTTTGTACAGCAAATTACATGTACAGCATTCGGAAAGAGCAACAAGTTGTTCCAAAACTTATCTTCGGTTTCTGTCTGAAGTGTCCTTCTTTGCTGAAACTTAGGATAATGAATAAATCAAGGGTCTTCTTCCATGTCATCTGGATTAGGAGCCATAATAAAATGCTGGGGGTACTCTAGGTTGTGTTCATAAGCATGTTCCTTCCAGCGTGCATCATCACTCTCATGGGTAATGTAACGCTCTCCAATGCGCGTTTCAAACTCTCTGAGGTCAAGCCAAGTCTGATAATCCTAAGGAGTAAAAAAAACCCAACAACTAAGAAAGCAGTTTAAGAAACAGCAGCACTACACTCCCACAGATAAATTCTTCAGTTTGTCTCTACTTTTAGTATAAATAGCCACAAGAAACAATCAACAAGATCCGTTAAAAAACCCAACACAACAAACAACAATGAACACATACACACCCCAAAATATCCCAAGAGAGTGTCCACAAAGAGGAGCTCAAAATTAAACAGGTCAGTATTACAGGCTGTAATATTGTAAATCATGACAATTTTTTTGAACAAGACATCTGTTAGCTTTATTTTTAAATCAATGTGTTTAAAACACATACATGAAATTACACTAATTCAAATATTGTTTGGACTCAAAATTAGTTGGATTTTCTCCTTAATGTTTTTTAGGCTATTTGTGTGCATGGATATGTGTACATGGTATTGTGAAAGGAACCCATGTCAAACAAGCAGATAAATTCCATTCCAAACCATACTCTTCTAAAATGACTACAAGCTGTGACACACACCAGCTTCTGAGTCCACTTCAGCACTGAACAAACAATGTTGCTCTCTATACTGATTTCAGTGGGGCTCCATGCACCACCCACCATGCTCTCAGGAGAGGTGCCAGAGGAGTCAAACTAAGCTGATGTCAGACAGAAAGGAACTGGTAGGAGAGACTGTAAGACAAAATCTTCCTTGACGAAAGAAGCCATTAACAGATGTGCAGAATCCTGGAGCACATAAAATATAAAGCTAAAAACAGAAACACTCAAGCCTCCGTGAATGCTTCCTGCCGGCAGTTTTAATAAGCCTCTGAAGGATTTAATAAAAGAAAAATAAATTTAAAAAATCATTATTCACCCATTATGAACACATTGAAAAAGCCATGAATTTACCTGTAACCATGGATGACTAAGGGATTTGTCAACACTGAAACGTTTTCTCATCTTCACTTGAAGCAAATTGTTTATTAAATCAATAGCTGACAAAAAATAACAGAACAAAAATTACATTGCTTAAATACTAATCACCTTTATCATCATTCACATGTTGCACTGAAAGCATATTTTTGTGTGTGTATCCTACTGAACTCTTTTACAGATAAAAAAGCTCTTGAATTTTATCATTACCTTGGCTTATGTTAAATGAGGCAACAAAAAAGGTATGGGTTAAGCTTCCTTTCTCTTTCAGGGAAACACTAAAAGCTTTACAGTATTACTTGTTAATCTTTTTCCCTACTGATTTTAGTGATTTCCAGATGTGCCTAGATAACTTGAGCATAATGTGTTCCAAAATTATGCAGGTACTTCCACTACTGTATAATTTTGTATATGTTCTTCCACATCTACCTGTGTTTTAATCACATACACATCACTAATAACAAAGCTAGCATTGGAGACCAACTTAATAAACTTCTGATTGTTCAGACCTGATGTTTAGATCCAAGTTTTGTTTTACCTGCTAATGTACAAAACTAAAATTCCAGGTTCACCTTCAAACTATTTCTGTAATCATAGTTTGGGTAAAGCAGGTTTTCAGAACAGCATTCAGCAAATACTCATACATTATTTAACTTTTCATGGGGAATTTTGGCAAGTTTCAGGTTAGTTATCATGCATGCAAGTAATTTTTCTTGCTAAATCTCTTGGTTCCTCCAAATTATCTAAAACATTATATTTAACAATTTATCTTTCACAAATACATGGCAGCTCATATTGATCCATTTTGGCACAGCCCACTCAACTCAAACTATCAATAACTCTCACACTCCTATCTGACTGAACCCTGAGATTTAAGCATTTGAACGTATTACCTACATATAAAAGACATTCTAATAGAGAAACTTAATTTCATTACCTTCACTAGAAATCTCCTTCCAAGGATTTGGTGGGTACATAAATGCTGCATTTTGAATCTGATCATTTATATCCTCATCTTCATTAAATGGGAATGTACCACTAAGGCTCACATAGACAATAACTCCTACTGACCACATGTCTAGAGAGCGGTTGTAACCTTTACTCCTGAGAACCTCAGGGGCAAGATAAGCAGGTGTACCCACTACAGAGCGCCTGAAAGATTTTTCACCAATGATACGTGCAAAGCCAAAATCACAGAGCTTCACCTGCAAAAGAAATATATTTTAAACTGAGAAATCTCTGCTTGGCCTCCAAAACATGCTGCTGACCAAGACCAGAGTGGTACTTGATGCCCTTCTGCCATCATTTAAACATTGTATGCATAAAACAGACATAACATGACATAAGCCAGATGGTTAAGGTTTTGGGTTGCTGGTTCTGCAGGCTGCAGATCAAACATGATTTACACTGAGAGCTGAACTGGCCTTGCACAGACTCAGGTCTGAGGTAGCCTGTCTAGCACATAGCCACAACTGTGGAAATAAGGACAAAACACTTGATTACAAATGTTGTGTGGGACAGTGCGAGATGATTAAAACAAATGATGAGTTTTAGCTGGGCAGAAGAGTCCAGTAACAATCCAGGTAAAAAGCATCAATAGCTGGTGCCTGCACTGATGCTCATCTTCATGGTTCTGGGATGGTTCCTCAACTTGAACACAGCAGACATTCGTCCAGCAAAAAGGATCCAAATCAAGTCCAAAACTAACTGCAAGCTAACAAGCCTTCCCTCAGGGTATAAGAGCAAGCAGTGCACTAAAGGCATCCAAGTAACTCTCCAAACCTCCACTCCACTTTTCATTCATGTTGCAGGACTGGAAACAATTCCCTGATGCTGCCTAGCAGCTTTTTATATCTGCATACATCCTCCACAAAATCCATCCTATCCAAGGTATCTGAGGTAGTAGCTGACTGGGCCAAGTGTTCACAGAACATCATACTAGTACCACTTAACAGCATTTCTCTTACAGAAATCAGCTATTTAGTTTATATTACAATGTAGTAACACATATTGATGATGACAATCCCTGACCAAGAGCAGTGACAAACTAGTCAGTCCCTTTTCACAACAGCTTTTAAGTAAGACAGACAGGAGCAAAGAGGTGAAGGATATGCACAGCAGGGAAGAAATTGCTTCCCAGAGTCAAGCAATGCTGAAGCAAAAAGGAGGGCTGGTCTTGAAGCTTCAAATCCTGGGCCTGTTCCACTAGACTATCTTAGCTAATGCAGAATACTAATTTCCATGTACTCTTCACAAGCATAAAAATAGATGCAGTCTACACAGCCTTTTGCTAAGTGTCAGCAGCAACTGTAGTTCTCAGGCTCCTTAGAAGAAAGTATGCTGGTGCAGAATGTTGTTGTGAGATGTTATCCATGTCTGAGGGAAAAAAAAAACTGAAACAGACCACTGAGCATAAAGCTAGGCTAAAAGTTGGAAGGGGAAAAAAAGAAAAGATAACTATAATGCACGTAGTTCAAGTAATTCTAGAGTAAGTCAGTTGAACAATCCCACAAGTGGTCACCTCTTAAACTGCAGTGCCTGTATTTTTTTTCAAAAAGAACAATGAAACATGGTGAAAGAAGTATTTTTTTTAATCTTCACTCACTTGAGGGAATGGCTCTGCTGATGCTAGCAGTACATTTTCTGGTTTTAAATCACAGTGCACAATATTCTTGAAGTGTAAATTCCTCAAAGCAACAAGTATCTACAAAAAAGAAAGAACATTTTCAGAACTATTCAAGTGAATCAAGAGTATGAAAAACCACACACCCTAAGCAACACAGTAATTTGTATAAACATCATCCTCAAGAATTAACCCATACACTATTTTTTCCAGCCTATCAAGACTTAGAAAATCAAACCCATTAGTGGCTTTTTGCGGTTTTGTTTGTTTTTTTGTTTTGTTTTGGGTTTGTTTGTTTTCTCATTTTCTACTCCTTCCTCTATGTCTTTTCAAATGCTTACTGCTTTGACATGCATCTTTGTCTGTAATGTTATGTCTTGGGAAAGAAGGAAAAAAATATGAACATAATTAACATTCAAACTTCTTTCCATGTTTATTAAACTTTCATTAGATGTGCAACAGTCTGTGCAGTCTCTTTTAAACAACAACACAGAAAACCACTTCTCCAAGCTCCATTCCCACGTAATCACAAAAAGACAAATCTAGCCTTTCCTCTCAAAGAAGAGAGGCTGAATGCACACCTGAGTGACCATGAACTTAGTTATTCGTTCTGGAAGTCGACTTTTCTCACTGGAAAGAATCATTTCTAGCATGTCCCCATGCAGCTTTTCCATCACCACAAAGACACGTTCTGGGGTTTCAAACATACATTCCAGGTTCACGATCCCAGGGTGGTGCAAATTCTAAAATAAAGCAGTAGAGGTACATTATTAAAATAAAACAGTATGAAATATCCTGAATTACACAAAACTGCTGCATCTCAAATAAAAAAGTGGAGAGTTTGAGATGAAAATACAGAATGCCTGAGGCAAGAAACTAGCTTTAAACATAAACCCAACCCATGAAACACATGGATTATCACTACTAAGACCGATTTAATACAAAATATCCATAGTGATTAATTTTGTAGTCTATGCACTCAGTAACTTGAGTACAGAACACGCAAAAATAACACTCAGATTAAAAAGTCAGTAATGGAAGACAGCCAAAAGTAATACAGAATTTCCTGCTACCTGCAGGCGACGACATGGAGCTGAAGTACCTGCCTTCAGTGGATCCCCTATAGGGGGTAGATACCACCCTCAAGTTATCAATTCTACCAAATACTCAGGAATTCCTACTCTTCTAAGATCTCCTCTTACAAAAAGATTCAGAAATCACGTTTAGAAATCAATTCAGAGCACTTACAATAAAAATCTTGTTAATAGCTTGAGACAAACTCCAATGTGATTAAAAAAAACCCTGTTGTACCTGGAGAATGGCTACTTCATTACGAAGCTGACTTTCCTGTTTTGTTGGAAACCTCATCTTGTCAATGACTTTGATAGCTACATCTCTTCCAGTCTTCCTATGCTTTCCTAAACAGAAATATCATTATCAGCCACCAAGAGGAAAAGATAATTCATAGCTATAAAACATTACAGCAGAAATTCTTTTTGGGAGGAACAAGTGTATTTTCTACAAATGTACAATATTGCCATATTTATATTTCAAAGTGCAACTGTTATCTAAGTAAGAAGAAGTGATCAATCTCAACGGGACAGTTAGAGAAAAATTTAAACTGGTTATTACTGTGCTGTCAGCTATGCACATTGACGTTAGACGTATCAGATGAAGTTTTTGCTTGTGCAAGGGACTTGCACATTGGCAAGTAATACCTACTCCCACATAATATTGCCTCTCCTGCAAAAAACACAACAAAACTATTCAGGACAAATACAGAGATCTCCAAGTCCACTCCAGAAGCTTCACACTTTTATTGGCTCCACACACAGGAAACTAAGTCTAATGCCCTGCAGGAATGTTGGGGTAATTACATGCCACTAACGACACACTAACACCCAGGAAGCAGCCTGCTGTGATCTAAAAGCTCTACAAGCTTGTTTAAAGAAGTTAAACATGCTGCTAGAACAAAATACTATTCCTTGCTGCAACCTGCATAAGCTACATAAGAAGCATTCTGCAATACACAGATAGGATGTTTCAAGGGCTAATTAAGCAGATACAAGTGCTTACCCAGCTTCCCCACAACTGCTAACCTGACTTGTAACATTCACATCAGAGAGGGTTAATGAGATCACACACTGCAAGGCCTTGATAATCTAAGACATTTAATACTAAACTAATACAGAACAGTAAGCGTGCACCAAAGGATAAAAACACAAAACAAAACATTATCTGCTCAGTGATGGGTTTGGAAGCCGGTTTTGGAACACTGGCACTGCTACAGGGAGCCCAGCTACATCTTACTAACTAGCCAGGCCTCACCTGCTGCTCGGCAGTCAGCACTGGTAGCCAGGGCTCAAGCAGGGCACCGGAATTGCTCCAAAAGCTACTGCACCAAACAGCTAATGCACCTGCCTTACAGGTCATCATGAATAAAGGGTCAAAACCAGTTTTATCTCCACTGGACAAAGTAAGGCAGTTGACGGAGACAGCACTCAAAGGCCAAAAGGGTTTATGAGGTTACCAGCTAGGACCAACGATTGGAGAGCAAGAAGTTTTTAAAAGATTACATTTGTCCTGAGGAAAGCATACACTGCCTAATGGGACTGTCACAGGCAACAGTATAAAGGCAGAAGTCTCCAAAAAGAGAAATCCAGGGAGTTTTGTCATTTGTCTGCAAGAAACCAGCAATTTTAGGCAAAATTTTAGAAATCACAGCATCCAGCTATAATTTAAATAAAATCCTAGATTCAAGGAAAGTGACTCTAGCTCCACTAGACATTAAATTCTATTGAAAAGTAGCAGAAATACCATTAATTACAAACTTGATGCAAAACTCTGAAGACAAAAGCTAGGTTGCAAGAAAACAGAAAGCAAAACCAACAAATCAACAAAACACTTAAAACTACAGAACCTAGACTACAGCTAAAAACTGAACATGAAGAAATACTAACAGAAAAGTAGCTGAAAAATTTCTTTTCCTAAGTAAAACACGATCAACTAGGGCAAGTTTTACAACAAACTGTTGAGAAATCTTTTTTTCTCCCCATCTCCATTTTTCAGACACTTCAAAGCTAACCAACCACAATAGGAAAAGCAGAGGGGGGGGATAAATGGAACAAAAATAAATTTTAAAATTACCCTTATTTCTTTAAATAAAAGGTTTTGTTACCATTTGCTCAGTAAGTCTAGATAGGGGGGAGGGAGAAGCCAATATTAAAAGCTACCTGATCTAGGTCTCCCCAAAGACCAGCTACAATTAAGCAGTGTGCAGAGCCAGCAAAAAATGTATTACTTTATATTCTCTTTTCTCGCTCTTTCGACTTATGATTTTATCTTAAGAAACTGTGTATGCACAGCCTATATATTTTAAGGCATTTTTAAGTGCACAGATATGTAACAGATAATATTATATAATATATAACAAAATATGTAATATTATATATATTATATATAATGAAAGCCTTTTATAAGCATAGAATGAAAAAATACCAATCTGGATTTTACCTAAAAGGCAATTTAGGAAAGTATATAGAAACAAAAATCAAAATGTTGAACTACTGTCTGCATTTATGCATGTTATGTTGCTAATAGAGGGAACATACTTCAATTCACACCATGCTTTAAGAAATTTAGAAGGAAAAAAGGAGACCCCTCTCAGAAGTGATGTAAAACTAGACCATCCTACTGCATTTCTATCAAGCAGTTCAGAAGTGATAAAGAAAAATATTTAACTACACAGTTAGCACACAGAAAAATCATAGCCACAATACTTCCTGACTAGGATGACAACATGACAGAAGCAGAAGTGTTACCACTTTTAAATAATTAGTTATCACTTTTTCTTGCTTTCCAGATTTACAGTCTGTGGTTTTCTCAACCCTTGAGATACAACATATGGTACAAAAGAAAAAAAAAAAAAGGGAGGTGGGGGAAAGATACTTCATATTATTAATTTCTACTGCTTCTTTTTGTGCTTACATACTTTATGTGTGTAGCTATGTTAGCTATATATTGTTAACAAGCTATATGTTGCAATAGTTTTTAAGAACTAAAAGTGATAAAACTGTATTTGAAACCTAAAGCTGAGACTTCTTGACAAAGAATTCCTCCCTGTACCTTACCCTGCTGACAAAATTTTGTGGAGAAACTGTTTGCCCAAAATGTGTCAATAATATGTCTGCACAAACAATGTCAAAGCACAAACTAAAATAGGTATTTTTCAATTGCTTTTGGCCACATTTCTCAGATATCATTAATAACAGGTAGAAGTGACAGTCTCTTTACATACATGACTTCTAATACCATTTAATAAAACAAATGTTAGAACTGCAATTTAAAAAAAAACATCAACCAAGGTCAAACTCTAACTAGAGACTGCTTTGTATTCAATAGTGATCAAAATGCAATGCATAGTCTAAATTTATTTTGATGGCAAAGCACAACTCTAAATGCAAAATGACCTGCAAGAAATACTGTACAGAAAACTGCAGAGAGACATTGTGAAGTAATCCAAACAAAACTTTTAACAATATGAACTACACATGGACATTCTAGATACAGCTAAACAAATACAAAAGACTAATCATATAGAGCAGACAGACACTCTACCTTAATAAATGCACAATGGAATCTAATGTAATTTACCTCCATATACAATACCAAACTGACCAGAACCCAGCACTTCATCAGCAAATATTTGGTACACAGAGCTGATATCCTAATGCATGAAAAAAAGAAATCACAAATATCAGGAGCAATCAAAATGTTCATGAGCAGATTAGTTAGTACTGGCTAAGCTGTATTTATATTTGATGTTAATCAAGCTCTGTAAAGCTTCCCATCATCACTACCCCAAATGGAATGGAAAACAACAACGTTTCCTGAAGAGAATCCACTTAGCTGACTGTAAGCAGGGAGCTACATACAAGCTGACAGCTGTGACAGGTCAGTAGATTACTTCCCGTACCCTGGTGTTGCTTTTTAATACCCAGGTAAATAAATACTACTATTATATAATGCATATGACTCACCACATTCTCCTGGACCTGGCAATTTGAAACAGAGATGCTTAGAGATAACTCTTCTGCAATAAAGATAAAACTGAGTAAGTAAATAGGTAGGGCAGACTTTTTCTAGTAAAAAGGGGGAAAAAAAACCAAAAACCTTTATTGACTTCTAACCCAGTCATAGTGAAACAATTGTTATTGACGTTCTGCAAAAACATCATATCCCGGAACTCACATTTCACAGATTGATTAGATAAACAATCCTGGGAGTTTTGCTAGGATTATTTGTCTATTTTTGTTATATTCCTGATACAAAACTCATACAACACTATGAGTGTGCACAGAATAGAGAGCTGGAAAACCAAAAGCAATAGTAATGTAGCAAGTGTATCAGAGTTCATTAAACTGTTAAAAATTTCTGGTAGTAATATAGGAAAAATACAGGGAAGAGAACTGGGTAGATCTCTTATAGTCAAATGAATGTGGTTACTAATTTTCTGTGGCATCAAGATATACAGAATTAATGCATAAGAAAGAAAACAAATCAAGCAAAGCAAGTAACAGAAGACTTGATAATTTAAAAAGCAGTAAAATGCCTAATACAAACAAACTCTGCTTCATGGACAAAGTGTAGAAGCGTATCAATCTCAGGAATATAAGAGCACATCTAGGAAGTGTAATCTGCCAGTAGTAAAAGACCAGATGAAGGCACAGGATACTTCAGACTGTAGCAGATGTTGATACAAAGTTTTCATTACAAAAATAACATGATGCATTGACAAGAGGAGATACATCAAGGAAGGCAAAATACTCTCTTTCCTTTTTACTTTCAAGACAGAGGTGAAGCATCTCAAACACCTGACATTTGTTAACTTCAGAAAAAAATTAGAACAAATGTATCTAGAAGTTGTGTAGAAGATATGCTACAAATTTAGTAGCATTTTAAAAAGAGCCTTTATCACCTTAAGAAGAGCCTTGAGCTTTAAAAACTATTTCAGAGAACAAAACGCATCCTTATCTGACTTTTGCTACCTGTGCTTTATCTCAAAGGAGGAATTTACAGGCTGAAGATAGCCACAAATACTAGTTCTCAAAGACTCTCTGGCTACAGCATCTGAAACATGAACTGGAATTACAGCCTGGCGTGCATCTACTTATTATTAATCATAGCCAAGTCTGTATTGGAATAACAGTAAAGAACACAGGGAAAACAAAGAAAGGCAGACAAGAGCGTTAACTAAGGTGAACACAAACTGCAGCAAGGTTGAAACAAAGTAACCAGAAGGTGAAGATAAAGATTTTGAAACTCTTTAAAGAAAACAGGCTGAGCCCTTCTCCATAGACAGCTACAGAATCCAAAATACCTGGTATGTAGAGATTGAGTTACTCCTTCCAAATAAATCATTTTTTCTAGTGTCTCAAATGCGTAAGAATAAAGGCTGAAAAACTGCCACTTCTGAAGAAATCGGTAATGCCAGGATTCAATTGCCAAGTAACAGCTTGCTGCTCTTCCTCATTTCAGCTCAGAAACATCCCACCCCCTACACCAGGTATAAGCTCAGAAAGGACTCTCCCATGAGTCAGCCTGGAGGGGCATCCTCATTTCTAGCTACTTTCTAGCTAGAATATGGTATAAACTGACAAGGTAGTGTCTTGTGGACATTTTGACACTACCAATTCCCTGCTGCTTCAAGTATTTTAAGCACTAGCAATGCCTCCCTACTTTTTTGGTCTTTTAATTTAAATTAATATAGTTGAGGCTTTGGGAGTTTTGTATTTTTAAGTAAAAGCCTAATGTTCTTAAAGGCTCTTGGAATACATTACATGGCTCACAATGTTCAGTAGTGATGAACAGACATTTTGTAGACTTGTTAAGTTTAAAAATCAACCTGGTCATGTCTAAGAATATGGGAACATCATTCCACAACTTACACTCCTACAATCCTAAATATGTCAAAGTACTTCCTCTCTGTATCTACCTGCACAGGTCTATTCTCTACCATTGTCAAGTTTTACTACAAAAATATTATATCTGCAAAAATATAGCTTTTGGAAAAAGCAACTGCCTTTAAGAACCTCTCAGCAACAGTAAAGCCTTAGGTTCTAGAAAACAAAGAGTTTTGCTATATAAATATATTTGGAACTATGAATTTAATACCAAAAGTGGCACTTTACCTATATATAAAGGCCAGTTATGATGTTCTATCATACAGTTATAACCCTTCAATGTAATAATTTAATAGTTTACCATTAACAACAATGGTTGCATTTTCAGGAAGGGCCTTTACCTCAGACTAGCATGTTCTTAACTGTTGCTGATTCAGAATAACCAAATGGCAGAGACAGAAAATCCAATCTCAGAAACTCAAGCAAAAAAAAATTTCACTAGAAGAAGATAAAGGAGTAGCTGGAAGATGAAATGAAACTAAAGAATTAATGGATAAGTCTCAGTACGGAGCATGAATCTATGTCATTGCAAGGAACAAGATGTCTGAAAAGAAAAAAAAACAAAACAACACGTATACAGCTGAGCAGAGCCTTGATAATAAATACAATCCTATCCCAGAGAAAGGGAGGATGTGTGCACAGATGGAAGAATAGGATACTTTACCACCCACATCTCAGCATAAGTTCTTTCCATCACTAGCAGTCTTTACATTGCCTTGCTATCTCCTCTTCTCCTCCATAGCTACTTATATTTCCCAGATTTAAAAAACGCCACACATAGTGGATGTCAAAAAGTATCCAAATTTTGTTCTTTCAGATTATATGTATATAATCTGAATATACATATACTTTTCTAAAGTATAATATCTAAACTATGGTCCATTTTCACATCCAGCAACTGTGTGCAAGTTCTTATATATATAAAAATATATATATACACACATCCACATACTCCTACCATAAAGCTCTGCAACATGCATTCATATTGTAAATATTATTCACAACTACTCCTTCCTGCTACAACAGATTAAAGGATCTGCCCACTCTCCACAAACCTGAGTGTCACTTTTTAGAGACCTGTGGAAAATTATGGACCTAATTCAGCAGAGGACAGACAGTACTTGACTCTAAACAAGTGTTTTTCTGAAAGGAATCTCTACCATTAGCAGCTTCAGAATATGAATAACAGTGCCTTGTCTGCCTGCTTACTGTGATCTTTTCCTTGTCCTGCAGCAGTGCAAATGCTAGCTTGAGGAGTGACTGGCATCAAAGCCTGACGAATGGCCTTCTCCCAGCCCTGAGCTACGTCAAGTCCAACTCCGGTGGCAGCAAGAACAGGACTGTGATGACTGCTGCCATTGTTTTCGCCAACAAAGTACACCATCGTGTCAGTGATGATCTCAAAACAGTATGGGTTGCTGCCCTGCACCACGTTTGAAAAATCTCGAGGCTGAGTCACCTGGAGAATTTCTGAAAGTGGAATCTCCTGAAGAAAAATATTAAAGATTAAAAAATGAAAATGCACACCATATTTTAATATACTGATATTAAAAACTTAAAGTTTGCAAAGAAATCAAAGCAAATATATTGAAATATCAAAATGTCAGGCTTCACAACTAATGTCAAACTGTGCATGACAATTGCCCACCCAGTTTTCTGAATTCCTCTATACAAGCCTAGAAAGACTTCCAGCCCCACCACAGTTCTCTCTATATAACTACTATTTTCCATGCAGACAAACCGCATTTATCTATTCAGCATTAGATACACCACCACCACACAGAAAATATGCACAACTATAGCATGGCCATCTTCCCCCTGTAGTTTATACAGCTTAGCTAGAGAAGAACATGATGGGGAAAAAAAGTGAAACGACAACATTAAGAAGAAGATGTTGTTACAAAAGCTAGTCAAGAAGCACTGCTGCAAGTATCTGAATCGCATTGGGCAAAGATTCTCTTCCACACAGATATTAACAATTTCTACTGACTCCTCTATCTGGTCAGTTTAAAATCACGGTATGACCAGTACTAACTAACAGCTCTAAAGGAAGAAATGGTTGCAAGTTCACACTAGCTGGAGGAGGACATTCCACATAAATAGGAAGGTGTACAGGTGCACATCACTTGCAAGAGTCGTGAACAAACAGGTAAACACCGGGTGCACATTAGGTGGATAAGAGACATCAGCTGATTAGGATGAAGAGCAAAGAAATGTAAAGGCAACCACTGGGAATGATTCTAACGGCGAAGACAAATAACGTGAGATTTAAGCAGTTAAAAAAAGGGGTGCAAAGGGGAAAGTCAAAGGACTAAAAGCAGCAACATAACAGAGCAACAAGCAAGGAACATATTTTACCAGCTGTGTTTTGAATGCACAGGGCAATACTAGTATCAGAGAGGTCTGAGAAGAGACTGCATTGGTCAAGAGAGGGATGAAAAGGATCTGGGCAAGTTTAGCTGGGTGAACAGAGAAAAGGCTTGGTCTTAGAGATGTTATAAAGGAAGAAGCTGCAAGATTTGGAACCCCACCTAAAGGTGTAAGACAAGAAAGGGAAAAATCCTGTTTATTCATCAAACACATTTTATGAACATTCCACCATTGAACATACTACTATAGTAACAATATACTACACTTGAAGCTAAGCATCATTAATGTAACACCAGGCTGCACAATACGTTTCCCTCTAAATCTTGCCTGAAACTTCAATTGTGCAGCTGGGAATAGTTTAATTTTGGGAACCTCAAAATAAAATACACAAGCATGCAATTTTCAAAAATTTCACTACTCACAGAACATAAAAATCCTAGCCTTCATTAGACTGGCAGCCAAACAAATTCTCTGGTAATTGTGAAAAAAAGCTTAATACGTTAGCTAATTCAGGAGTACAGTACATGTAAAATGTAAAGAGAGACATACTCAAGGGAATTGGAACAGGAGCTGCAAGCAACTTTTCAGAGTTAGTCTTGATCCTTCTCACTTACAAGATTTGGCAAACAATTAACCTGATTACACTTTTTTAACAGATGGTGAAACTTCTACTGATCAGAAGCAGATTTCAGATCTATAAAGCACCGAGTAAATGAAGTGTAACAATTTTTACTCATCATTCATTACCTTGTAGTATTTTGTTCCAGATTCATTTTGAAATAGCGTGAGGCATTTGCTGTCCAGTCTCCAGTAATGTCTTTTTCTCTACAAAATGCACCAAAAAATAACTTAAGGAATAAATCACTGGTATGGTCTTTGTTACCTGATTATTTAAGTAAGAAATGCTTTAAATTGCTGAGATAATCAATTAATGTTCATCAACAGCTGCATCTTAAGACTAGATACATGAAAAAATACAGTTTTGGAATAAAGATATTTTTTAAACTCAAGAGAAACTCAAAAATTATTTCCTCAAACCAGAAAAAAGTATCACTTACTTTACAGTAATAGCAGTGACAACAGCAGCTAACACATAGAAGAAAAGCATTTCCCT
>NW_009954497.1:2211236-2238114 GCF_000747805.2 Chaetura pelagica
ACACAGTTTTCACTCCATGTGAATGTGCTCACAAAAATTTAACCATTTTAGTTTAGCAACATAATGGGAATGACACTTTCTCCCTGTGTCCTCACATCAACATTACAAGGGTTCACAGACTGACCCAGTATGTCAAGTCTATAATTATTGCACCAACACAGAATTCTAGATGGTCAAAAGCTCACAGTGGCAAAACAAATTAATTAAGAGATTGAAGTGGACAAAATATATTTGCGAAAAAATAAATAAAAATCAAGACAGACTACATAGCCATTTTCTGGAAGTCTTCACCAATAAGAAGTACCTTCTCCATCAAAACGTAATATGAATAAGCTGTAGCATGTAACTGTCTGGTAATTGTAAGCAGATGAACATTTCTCAAAGTGAAGCAGCTTTTAGAAAGCTGATATGAGTCTAACTCACTTTGCTTGCACCACACTCATATTTAAAAACCCATTCTCATTTTTCTGTGACAAAAATCCAAGACCCTTAACTCTGGCCTGGGATGACAAAGTTTGAAACATAACATAGAAGAGCTTAAATCACTTTGATCATGGGGAAGCTAAGACTACCTGTAGGCATTAGAGAAAGCTAGGTCATTAATTTTAACTACATGGAATTCCCAGCCAGCACTGAATGGAAACTGGGTGAAAGCATAAGGCTGAACCTGCCCTTGGGACATACAACCTCTCTATTAAATCATTAATCAGGGAAGACTTCAGAGAAGGGGGGTGGTATTAAGGGACAGGTTGGTTAACTTATGCAGGGATAGAAAATCTGCCCACACCCTATTGTGAAAAAGGACGGGGTCAGGAAAAGAATACAGAAGGCAATACAGAAACTTCTCATTATAAAAGGGTGAAATATCTTGTTATCCAGGGTCAGCAAGAAGCATATAGATGCTGCTATTAAAATTAATCTCTTTGGAACTGATAGAAAGTCCAAATTGTTCCAGGAATAGGAAACAGTCTGACTGCTGAGAGCAGAGCGGTCAAGGGAAATAGCCGATGTTGTAATGCCTAATACGGAAGTCTCCTCCCATTAGGAAGCTCTGATCTTGCTTGGCTGAAGATACCTTGCTTTGGAGCAGAATACTTCATATGAATGGCCTTTTTTTGTAGATGTCATCTAGGTAGCAGCCAAATAGACAACTGAAGAAAATCAAACTAAACGAAGGTGTAAAATCTGATCACTGTTCTATGAGGACATTCAAAAAAGTCCATAGAAAAATGTACTGGCTATACCAAAAGATTAAATCAGAGCTGAATACCAAGTCTGCCTTGAACACTGCTAGAACCATTCCTCTTCATCTACCACCTGGCCTTAGTTTTTCCACAGCCAGCTGACAGTAACTGTGTCTGTTAAGTAGCCGTGGCTGGCATCTCATCTGAAACATACTAGATACCTATTTCAGTTTGTGATAAACACATCTAGGTATTAGAAAACTGTACTTCAAAAAAAATTCTTCTAAGGCAGTTTCTGACAGACCACTTGCAGTGGTCAATTTAGTTGCCAATCACAAAAAGTAAAAATAGTACAGTAACCTGAGCTGACAAGTACCACCCCTCAGCTTGATTTCAGTTGAACTTAAATAACTTTCCTTCTCTAAATCCCTGAAGTCTCCTTTCAATCAGACTCCCGCATAGAGACAAAGAACACCAAAGTATTTATGCTGCCTTTTGTGAACAGTCTCAATATGACACACTGTCTTCACAAGATCTGGGAATTTCTTGGTTTCGTTCATCTACCAAAAGACACTCCCTCCCATTGGACAACTCTAAGGAACCTAGTTGCATTCTTCCTTGTCTTCCTTTTCAATACACAAAACCAAGGAGCTTGCCTAAGAAGGTTCAATTAATAGATCAATATCAGTAGCACAAGAAACAAACAATATAGTCTGTTTGGAGGATACCTGCATATCCAAGGACATAAAGTCAAACCATAACTCGTCTATTCCACTGACATCACAATGAATAGTGAGTCTGGGGGAGATGATGTTCAATAATGCTTACTTTCAGACAGAGTGAATGGCTAGAGGAATGAAAGGCTCCCAAACGTACACAAATATTTACAAACACCTAAACCATTAGAATAATAATGTCAACCACTTCAGTACTCATAATACGATAATGATTTCCACCTCTTCGTGTAGTAAAACAGACTTAGTTGAACTGGTAAAGAGAAAGGAGACACCAGCAAATTTATTTCAAATTATCTTAGGAAAAACAAAATCTTCAATGTGCAATTCACTTGAAACAACTTAGAGATGCTTCTCCTTAAAAGGGAGAAAGAAAGGTACTGTTAAATCACCACAGGAAAAATTTATTAATAAACTATACTTTCTCCTTTGCTCCCCATTTCCTTATAATGAACATCATCACTAAGCTCTTTCAAATGATACTGTATATCTAAATAAGAGAAACAAAATACAATAGTTTAGAGAAATCATTTCACTTAATGTAGGAAGAAACTTAAGTAACTGACCAGATTGTCTCTACTAGTATAGTGGACCATCCATCCTTCCTTTACCATTGTACTGCTCTTCCTCTTTGTGTGCTTGATCGACTGTACAACTCTCATGAGAGGAATATTATTGCTTGTTGAAGGACTAAAAAAAGATAGATCAGTTAATATTTAACAAGTTTAAATACAACAGTATCACAAGTATAATGGTACTACACATTTAGCCAATAATTTTCAGGAACAAGCAACTTTTCCTCCCCTGAAATTTTTTTGATGGACAAAACTGATAAGGTGCTACATGTGGCACTAACAGAAATGTTTGTAAACACTGAAGATCACAAGGTAGGTTCAAAACAAAAATGTAAGGATGGTTTAACATAGTACACAGTTACACTGTAGAACTGGGTGCCACAGGACGCTGTACAAGCTAAACTTTAATTGCTCTGAATCCAATTAGAAATAAAGGTAAAAATACTATCTAGAGAGGGAACACAAAAAAGATGCTGTTTCCAACACAGGAAGTCCTTGAGCTGAATCACTGAAATCACCTTGGGAACATATCACTATATGCTCTTCCTTGCATACTTATTATTAATCCCTGAGCTAAAATTACCTTTAGTTTAATCTAACACAACTGCTTTTATGTTACTAAGAATGATTTAAGAAAACCAGGATTACATTATTCAGAATAATACAGAAAGTAAAAAGAATACACTAGGTTAAAGGAGTTATGTAAGTTATCAGATAGAAGACTTTGGAAAAATCACATTCAAGATAAATAAAGCCAACTTCTGCATAAAATGTATATAGACTATAACGTGAATAATTCCTTTTAAATCAGCACATATATAACAGGAGCTAAATTAGGCAAAAGTCACAAAAACATTAGTCTGTCTTAGCTTCATTGAGCCATAAATATTACCATGTTTGGTAATCTGGTTTTGTTTCATTGGTAATAGCCATAGCACAGCACCTCTCCTAATTAGAAGAGACTATTTTTATTTATGTTTCAGCTTTTCTTGAGACAGGATAACTTTAAAAAGCATGTTCAAGTTAAAAAAAAAAAAAAAAAAACCACAAAAAAAAATATAGACCCTACTTTGAGCAGTACAACTGGGCTGATCAGAAATTTTTTTACTTGCAATACTGAGGCAAGTACATCCAGAGCAAAGAAATGCACCTCACGAATTACCTAATGGTTTTGACAGCTTCCTCATCCTTGTCTGCATCAAGGTCAGATGGATCCATAAAGAAGATTTTGTCCTCTGGAGGAGAGGGCTCTTCAGTATCATCTAGACCTCGACTACCATCGCTGTTCATTTCACTGCTATCAACTTCCATTGGCATGTCCAAGTCCTGACCTGGGCTAGCAGGTTCTGGAAACAGCACGAGATTAAGATATTATTCCAAATACACAATTAAAAAAAAAAAAAAAAAAGAAGAAGAAAGCCCAAAAATCCCTGCAACGTTTCTTCTTCAGTTCATGTTTATTTAAGTAAACACAGAAGTACAATCAGAAAATACAAAATCCTCAAATTTTTGCTTAATGATGCAGAGTATGCTAATGAACATTATCTATTTGGTTTTGCTAAATGTCAAGGCCAGAGAGACTTAACTAAAACAAGAATCATATTGAAACAAATTGAGTGAAAAGCTTAAGGTCTAAAAGGAAATCTCATTAAGTAATTCTGCTCCACAAGTAATGAGTACAAAGTAACCTTTTGATGGCTAGAGATGACCCAGAGAATTACTTCTGTGCAAATTAAACTCTCCATCAACAGAAACCCAACTCTGCTCTCGCTACCCTTGTAGCCCATAATATCAAAAGTTAGACAGAGAAGAGGGGCTGTGGTATTGCAGGAAAGGAGAAAAGCAAGAACACATTCCTATCTGACCCTCTGTTGGCACTGCTGTACAACTTGTACTGTGGATATCTATGAAGACATAAAAATACCTGCATTTCTAGCTTTTTTTTGTTTGAGGAGAGCTCAATTTAATAGTGTGAAAAAGAACAAAAAATAAACAACAACTCCTTACATCCACAGAAGAACTGTATGAAATCACAGCTCCCAGACTGTGTGCCCTAGCACCTTAGCATCACAAGGGTGGTGAAAGTAGAGTGCAGCAACATGCCACACAACAGTATTCACAGTCACCAATCTCAAGACCCAGGCAAGAACCCTGGAGCTGGAGAAGTCAGGCATGAATGGATGGGATATATATTGTGCAATGACAACGGACCCACCAGCTAACAGGGCTGCTGCCCAGGCCCTGAGTCAGGTCATACCATTTGGTGTGATGTTCTGCATGTCAATTTTATTTCCCTCAAAAGTATGTGTGCCAAGAATCAAGATTTTGAGACATAAAAACACAGAATGATTGAAATCGGAAGGGTCCTCTGGTCCGACAATATACATTTCATGGTGAACAATGAGCAAAGTGATCACAACAGATATTTATTTTTTGTACATTGAGAAGGCTTCTTAAATTTTATTTCCCTTGAGCAATCTCAAGCAAAGCACACTGTACTTGCCAAGACTGATTAAGTAAAATTTAACTCACCAGAGTATCAGTTTTACAGCAAATATTTTTAATTGTCAGTGATCTCAGGTGAAAAATATGGGAAGATAAAATAAAAATATGTAAAATATTCAAAGATGAGGGAACTAAAAGCTAATGCATATTGTTAAACCTCCAGAGATCTGTCAGTATTTGAAAGCTTGTTTCTCATCTTACCTCCATTGAAAATCACCTCTCCAAGACAATCTCTAGGTACTTTAGATGCACAGCGTTTGTGACAGTTGAATCTGCAATCTAAAAGAGAAGGTAAATAAGCCCATGATACAAGAATATTACTTCTACTCAGACACTAACATTCTATCATTCACTACTTCCATCATAAGCTTCAGTTCAGATTCACACATTTACGTGGAACTGAAGACAGTACCAATGAGGTCACCTGCAGAAGGAAATTAACAATCTTGTCCTGATGTCACATGTTGATTTGCTCCACCACTATTCATTATGTCAGCACTTCCTCTTCCAGTACAAAAGTTTTCTGCTTCTCTAGCCTTCTCTGTACTTATTTTTTCCATTGTGATGTAATTTCTCCCATCCTCACATCCGTTCCACATCCTTTTATCCACTGCTATATAATTTAAATGTCTCATCTCTCTAATTTTTCCCCACCTGCTGCCTAAGACTTGCAGCCATCAAAGCCTCTAGGATCACACACCCACATCACAGAGCAAACATGCTCTGCAGTAAATCCCAAAGTCCAGCTCCCCTAACATTCAGATTACAGATTTGGCTGAACACTGAAGTTCCATTTCTGCCAGCGGACACAGGGCAGGCAGAACAACGTTATGTCCAAATCTGGTCTGATGTGGAGATGGAATCTAACCTGGATATCTGCCAGTTCTGCTTCTAAGGTATCAGATGCAGCCTACTGAACAAAGCATACATTAGCTTTATTAACAGGAATTTCCTTTATTAGAAGCACCACTGTAATTTTCAACTCTGTATAAACATAATGAATTTCAAAACTCCCTAAGTGTGCCCACAACTTTTTTCAAACTGATAATTTAGCCCCTTTCTGTTATCCAAAGGAGGCCCACTGTGCATTCTTTTCAAGCCCAGGCAAGAAAAAAACCATTACCTCCCCATTTTTAGTAGCAGTGAAGCCAAACCAAAGGAGTAAAATACAATCCTGTTCAACTTTGGACTGCCTAAAAGAGTCCATCCTAGGAGACCAACAAGTTGTCCTTTCTATCACAGTATTTTCAGTCTATATTACAAAATATGGTTATTTCACCAGATTGAAGAGGGCTGGAAGAAACAGAGACATTCCAAACCCTACCAGGGAACTAGAACAACTAAGAGCCAGTCACTCCTAATAAACTGAATTATGCCCAGAAATCTTCTTGGGTACTGCAATGCAACTCTCCAGTCCAGTAAACAGAAACCTCCCCTAGCATGCTTTTGGCCCACAGCATTAGCACAATCCCAAAAAGTTCTCAGGCCTAGTTCATAGATCAGAGCATCCCATGAAACTGTTCCCCATAGGCAGTCTGCACACAGCCACACAGCTTGGAATGCTAAGAAAACTTGTTCATGAACATGAGTCATTTTGACCCATTTGACCTCCGTGTTCAAGGAATGTTGCTGGGCATGTTTAATTTACTACCACAAATATAGCCTTCACATCCCAAGATCATCCTCAGAGTCCAAGTAGAAGCCTGGATACATTCAAGAAATCCAGGGCTCTTATGGGTACTCAGGAACATGGAACTGCTGAAAGACCTCAAGTTTTAGGAATGCGCACAAGGAAGTCGGAGGAAAACCTTAAGAATCTGTAGGATAAATCAGTATGAAAATATTTTGATTGTTTCATATCAATTGCTGATCACAGAATCATACAATGGTTAGAGTTGGAAGGTACCTTAAAAGATCATCGAGTTCCAACTCCCCTGCATGAGAGGGACACTTCCCACTAGATCAGGCTGCTCAGAGCCCCATCCAGCCTGGCCTTGAATGCTTCCAGGGATATATTAAAAATACGTATCGGATCATACTGCATACGTGAAAGCCTATTAATACACTTATTTCTGTTTTGTGCATACATGTAACATTTCCTCCAGGGTTCTTCTCCATACATAAATGCTATTTCCATTCAGTGTCATTCACTTCCCTGAAACTGATGTGGTAGCCCAATTTGTTTATGTCGTTATACAGTCACAACAACAGTGTATGGTCAGTAGCATCTATATGTTAAAACTGCAAAGCATCTTTTTCAGCCTTCATTATTTATGTATTACATGTATCCAAGAGACACGCTGACTGAAAATAAAATCAAAACCAGTTCAGGATACAAACTTCAAACAGACTACAAAGACTGCAAATTAATAAAAACAGAGATGAAAAATAAAATTACGTCCTTATTTACATGAGACAGCAGTATTTTTAGTCAAAAGAAAACAGAATACAGCTACAAGCTTACACTTCTTATCCTCTTCTACTAAAGGAAACAGAAAATGTATTAAGCAACCTCTTCCAAAATGTTGAGCTTTGGTACTCGCATTTGGCAAACTCACATGAGAGAAATGGAAATTTCTTTCCATATTAATGTTTATGACATATCACTACCCTTTTCTCTCCTGCAACAAGGTCAACAGATCTGTGCTATCGAGTGATAAAGAGCTGGAAGAGGATCCCAATTTCATAGTTATGCCGTAGGAACTGCATGGAAGAGTGAGGGAACTGAAGTCATGTGTCTTAGTATATGCTAAATGAAAACCATGCAGCTGATGAAGTCTAAGCTAGTTCAGAAAAGGCATCTACCTCCATAACTTTGTCATAGAATAATGTAAAAAAAGCCTTACAAATTCTTTAGTGATCTATCTAAAAGACATTGAACAAAGTGCAATATCTCCCATTTTTATTAATTTAGAATTATCCTTCTAGAATTAAGGTGTTCCTGACCTACATGTGATTAAATTTTTCAGAAAAATGTACAATGCAGTCTACTAAAATAAAAATGAGGGCTGCTGTAATCCTCTCAAAACTATGCAATTTTTCAAAAATTATACTGCCCCATCTTGCTGTATACAACCTTCTGACAACCAAAACCTAAGTTGAACTCCATTTTAAATACAAGACCTCTACTGAAATTTATTGCTGTAGCAGAAAATTAAATGTTTACCTTTACACTGCATTCCTTGGCGGAAGAGTCCCTTGAGGAGACGTTTGCAATACTGGCATATGGTGGGGCGAGTGTACGAGTGAACGGCAAAGGTGTGTGGAACCTTTACTCTGCAAAGCACCATCTTTTCCATCCAGATGGGTCGGCCACTCCAGGAAGGAATCCTCTTACTAGGTTCTGGGCAGCAGCGCTGGAATAAGGAAGGTAATACAGGATTTCAATCCTATTTGCCATGATTTTTCAAGGTCATAGCAGTCAGGTGAAGTCCTTGGCGACCATAAAAAGGGAAACAGTGCACTCATTTTATAAAGGGTAGAAAGATGGACCCTGGGAACTCCTGACCTGTCAGCCTCACCTCTGTACCTGGGAAGAACATGGAAGAGATCCTTCTAGAAGTTATGCTAAAGCACATGGAGGACAGGGGGGTAAATCAAGATATCAAGATAGCCAGCATGGCAAGTCCTACCTGACCAATATAATGGCCTTCTGTGATGGAGTAACCACATGAATGAACAAGGGAAGGGCTATCAATGTTGTCTGCCTGGACTTCCATAAGGCCTTTGAAACAGTCCCCCACAACACCCTTCTCTCTAAATTGGAGAGATATGGATGTCATGGGTGGATTGTTCAGTGGATGACGAGTTGTTTGGATGGGCACATCCAGAGAGTAGTGGTCACTGGCTCAATGTGCAGTTGATATCTATGAGGGACAGGATGTCATCCAAAGGGACCTGGACAAGCTTGAGAAGTGGGCTCATGGGAACCTTATGAGGTTCAACAAGGCCAAGTGCAAGCTCCTGCTCACAGCCTGGCACAATCCCCAGTATCAATACAGGCTGGAGGATGAAGGGATGAAGAGCATCGCTGAGGAAAAAGACTTGGGGGTACTAGTGGATGAAAAGCTCAACATGAGCTGGCAATGTGCGCTTGCAGCCCAGAAACCAAACTGTGTCCTGGGCTGCATCAAAAGAAACGTGGGAAGCAGGTCAAGGGAGGTGATCCTCCACCTCTACTCCACACCAGTGAGACCCCACCTGGAGCACTGCATCCAGCACTGGAGTTCTTAGCAGAGGAAAGACATGGACCTATTGAAGCAGGTCCAGAGGAGGATCACAAAAAATGAGGCTTAGAACACGTCTCCAGTCAGGACAGGCTGAGAGAATTGGCGTTGTTCAGCCTGGAGAAGAGAAGGCTCCAGGGAGACCTTACAGTGACCTTTCAGTACCTGAAAGGGTCCTATAAGAAAAATAAGGATAGGCTTTTTAGCAGGGCTTGTTGCAACAGAACATGGAGTAATGGTTAAAATAAGAGAGGGTAGATTTAGACTAGATACAAGGAAGAAAGTATTTACAATGAGGGTGGAAACGCTGGAACAGGTTGACAAGAGAGCTGATAGAAGCCCCATCCCTGGAAACATTCAAAGTCAGGTTGGACAGGGATCTGAGCAACCTGATCTAGTTAAAGATGTCCCAACGCACTGCAGAGGGGTTAGACTAGACAGCCTTTAAAGGTCCCTTCCCACACAAACTATTATACATTCTACTTTAGGAAAAAACAAACAAAAACAACACCCTCCCAAAAAACAACAACAAACAAACAAAAACAACAACAACAAAAAATCACACCACTCAGTGGGGGCGGTAGAGCGGAGTTGGCTCAGAAAGAGACTGGATAAGAAAGCAACTTGGCCAAGAAGCTTTAAGAGGACATTCTTGTATTGTAAAACAAAAAACAAGAAAACACCAGACCGAAGTGCCTTGCAGAGAGCAGAAAAGTAGGCATGAATCTTCATTTTCATAGAAGCTAAAATGCTAAAAATTCATTCTTACAACTTTTTTTTTTTTTTAAAAGCATCCTGACAAGGTTCACAGATACCACATACAGAATTCCATGTAGGGGATAAAATGGAAAATACCAGAGGTAAGCAAACAAAAAATCTAATCCCTACCTCAAGCTATCAGTCTTAAAAGGACAGCATACCTGGATAGCTTATTAAGCTACACAAACATATTTAGAAAATAAAATAATTTGAAAAAAACTTTTGAAATTAAGTTAAAACAAAAATGTCAGCAATTAAAACAAAAAAGACATTGAGTATCATACTAAACATTCAGCAGAATAAACTTAGTTACCTTCACCTACAGAAAAGTGTGAAGAAACACAGCTTTGTACATCTGACCTAAAGCTTTTTAAGCCTGCTGAAAGATGAACAGCCAATATGAAAATACATTACTGATCCTCTAAGTCAAGTACTTGAAATCAGAGAGCAAAGAAGAGGTGTCAAAGAGATACTAAACATGCATGTAACCATGCAGATTGATACAGAAATCAGTACATTAAATTCTGTGATAGAAAAAACAGCTACAATTCTATGCTCACTGAATAAGTCTAACCAATATAATTATAAATATTTCTCATGACTCAATACTAGGATTTGTAGCCTCTAGCTAAAAAAAATAAGACGGTCTTGAGCTAGATAATCTTTACCATTTATATTTTAAACTATAGTAAGAACTGTTATACTGTAAAGTAATAGATATGTAGGAAAGACCAAGGTTCAAAAGCACTGCTTTTACCCCATGGCGAAAGCAACAACAAAACAAATGGATCTAATCACTGCCTGCCCTGTCTTACAATCCCAATATAGTTGAAGTATAACTGATAACCCCTCAGCAATCATCATAACCATTATAACAAAAAACTATCACGGATGACAGTTTTTACTGTAAGCCCTTCATCCTCCTAAACACTCCTTCACAGGGCTCAGGTTCTTTTTATATTAACTCTGTGAAAAGCTAAACAGCACATCAGAAACACTCTCTCCTCACCCAGCATAAAAGCTTACAATTTATACTGCTTTTGCCAAGTAACTATTCTAAACCGATCCTGCAATTACAGAAGGAATCTGTATTATAAGGAAGACAAGGTGTTTTATCATTCCTAAAACCAAAGTTCTCAGAGTTCATACAACTATGAGTAACAGGCTATTAACAAAATATCACAAAAAAGTTATAATTTACTTCCCATTTCAATTCTCACAGTAATCATAGTTACAAGTAAGTGTCACAGTCTAAGACTCACCAGATTTAAAAATAACCATTATGATAGATTTTAGGTAAAGTTCAACTCTCTAGTATTCATTATGAGCCACTTGCAACACTACCTAGTTCCCCAGAGGTTTAAGAATCTAAAAGCAGAAATTGTTTCCCTTTTCACATTACATACTTCTTCAGAGGCAGAGGATGTGTATTCAGCTTGTGCTGGTCTTGGAACTGAAAGCCCTGCTCCTGGTAAAGACACATTAGACAGACGCCTCTTTCTCACTCCACTGCAGTTATTTGGAATCTTGAAGGCACATCGCTTATGGTAGTTCAACCCACAACCTGAAAAAGAGGGTTTCTTAAATTTAAAAAACTCCCAACATCAAGATTAATAGAAATAATAGTAGCATTTTGATAAAGCAGTTAAAAATATGATCCAGATAAATGGTAAAGACAGAAATAAATTCTCTTATTTTAATGTTCTTGATGCTATTCATAGAAAGAAGGGGTTTTTGCCCTACTTGCTATCATGTTGGTTTCCAGTAAGTCCAGCTCTAGAAACAAGGTCTAAGACTGTTCTCTTCCCCCACCAGGAGGCTTTCATCACTTCTCACTCTGGAGCACACGAGCCAAGGAAAAGCCAGTGAGCAGGCAGTGTCAGTACCTGACAGCAAGCTGCAGAGTACTCTGTAGCCAGCTGGATGAAGACCAAAAGGAAAGGGATTCCCCTTCGGGAGTCTCTCCAAGGCACATGCTCCTTGTGCAAAGAACACTCGCTTGTAAGCAAGCTTTTTTTTCTTTTCTTTTTTTAAAAATGGGAAACAAGAACACTTCTTAAGTCATTTGCCCAAGGTCACACACAGTTTGCATTACAGCCAAAATCAGAACTCGGGTTTCCTGATGCATGATCCCTTTCAACTCTATAAAAAAACTACTACATTTATCGCCTGCTAACATACTGAACAAGAAAACATTTCTTCTTCCTAATCTTATATAGATACACACACACCAAAAGGCACTAAAAATCATGAACTTACCTTCACATTTTAATCCTTGTCGTACCAAACCCCAAAGCATCTCTCCACAGTAGTCACAGAAAGTAGGAGCCTTGTAGGAATGCACATAAAGTGCATGAGGACGAATCTGGAAATCTTCAACTGTAGCCAAAGCTTTTAAAAAATTGCAGTAAGTTACGGTTCTTGCCACAGGATCAACAAGGATTTATGGAAAGAACATAAGCTGTTTTAAAAATGGCAGACTCAAAGAATACTAATGAGCTGTTCAGACATCAGCATTTTACTGTACACCATTTAAATATCCATTTAGAATATAGTTTTCAGTCGGGTTTTTTACTGAGGAAGCTTAGATTCTGTAAGCTAATGACCACAACTAATCAACAGTATAAGTCATGATGTTGAAAACCTCACCATGTTGAGAAGGCGAAACCAAAACGCTTTGCTAAAGTCAAGTGTCAACATTTGAAAAAACAACTTAATTCTCAAGCTGTTTTGTAACCTATATAATTTTCAAACGAAGAACAGCTCTGCAGGTTAGATTTTTATCTTCTAAAGGACTTCTTCAGTAAAAGCTTACTAGATTGAACTCTGTGTGTATCAGAACTATGGATAGAGTTTCCATGGAACACTGGAAACCTCACTAGTAATGTTATTTTTCTTAAACAAGCAAAGATACAAATTAATTTTTGTCCTGCTTCTTTGAAATGTTAAAAAAAAAAAAAGAGAGGTAGCATTTCATACCAAAATTGCCTTGCCCTGATAGCTACTATTCTTTGATCAAATAGGTACTAACACTTCATATCCAGATTCTCATGTCTCAGTTTTAAAACCCTAGTGAAAGACACTGACACGTCTCCGAAACACCTCAGTTTCTGATGGTCTGTCAGAGACTGTCAAGAAGAGGCACACGCTTTTCCAAATATGCTATTCACCAGAAGCAATTAAAAGCTCAACCCAAGGTGATCAACTGCTGAAAACCCTAGACAGGCCTAGAACAGTAGGTCCTGAAATGCAGCCAAGGTACTCAGCCTTATGACTTGGAATACTTTATTGATCCAATTTATAAATCTAATCCCATGACAGTCAAGAGATCTCTTCCTAGAACATAATGTCAGTTTGGCACTTATTCCTCAAAGTCTGAAAGAACTACTCAATAGTAGTCCAGCTTTTATCTTTTTAACTGCAGATGGTTTTTGGCTGAATTCGACAGGGTATTGATAAAACACACACAATTCAAATCAGTGAGATTTGGGGGTTTGTCATTGTTATTGATGAGTATTACAGGTTAATAACCACCACTCTAAGGACTTTATGGTTTAAAAGATACTGTTTTCAAGCACTACAATAACCCTTAAAGTTTATCCTTATACGTATGATTCGGCAACTATTTTTAATGAAGCCTTTTGACAGTATAAGCCATCAATGGTAAAAGCTACAGAACAAACAGACCTAAGCAAAAGAAAGCCAACTACAGGGCTGGAAGCACCATTAACGCTTGGATTTTCTTGGAAATCTCTACCCCAAAACAGTGAGCTAGTGTAAGACTTGTGCCAAAGAGCTCAAGGCAAGCAGGGTAATAATGTTCTATAAAGTCGTAAAGTTCTATCTTTTTTTCATCTATTGAAGCATGTCCACTGTTACAACAATACCTACCAGAGAGCACAACCTCAACAAGATCTCCCTCATGTATCTCTTCTGCTGATGTAATTCGTTGCAAAATATTATCTGAGTTCAGGTCATGACGGAAGAGGAGAATTTTGTCATACATGCCAAAGAAACCACACTCTGGGAACTGCAATAGAAAGCAAACTCTAAATTAACGCATGCTCTTTGATAATGCTATCCATAAATGTTTTCTGTAACAGCTACAAAACTTAAATGTTTAAAGCGTTCCATGAAAACAAAATCAATTTGCTTGTTTCTAATAACTAAAGTATTTTCTGAAATGAAAATGTAAAGAACTAAAAATAAAAACCCCACACCAAAACAAAACATATAAAACCCATTTTCTTTGTTCCCCTCCACCAACACTGATGCTTTTTTCCAAACCTGAAACGAAAAATTGTTAGGGCTTTGTTCCTTTGAATTTTTAAATTCTCAGACCTGCATAATCAGTCTGGTATGTGAAAGCCAATGCATATCTTCCTAACTCAGACAGCACCACCTGTAACCCTTATTTCACAGACATTCTGGTCAGGCAGACATTCAGCTGAAGACATTCCAGCAGCATCTGCCAGTCTTCTCTTAAGAAGCAAGCCTAGAGAGGCTCAAGAAAATAAAAACTTGATTCCCCACAAGGACAGAAGAGAATACAGCAAATCTATATAGGGAATAGATACATTAAGTAACATGCCATTTTTCCATGACCCTTCCCTGAACATAGTTTTCTTACTCTGTGTTTTCCCCACTCTCCAAGATACTGTCAAGTATAAAACTTCTTAGAATTAAAAGCTTAAGGGTAAAGAGTTTATGGAGAAAAAGAGCAGAAATAGACCCTAGAGAAGAATGAGCACCAATCCACCAGCTCCTTTGGTCTTTTTGTTTAAACCAAATTCAAACTTGAGATGGGAACACACACAGAAAAGTGTTTCACATAAGAAATTAGGAAGAATTTGTGAAAAAATGTGGAAAAGCACACAAACATTCAATTAAGTAACAGACTATACTTCGGTAATTTAGATCTTGCAGAGTCACCAAGTAACAGTGAAACACACATGCAGCTTGTGGTATATTAGTTGTCTTTAACTAAAGCAAAGATTTGTTTCCACCAAATCAAAGTCATAATGAAGGTATCTGTCACGTCCATTGCCTTCACAGTCCCTTCCCATTCAGATAGAAAATAAATTCCTCTTTCTGACAGCAATTTCATCTGAAATTTTAAAGTGGCCTTCTCTGGTTTTGGCACGTGCACCATATACATTTATATTACACAGAACACTGAAGAATCCTCATGCTCTGGAAAGTATGCTATATACTTAGTCACAAAGAGAGGCAGAATTTGTCATATAACCCAGGCAAAAGCAAAAGACGGGCCTAACAAAAATCACACCTACGTCAGGAGATATTTAATCCACAGCACCAAGAAACTGATTTCCTGGACTGATGCCAAAGCAGTAGGCTGCTTCCCTTGTCTCCCAGCTCACTCTACATTTATGTTCCCTACATACATTTTATACCATCTTGTACACTGTAGAAAAGCCATGATGTTACAGATACGACAACAGCATTATATTCCCCCAAGCCAGATGCTTTTTTAAACCTTTATTATATAAAATACTACTGCTAAAAATCCCTGAGGTCATCTGGAACTACCTGTAATAACTCCTCTCTTATGCTTCGTTTCAGTACACTCATCTACTGATTCATATTGATAAATGGCAAATATCCACAAATATTCTGAACATTTTATTTTTCCAATTTCCCAACTCTTATTTGTATTAGAAAAGCAAATAAAAAGCCTGAGAATTAGATATGTTGCCAAATATGTGCCTCAGTATCTCTGCAAGTATGCACAGGACTTGATTTTATATTCAGAACTGTCACAGTTTGACTCAGGTCCGACAACAATACATAGATCTAGCACACTAGTCATTCTTCTAAGGGAACTGACAGTTCTTCATACTTGAAACTGCACATAAACCTGCTTTAAGGTCTAACTCAAAATTCTACTGTTCCTCAATTAACAAGGAAAAACATTATATCTACATTTTTTTAATAAGTGCTGTGAGGTTTTATTCTTTGATACTATATGCAAAATTAGGTTGGCATCACATCTTAATGCTAGTTCCAACAAGAGGAAGCTACCACATCAATACTACAATCAGTTGAATCCTCAAGATTACTTGCCTTCATGGTATATTAATTGCATCATGTTTCTGAAAACCTTAATTCTAACAAAAGGGAGAGAAAAAAATCAACATTAATATGGCATGCATGTGCCTGTAGATAAGCATTGCACTTTATTAATACTCATACTAATTCCAACTGCCAGGAGGGACAAGAGATGATTCAGAGAATCAGTGTGAACTATTGCATCTTTGTATTAAGCTCACAGAATCACCTACAAACCAGATATTTTACAGAACCTCTAAAATCTTTCAGAGGTTTAAGTCTCCTTCTTGAGATAAAAGTCTGTTTTTCTCTTTTTCATTCTTGGAGACCATAAACTTATCCTGCAGCTGCCAGAACATCCCTACACATAATCCTTCACACCAGGAGCCAGAGGTCATATAATCACATACCAAGATGCACTTACTTTAAATGCTAAGATATATGTATTCTGCATGTGCACCATTTACTCATTCTTATGTAAAAATCTTGGATTTATCAAAATGTTTTAAACATACTACAGTAATTTTGGTGACTAAAAAGCATTAGCTCACACAATAAAAAGTTACAGACGAATACTCAAATCCTCCTTTTGGCAGGAAGTGTAATAATTATAAAAATGAGGGAATATAAGTGCTGTAAAAAAAAAAATCTATTGTACTGCATTATACTATATTAGAATTGTTGGCATCAACTTCCTTATTTGGCTCTAGGTAAATTAAATTGACCTCTTAATCTTTGCATTATGAATACTTACAATACTGTAGTGACATGCCTGACTGTTCTCTCAAAACAAGTGTACCTACACATGGATGAAATTACTGTGAGAGGTTGTCTGGTTTTGTAACCATAATATTTAAACTCATAAAAAGTATTTCCTCTATTTACAAGCTTCTGCTTGATCAGTAGCTTCTAGGGTGAGATGCAGAACCACAAGACTAGATGTGGAATCGCAAGCACAGGTCTAACAAGACTAACAATAATCTATGCTAGTACTTATTTCAAGAAGTCTATCATCAAACACACACTCTGTTTACAGTTTCTACATATACGTGAGACTTCACCCAGTACACATTTTTCTATTCATCATGCATGGCTAACTAATCTCCATTTCTGAAACCGTAATTCCAAAACCAAAAAGCATCAGAATAGCGATAATCTGTTCATTGGTACTACAGAGTTGCAGTTGCTACAAGGTTTTCCTGAACCCACAACAGGGACAGGTGTAGTGAGGCTGTTGGCTTCAGTCATCCCTAACAATACCTTTCAAGTTTGACTAACAAGCCCTGTCCTTTCCCTGCACACGCCCCCAGTGACTTCCCTGTTATAAAAGAACAAACCCTAACACAAAGATGCCTGTCTGGGCTGCTCCTTTGCACACACTTCAGCTCAGATTCCTCTCCTCTCTGCCCCCACTACAGTCCTGTGCACCCGAGCAATGGAAGCACTGGCTGGCTGCCCTCTCCTCTGCACGGCTGGCCCTGACAAGCTGCAGGTGGCCTGTCAGAGCCCCCATCTAGGGCCCTTGGCTGGTCTTTGGTGGGGGAAGCTGTGCAAACAGCTTGGCTCCTTACAGACCTGGAGCACACTGCTCTCTCTTCCGCTCCCAGAAGACTATGTGTGGACTGCTGGCCAAGAATAACCTCATCGATTAACAAGGCTTTTATTTCAAGTGGTATCTTTTAACAGAATTTTACGCAAAGCTTCAACTATGTTCAAGCTGTACCCTACCAAATTTTTCCCTCTTGTACTGCAGCGAAGTACAGCTTCTATAGCTCAGTTTTATGAAGCTGTTAAGAAACACTATCCAGTTCCCTTGAAGTGTTAAGAGCTCATAATGTAAACTTGAAAACAAAACTCAAAGCAGAATTTTTTTAAGCCTGCTCTATCTTACAGGGTTATACAGCTATTACTTTCCTGTATAAAAGCCCAAAGTATCTGCACAGTGACACAGAACACAAACTGCTAATCCCAGTATTACTGTTTCCTAACAGCAAAAAGAGACCATTTCCAGCGTTAAGAGTTTCAAAAGAGCACCTAACTACAGGAAATCACTTACTAGAAGTCTATAGATGCAACAGACTGTGCCAAAATTAATCTCTAGTACACCAATATCACCAAGTTACATAAAGAATATATGTAATCCTTTGTGCTTGGGTGGTATTATAGCAACATTACGATTGCATTATTGCAGTTACACTGAGGGAAAAAAACCCCTGCTATTATCTAGAATGCTTATACTGTAAGTATTACAGTATGTCTAGCTTTAATTGATGGTACATTACACCATTCTTTTAACCCAGAACTCAATATACAGCATCCAGTTCTGCTGGAGCAAAACAGAAATGAGGTTTCTTTCTATCCTGGCAGTAACTGAAAAATCCCTCTACTTCAAGTCCCAGGACTTACTTTACAAAGTTCTGGACCAGTTGCCAAAAATTCACACTAGGGAAAAGTGTAGGCGGATATTGTTTCAAGGTCCAATATCTCATGACCCATCATAACTGAAAACAAATGCTTCAAACCACCAAAAGTTAATTCCAAAGTCTAATGGTGCAAAACACCCATTACCTTGGAAAGCCTTTGGTCACTGAAATTACTCCAATCTATTATCCTGTATCCCTACCCAGCTATTCACTCCCACTCTTTAGAATTGTGTGCCAAATCACATTATCACACAGGCAATTAGCTTCAAACATGTTGCACAAGATCCTTCTCTCACCAGATGTCTCTAGTGCAGACATACTTGGACTACTGCTTGGCCAAGTTTTCCAGCACACAAATCTACTACCTTGCTGGAAATGCTAGTCTGCCCTGCACATATCAGCTCCATGCCCCCAGAACTCCACAGCCCACATCTTCTCATGACTCAACTCTTTTACTCTGCTGCCTTACTTAGCTCATATGAAGAATGCAGATGACAAGTCAAGAAGGCAGATCAACAAGGGGAAAGAGATATGAGCACAGCTGATTAATACAAAATATCCAAAAAGTGCACAGGTACTGACAGGATCACATTTGGTTCAGATTACTCAAATTACTGACCAGGGAATTCAATGTACCAGGACTACAATATTTATAAAAACAATGAAAGTATGAAACTACAGAAACAGTAGGAAAGACTGACAAGCAGGTGTAATATGCAAAATTTAACTCCTGTTAATCACAGCTATAACTTCCACTGATTGTCTTCTCAACACCCTATACAGATCAGAATCTTGAAGAAATAAAAATACGTGTGTACATGTTAAGTACCTGTGCAAGTCAGTATTGACAGACTAAAGCCTGAATTCAGGCAAGCCAAACAGCATAATGTGGCAGAAAACAATCAAGGAGTTAACATTAGTAATAGTAATAGTAATGATGACTCTAAAACCCAACATGGAAAAAAACAGAAAGAAAAAAAGAACAAAGAAACACAAAGAAAACCAGCAATCAAGTAGAAATGAGATTATACAAAACCATTAATTTGCTGTTGAGAGACAGACAATTAATTACACCTGCAGCTGAAAGACAGTGACCATGTTAGGATGAAGGAAAATTAGAGAACAAAAACATTGCTAGCAAAGGCAAAGACACCAAACACAGGAGTTGCAGAGATCAAGATGAACGCAACAAGTGCTAAATAAGGGCTTAAAGCCTATACATAAGCAAGACAATTTTAAGACTACTTTGAAAAAAAAACAATAAACCAAAACAAAATGTACCACATATGGAAGAGTTCAATAATAGCAGAACTTTAAACATGGTTGGTGGAGAGGGCTTAAGAACATGACTGAAACATGCAGATCATGGAAGGAAAAATTACCTTTGGAGATGAACTAGAGATGACACAAGATAGACAAAAAAATACTCAATGAAGTTCAAAAAAAAAAGATAAACAAGTGCAGTGAACATGAATGAAACACAAGTGCTATATAAGGGCAGAGAGGAAGAGAGTGAGAAAAATAAGCTTCATCTTGCTCTTTTCTTTTTAAATATAAGACATATGAGAGCACCATGTTATGAAAATATAGAAGAAAACTCTCAGAGACGTTTGTTAATCAGTAATACGTAAGAAATATCCCTTTGGTTTTGCTAAGTGGTGACCATTTGGGTGAGTTCAGTGAAGTGGAAAAAGAAGAACTAGTTTGGAAGATTAAGAAACAGATTCTACAGCTAAACAGTGTATCAGTACTCAAATCAAAGAGAAGGCACCAGTTAGAAAAGATCACAAGAACTTCAGGCAAAGCTCCAAAGATAGGAAGGCAACTGTCCTATTTCAAAGCAAAATGTAGCAAAGCCATTGGAAGAAAAGCACGTAAAGATGGAACATGCAGAATTTGACTCAAAAATATGACCAAAAATTAGAAGAATGAGGGACAGGTTTATAGGAAAAACATAGGTAAGACAAGTTTCCGAATCATTAAATAGTTCTAAGTTTAAGAAAAAAGTTCTGATAAATCTCGCAGGCACTGATTCTATACAAGTAATAGTATAGAACAATCAACTGTTTTTACTTTATAGCTATTAGTTTAACTAGAACAATATAAATAAAATAGAAGAAAGCCTTTATAGCATGCTGTCCAATTCACAGTTTGCACGCAGTAGAGCATCACCACACATGAATTTGTAGTTTTAAGCTAATAAGCCCTATGTTCTGCTTCATGTCCTCTCATGTGAGGAAAGAAACAACTGTATTTAAACACAAAAAAGGACCAAGAACTCGCCTCTGTAATATCTGATTATTGTGCAAGGACACACACTGTTCATCTGCAACTTATGTTATACATTTCTCTGCTTCTAAACACACTCCCTATAGTGTAGCAGTTGTATCTGTTCATGCCTTGGCACATCTTCACACTCGTCCTGAGAACCAACCATATGTAGGGTACTTTAATATACAGCAATCTAGATGAGGAATGAACAGAGAAGATAGATTGAGACTATATACAAAAACTTCTGAAGCATCCCTATGAAGTTTAAAGTGTTGGTTTTTTCTGAGGACTTCTCTTAAGCATTCTAATATACAATAGCCCTAACACAGTGTTCTCCAAATTTAACTTTAAAAAGTTTACAGCTTTTTAAACAGAGCTAACAGACACATCAAATGTTTGCATTACTCATCTAACTCTCCCCGCAGACACATCATCAGTTTCAGTTCTGCTGATGCTACTTTTAATTATCCTTTTGCAAAATCCCAACAAGCTGCACCAAAAAGTAGTGTCTGAAGCACAAAGCACCACAGTTGACCACAATAACACAGCAAGACTGGCAATACAGAAAGTGCTATGAAAACCCACTAGGTAAATACAGTGCTTATTTCTTAACTAAATTGCTCTCCAACATAGACATTTGCAGGATGATTTTTCCCCTAGTTTATTAATATGTCCTGAAAGAAATAAAGGTAAAGGATAATTTGCTTTACCGAAAACTTATGAGGATGCTGTAATTACTTTTACAAAGGTTAAAATCCAGCCTCCTCAGAGATCTGCTGTCAGACCTAATCAATCAATTTTGATAATGCCATTATAGCCTGAAAGAAAATTTCAGCAGGCAGTTCAAGCTCCCAAGCAAATGAGGAAGGATACCTGAAACTTTTTTTTTGTTCCAGATATGTAGAGAAATGCAAGGCTGAAATGTGATTTAAAAGCACTATTAAAAATTAGTAAGGAAACTTCCATTTAATTCTGCCAAAGATACCACTCAAAAAAAACCCTATACATTATTCTAAGTAAAAAAAAAAAGTATTTCTCCATTTTCATTAAAGAAGCTCAAAAGTAAATAGGCACTGCTAACTTTACAACTATCACAAGAAAAAACTGTATAGTACCCTGAAGTTAAGAGCCAGGAATCAGACAAGAAAACACAATTCAAGCAGGTTCTGGAACACCAAAGGAGAGGGAAGTTTTAACACTGTTGAATCTCAAAGGTACATCAAGTAGCTTCAAAGTTTTCAACTGGAAAAAAAAAGGCAGCCACATGCATGACAGCATACAGGAAAAGAGAGTTTACTCTTTTTACATAAATACAAAACGATCTATATATCGATACTAGATTATTTTATATGCTTGCAGCAGTCACCAGATCTAAGAGGAAAAAATAGTCAGGGCAGGACATATGGCTGTCAAATAGAGGGTGGAGGGAGGATATTGACACTTGTGCACTAGCTGCAGAACTACTTATGAAAGATGAATCCACCGCACATAAGGTTGTTTCCTGATCAGTTTGCTTCCTGCAAACATGTTCTCACTGAGCAGTCACTTACTGGTACCATCAGCTGCAGGAGCATAAACTGACTGAAAGCAAGACAAAGGAAGAAAACCAACTGTGAAACCCTCATCAGTTCTTCAACAGTCTAGGCTCAGCATATGAGAAGTTTCTTGAGCTATAAGAAGACCCTGTGCTAGATTTTTAGCTACATTTGCCAAAAGAACAGAAAGGGAAAAGTGTGAATGTTGTTTGTTTTCACCTTTCTTCAAGATAGAAGACAGGAAACATGCAGACGCAAAAAGGAGTTGATACAGAAAGCAATAGGGGCCCCTAAAATGGCTGCAAAAAAGTGCACGAAACATGCATGGTACAGAGAAAAAAAACTACCCAAATAACTTGATTCTTCAGAAGGTAACTAACGTGTTGAACTACATCTTGGTAGCCCATAAAGATATTATGAAACCAGCTTGCTTGCCAACTATTTTGTAAAAAAATGGAAGATGCAGTAAATTGTGAGATGGGGAAAAAAAAATACACAAGCATGTGCAAATTAGAGTTCACGGAATGTTTGCATTTACTTTCTTTCACACTATTAAGAAAAAAAGAGCCATCTAATAAAACTAATGAACTATAAATACCAATTACAACTATGAAAGACACAGAGAAAACAATTCCTTCAAAAATAATCTATGTCGAACTCGCTCCCTCTCATGCACCCCTCACCTTGACAGAAAAGAGAAATTATTTCCTCATTATTTTATGAAACAATATTAACTACTCTTCAGGTTGTTCAGTAGGATCTAACCTACCTAGCCTGAACAAATACAAAGCCTGGATGGAAAAACAGCAAGATCAATGTTATTTCCTTGCTAGAGAGTCAGAATTTGCAACAGCTTAGCTAAGACACATTTGAACAGCATGCAAACCCTCTCTTAATAGAAATTATGCTGATAACAGTTCTCTCACACAAGAGCAATGCATGTATTCCTTATGTGGCATAACAATACTAAGCCAGTACTAGCTGTTTGGTGGGGTTTTTAATTATTAACTAGAAAGAAAAAGAAAAGCTAGTATCATTCAAGCCTGCAGGCCTGCAGCGCAGTTCTGTAGCCACAATTGGTCCTTTCATTACAGCTGGCTACACTGTTCCAAGAATACTCCTTAAAAGTAGCAAGCACAAACTAGTAAAAACCTAACATAGCAGTGACAATCACTAAAAAGAAAAAAAAAAAATTCTCCATACTCTGAAAACTTGCTCTTGCAGAAAATGTACTACTACATCTTTCACTAGATTTCACAGGCATGCAACTCCTTTTAAATTAAGAGCTTCTACCTCGGAAGTTCACAAAATTTCTTTGTGCATAACTGCAAACATGGGATCTTTGTCACTGTACCAAACTTCCTGGCACATTCCAGTCACGTGTAATCACTAGCAGTATGTTACAAAACAACTGTGGCCATCAGCAGGATGTGATAGTACTATACCATACCTTCTGGTAAACTATAGAGCACACGAGGTCTTTAACAGCAGAGAGGGACAGGTCCTGAGCTTCAATGGTGACAGTCTCTCGAGTGAGACCAATCTGCAGAAGGAAAGAGACCCCATGCATAGAGCCTCGGGAGTTGGTAAGGCTCTGGGTACTGAAACTGCCATTGGACAGTCGACTGGAGAGCCCCGACTGGGGACTTGAAGACAAACTTGGGGTGTGTGGTGCAGCAGCATGACATGTAGGTGGGGAAAACTTCTGTAAGGATGGGGGAGAAGAGTCGTTTGCTGACATCTGACTTGCTTTACTCTGTCGAGATCTCCCTAGTAGTCAAATTCTAAGAAAAATACATTGAAATGAAAACAAGGATAATGTAACTTTCCCTTTCTTAGTTCAGTAAAACACCCTTAATTTTCCCTTTCATTCTGTGCAAGCTGAAGAGTAAAATAATTTCAGCTGTATGTTAGTTTAAATTAAATGGTCTCTTTCCACAGTCACAGCTGATCAAAAGCAGATTGCCTGTCCTTTAGCACCACATCCAGACTACAGAGGCATACATAAAGGCCTCACAGAAATACATCAGCTCTGCTGTTTTATACTTGTCCTTCATGTTTATGTATTTAAAATTAAAAAAGCTGGAAACACAGATGGAAATAAACGTTGGTAACTCATTAACGGTATCCTCATTCACTTAATTCCACAGATAATATCTGAAGTGCAGACTCATCTTCCCATAGATAGCCTCTTCGAATGAAAAACAAAAAAAAGCTGTATCCTTGAGCAACAACAGAGGTCCATGTATGCAATGAATTTATTCCTCCTTCAGAAAGTCTTCCCTGAATTCACAGGACACCGTTAGCTTGGAGATCAGTGAAGGTATCTGATTTCATTTTTATAAAAGATTTTAGCTCATGAAATGCAGGAGCAGAATGTCTGAAGACACGATCACATTAAATGTAATCTCCAGCTTCACCCAGATAATCTCCGGCATTTTGAAATGTTGTACTCTGCCTGTAGGGGAAAAGATAAAGTTGTTATTTCACATAAATGCATAAAATTGCATAGCAAAGTCATAATGATTCTACTTTGAAGCAGCAGGATCACTAATTCCTTGTACTCATATATATTACATGAGTAACATCTTGCACTTGTAATCGGAACTCAGCCATTCCAGTTATGATACACAAATCAGAGCTAACACTGCCTAATACATTACCACATTTTAATTAACAGTAATTTAGCAGAGCAAAGCACTTAAGAGAGAAGGGGAAAAAAAACAAACAGAAGACAAAAGGGGAGGGGGAGCAGACCACAGTTCTGCTCTGTAAATGTATACTCACAAGATGGTGGGTAGAGAGGGAAATGTATTAAACGCATTGAAAAAAACCCATAATGTCAAAACTCAAAAAACCTCTACCTAGCATGTCCTTAAGATATCACTTTAATACTTTTATTTAAGACAACTGAAAAACATCTTGCATGAATCCTAACTATAGACATGCAGAGCATACAACTGAGAAAAAAAAAAAAAAACAACACAAAAAAAAAAGCCCACACAAAAACACATTGAATGCTCATATGTCTGATTAAAAAAGTCTGGTACAACATTTTAGAATAAATAATTTCACAAGCACTGGCTTAAAAGATTTGTTATAAGATGCTGTGCCACCTGATTCGGTATTTCAAGCATTTCATGAACAACTGAAATGCTCAAAAAGAATGATTTTTAGATTCCCCCTGCAACTTCTGTCATAGGAAAAGTCAGCTATGAATGCAAAAGTGGTTCAAGTACATAGGTAACATGTATCATTAACAGTTTTTAAGGGAGCATATATCCACACAGGACACCAAAATCAATACAACCACATTTTCCCTCCCTTACATACAAAAAAATCTCAAAAAGTATTACTAAGGTTAAACAAAATGAAATTTTAGAAAAGAAATGTCAATTTATCACACACAATATAAACTGTCCTTACTAGAAATAAGGCTGAAAACTGGTGGAACAGTCCATTTAATAGATTACACATTCCTGGTATTTACCAGTGTAGTAACTCAAAAGCCCACTGCATTCTAACTAGTACATAAGGAAAGGCACGTTCATGACTTGCAGTACTGGAAGGAAAATAAGGTCTCGGTTCTGTGATAAAAATTCCTAAGAGGGGCTCTAGAAGAGAGAACAAAACCGATACCCTCTGGATTTTCAGCACAGATGTCTATAAACCGTTGCTTTCAAATACACAAGAGTTGCTGGATATTTACCAAGGACACCTGAGAAGACATCTTCTCCCTTAAAAAACACACTAAACACAATGCAGAGGAAAGTCATGAATAGGAAGAATAAGGGCAGTAACATTTAAGCACCTCTTTCAATAAAGTAACTTCACAGTGCCTTCAACTTTCGCTTGAAGATTACTTATATGGTGTTCCACATATTGTTTTTCTCTCCCTCACTTCTCACAGATATCAGAGGCAGCAAATACCAAGCCTTGCGGGCGGATCTGAATTTAAAAAAAAACAACAATAATGCCTAACCAAGATCATAGAAAATGGAAAAGCCAGATGATGTGAAAGAATTCATGCATCTAGTATGAAAGTTTCATTTAGACAGCAAAAACACACTGCAAAACCTCACCTACATCTGTTTAATTATAATGTTAATTATATTTACCAAAAGCGTGATGCATTTGCACTTACAAAGCCTTTTCATACCAAGGTTATTTGCCCCAAGGTTATAAGCCCTTAATGAAGTTTATTTTTGCTACTTGGTAGGAAAGAATGAAACTTTCTAAGAAAGGAAAACCATGGAAACTGCTCACTCTGTGTAGTCAGGTTAAAGAGATTCTGCACATCAAATAAAGGGCATATTGAAATGTATATTCCAGCCTACGAGTCTATGTTTATTTCCATATGTATAAAAAACCCGACACCTCAGAAAGCAGAGAGGGACCAGGGCTACGAGGGGAGCCCCTTCCCCTGCCGCACAGCTCGCAGCCTATTTTCCAGCCCGCTCCTGCCGCACAAGAGCGGACCCTTCCCTTCCCATTGCGGCTGCTCCCAACCCAAGCAGCTTCCAGGCAGCTTCTCCAACACCTGGCACTTCACTCGCCCTCCTTTCCCTCCGCTACCCACGACGCGGACCTCCCACCC